>NW_028318989.1:285000-620000 GCF_062004578.1 Staurois parvus | reverse complement strand
TTATTACAAAAAAAGGCGACTTTAGTATCACTTTTAGCCGGATACAGAAGTTTTTTTTATTTTTTTTTTAAACTTTATGAATAGAATGCATGAAGGTAAAAGAAATTTCAGCCTTTAGAACCACTACAATTAGGGACAAACCTTCAGTTTTTATTTTTGGATATAGTGGAGAGTAATTAGATAGAACTGTCCAGTATTTATTGCCATCTGTGCCCACCCCGTCCCCAATCTTAAATGTTGTGCTGTCCCCAAAACAGGAATAGAAGAGAAATCTTCCAATGAGGACACTAGCACATTGGAGGAATTTCCTCCTTCCTGTTTTGACAGTGGGACAGAAAGTGAAGGAAAATCTCTCCAATGGGACATGGATGACAAATCAGACAGGAGTTATAACCTTCCCTTAATCTATCATTGAAGTATTAACTACAGGAAGATTGTTGTGTACAGAAAATATACTTTCTCCAAATGGGATTCTGTAATTTTGCATATGTGTGTCCATCCTAAGTGTTGCTCCTTTTCTAATATACTCAGCCGCTGCAAACTGTGTTCAGTCTTTAGTGCCTAGTCTAACAAAACCGTTAAAGTGTTACTATACCCAGGACCCTGCATTCACTATATCCGATCTCCCCGGAGCCTGCATTCACTATATCCGATCTCCCCGGAGCCTGCATTCACTATATCCGATCTCCCCGGAGCCTGCATTCACTATATCCGATCTCCACGGACCCTGCATTCACTATATCCGATCTCCCCGGAGCCTGCATTCACTATATCCGGTCTCCCCGGACCCCGCATTCACTATATCCGGTCTCCCCGGACCCCGCATTCACTATATCCGGTCTCCCCGGACCCCGCATTCACTATATCCGGTCTCCCCGGACCCCGCATTCACTATATCCGCTCTCCCCGGACCCCGCATTCACTATATCCGCTCTCCCCGGACCCCGCATTCACTATATCCGCTCTCCCCGGACCCCGCATTCACTATATCCGCTCTCCCCGGACCCCGCATTCACTATATCCGCTCTCCCCGGACCCCGCATTCACTATATCCGCTCTCCCCGGACCCCGCATTCACTATATCCGCTCTCCCCGGACCCCGCATTCACTATATCCGCTCTCCCCGGACCCCGCATTCACTATATCCGCTCTCCCATACTACACAGAACATGGAAATGAAATTATTTTAGTATACTATAAACTGCTAAATACCTTTTCTCAGCAGTCAGTGTCCAGCAGAGCACTGGTTAAAGCTTGTAGAAGGAGTTTTCTGCTCTAGCTGGATGCAAAACCTCTGACCTCTGTCTGGACAGTGCTGATTGGCCCTGTGCTGATCACATGCACTCCCAAGAAAAACTCAGCAATACACACCAAACTGAGCATGTGCAGAGTGACTCCACATGCCGTGTCTGATCATGAGATAAGAGGGGGACACTGGAAGAAGGGGAGGATCAGAGAAGTCAGGATCAAACAGCATTTTTACACAATGCAGGGGATTAACCCCTTAGGTTCCACAGTGAGTATAACCAGCATGCTTTACTGCATATACAGACAGATTTTACTGTTGTGGGTTTAGTAACACTTTAAGTGTAGATTGTTCGTATTGCTGAGATTTATGGGCTTACTTGCATTCCTTTATTCCCTTTGCTCTTTGTTTTCTTTTGTTACTCATCATAGGATACATCTACTGGTTTTGGCACGATGGCGAGTGAGCTCAGTGATGAGTCCAGCGAGACAGAGATGTTGAGCCGCAGTCTGTCCATGTGGTACGGGGAGCCATTGGATGGAAAAGAATTGCCTTTGGATCTTCACACAGCGGCTTCTATAGGACAGTATGAGGTTGTTCAGAGCTGCGTGTGCAGGTAGGAGTAACACATTGTTGTAGTCAATCTATCCTGAACTGGGCCACTTCATAACTTAGGCTTGGTTCACATCTGTGCGGGTGGTGTAGCTGCGGATCCGCGCGAAAATCCGTGCAGCCGCACCACCCGCACAGAGGAATGCGGATCCGTGGGCGGGTGCCATTAATTCTAATGGCACGCCGCCCACAGTGGAAATCGCAACCGTACTGGGAACCGAGGTACCCGTGTGGGCTGCGTTTTCAAAAGAAGTGCAGGGACGTCTTCCCTGCGTGTCCCAGGGCACGGGAGTCCATTCAAATGAATGGTCTCTCGTGCCTGCGCAAAACGCGGCCCACACGGCCATATATATGTGAACCGGGGGTAAGCGTGATCTATAAGCCTTGGTTACCTGGTAAAAACTACATCTCAAAACAGTTAGTAGATCTAAAGACATCTGCCATTGCAGTGCTTTCTACCTACCCAACAACAGCAGGGTTGATTTACTAAAACTGGAGAGTGCAAAATCTGGTGCAGCTGTGCATGGTAACCAATCAGCAGCTACCTTCAGCTTGTTCAATAATGCAGGCCATAGATGGGGAGAAAACCGGCCAAATTTTCTTTAAAAAAAACTAAAAATCGGTCGTTCAAGTGGCCGACTTTACCAGGAACGGTAAAAAAAAATAGGCCAATTTTTCATCCCGTCTACAGCCGGCAAAAAGTGTCCCTGCAGAGAGCTCTGCTATTTCTTTGACAGTTCCTTGACATTTATAGCGGTTGCAACAATGTATCTATTTGTAGCCATTTAGGATACAGATGTTTTTATTTGGAAACAAGTAGATACATTGTTGCAACCGCTATAAATGTCAAGGAACTGTCAAAGAAATAGCAGAGCTCTCTGCAGGGACAATTTTTGCCAGACTGGAATTCTTCTTCTTCTCCTCTCTCCTCTCTCCTCTCTCCTCCCTCCTTTCTCCTTCCTCTCCTCCTCTTCTCCATCCTCTTCTCCTTTTTCATCCTCTTCTCCTTCCTCTTCTCCTTCCTCTTCTCCTTCCTCTTCTCCTTCCTCTTCTCCTTCCTCTTCTCCTTCCTCTTCTCCTTCCTCTTCTCCTTCCTCTTCTCCATCCTCTTCTCCATCCTCTTCTCCATCCTCTTCTTCTTCTTCTTCCTCTTCTCCTTCCTTCTCCCTCCCTCCCTCCCTCCTTCTCTCTCCCTCCCTCCCTCCTTCTCTCTCCCTCCTTCTCCCTTCTTCTTGCAGGTCACGGCTCATGCGCAGATTTTTTTATCGGTAAAAAGATCGGCCGTTTTGCCCACCATTGCCGCGAAAATCGGCCGATCGGTAAAATCGTCCGATTTTTTTTTTTTTTTTTTTTTTTTTTTTTTTTTTTTTTTTTTCCCATCTTTACCGATAAAAAAAATCTGCCAAAATACCGAAAAACGGCCGAACAATTAGCCCACTAACTGTCCGAAAATCGGCCGATTTTTATTTTCGGCCGAAAAATCGGCCGATTTTCAACCCATCTATGGCCTGCATTAGCCCTCATACACACGGGACGATTTGATAACGCTGGTAATGTTAGCTGTGTAAACTCACTTTAAAAACATGCGTTTTTTTTTTTTTTGAGTTTTTGCATTAGCGTTTTGCCGCATCTTTAGCATTTTTTAGCGTAGGAGTAAGACTGCTATGGGACTGCCGGATTGTGTCCACTACGTTGATTGATCATGTTTATGATAGTTTACCAAACTTTGGAGATAATACACATAGCGTTGCTGTAGGTGCAGGGATGTTGGACTCCTATCGCCCGACACCCGGGACATGTAGCTCTGGGTGCCGGGCAGGTAGTGTTTTTTTTTTTTTTTTTTATTATATCCTTTAGCCCTGCAAGCAGCAGGCTGACCTGTTAGGTGGAAGCGTTTGGCCGGCAGCATTGCCGCCTGATTGCTTCCACACAGTGTCAGTGTCTCCACCCTTCCCCCCCAACCTCCTGGGACCAGCTCACCTTCGCCTAGAGAGGAGGGAGAAGAGTGGATAAAAAAAAAAAATAATTTTTTTTTTTAATTGTAAACAATGAAAGTTTCACCCAAGCACATACCACCCCCCCAAAAAAAAAAATATTGATGCCCCCACACCCACATATATGCACGTACAAACGTAAAAGCACATGCTGGAGTGCCTACGAATGAAACCGTTGATTGTGATACACATGTTGCATATCGCGGCGCACGCCAGAATGAGAGCAATAATTCTAGCACCAGACCACCTCCGTAACGCTAAACGAATGACCTATAGAAGGAGCTTGATCATCTGCGGGGCTGGGGCCAGCTCGCTGTCGCCTAGAGGGCAGGGAGAAGAGCGGATGAAAAAAAAAATTTTTTTTTCTTTCAGTTATAAAAAATTAAAGTTACACCCAAGCACATACCACCCCCCCCCCCCCCAAAAAAAAATATTGAGGCACCCCACCCCCACTTTATATGCATGTACAAACATAAAAGCACATGCTGGGGCGCCTACGCATGAAACTGTCGATTGTGATACACGTGTTACATATTGCCACACACGCCAGAATGAGAGCAATCATTTAGCACCAGACCTGCTCCTTAACCACTTCCAGACCGGACACTTTTACCCCCTTCCTGACCAGGGCAATTTTCAGCTTTTAGCGCTATCACACTTTGAATGACAATTGCACGGTCATGCAACACTGTACCCAAATGAATTTTTTACCATTTTTTTGAGATAGATAAAGCTTTATTTTGGTGGTATTTATTCACCACTGGGATTTGTATTTTTTTTGCTATGTAAATGAAATGTCCAAAAATTTTGAAAAAAAGTGTTTTTTTTATAAAATTTTGCAAATCAATAATATTTCATCATAAATCTTAGCCAAAATTTATTCCGTTATCTTTTTAGTAAAAAAAAAAAAAATCCAAATTAGTTTATAAGCAAAAATTATAATTTTTAAACATTTGTTTTACATTTTTATTTTATTTTTTTATATTATTATTTTTTATTTTTATTTTTTACATACTGTCACCCTAGCAGTACAGTGTCACCATGGTGACCACTGTACTACTTGTGAGGGGTGATGAAGATTTTTTTTTTTTTTTTTTTACACTGATTGCTTTTACACCCATATAGGATGTAAAAGCAATCATTTCTCTTTCTCTCTGTGTGCATTCATGCACTCATTGAGAAGAACTGAGTGAGCTGTGATTGGTCACATCCTGTCACATGGTACAAGGCTTTTGTGAATAGCCTTGTACCATGTGACCTCTGTGATCATTCACAGATTTCACACGTAGTAAGCAATGATGTCACAAGTGACATCTTGCTTACTACTTTGCATGTGATCACTGATTGGCCAATCAGTGATCACATGATCGGGACCTCGTACAGAGGTCCCGTCCGACGATCGGTGTTTCACGGTGCTGCGCGCTCCCAGGGAGCGCGCACAAGCAGGGTGCGGGGAGGCCGTTTATTGACGGCCACCCGACCCTGCAGTGCCACCGTCCGGCCGTTTATATACAACGGCCGGTCGGGAAGTGGTTAACTCTAAAGTCATGGCCTATAAGGAGCTTTAAACGTGTCAACCTATAGAACATATAGGGTACTAAAGTTCATCGCCATTTCACGAGCGCGCACAAATTTAAGGTTTGACATGTTGGATATCTATTTACTCGATGCAACCTCATCATTTTATATTTTACAAAAAAAAAATAGCGTAATTTATTGCTTTTTTTTATGCCCTAAAATTAACTTACTTGTATATTTTAATAAATTTTGCGTTAAAATCGTGCGCCATAAAAAATTGGTACTACCACTATTTTATTCTTTAGGGCGTCTGCTTTCAGAAAATATATAATGTTTGGGGGTTTTATGTAATCTTCAGGCCTAAAATGATTGTTTTAACCCTTTGAGGACCAAGGGACGTATTTGTCCCATGTTTTTAATCACGTGTATCATCTGATTAACAACTTAAAACTCTTTTTTTTTTTGGTTTGAGTCAAAATATTAGTTCTTATCAACAAACAACAAATGGATCTAGCTTTTTGCCAATTATTTCATGAAATGGCTTAGTTACAGCAACTGAAGTGTACGAACTTTAAAAACAAAAAAAATTGATTCTTTTGGCGTTCCAAAATCTTACGGTCCTCAAAGGGTTAAACATGCGCAAATAACACAAAGACATCTTTGGGAGCAAAAGGGATAAACGATAAGCCGGACACTCCCCTTTCCAGAGGAGCAGCCAATCGGTGCTCATTACACTGCAAGGTCTCTCCCCTCCCTGCTAGTCCCCGGGTGCGGTGCTGGAGAGAGGCAGGAAGGGGAGGAGGAGATAAACAGCGCAATGTTAAAAATATTAAATGTTTAAGTCGCCATAAAGCCTTTTTAGTTTTAAAAGCCCCAGACATTCTTAAAATCACCTCCGATTTAAATACGGTTTTGGTTCAATATCTTTTTTTTTTTTTTTATCTGGACAAGTAGATTGGGGCCCCGATTTAGTGTCATTAGTGCTCTGACACTGACATCTGCCTGCCTGTGCTCTGGTGCTCATTGACGTAATGCAGCAGGACATGCGTCTTGCAGTGTACATGGAAATGAAGACGTTACTTGTCTGTGGAATGTCACTTGCTATAAGATTTGTGCCTCTATTGTACAGTATAACCTCGTCTTATCACTGAAAAGAGCCCTCTTGTTTATCCACAGAAGGGATGTGGACCTGAACCAGAAAAACCTGGGTGGATGGACACCACTCATGTATGCTTCCTACATTGGTCATGATGCTGTGGTGAGCCTCCTCCTGGAAGCTGGGGTAGATGTGAACTGCAGGACCCCCATCGGACAGACCCCTCTGATGCTCGCGGCCAGCTGTGGGAATGAAAGGGTGGCCTATTTTCTAATACAGGTAACACATGCTGAATACCACAAGATATGCCCAAGGCTAAGGCTGGCCATACATTATTCAATTTTCTTGAGAATCTTTCTTTAGATTTATCAAAAACCATATAATAGGAGGTCAAACATAACAACACTTTCAATTGTATACAATTAGGCGAGCCCTTGTGCTACATAGTTGAAGGTAAATCTAAAGGAAATTGGACAGAAAATTGTATAGTGTATGGCCAGCCTAATGCAGGCCATAGACAGGGAGAAAACCTGCCGATTTTTCACAGAAAAAAAAAATCAGCTGATTTTTGGATCGTTAGTGGGGTCGGCAGTTTTTCGTGATTTTGACACTTTTTTTTTTTTTTCTTTTTTTTTTTTTGTTGGTCATGTTGGAAAAAAAATTGGCCAATTTTGTCGTTCGGCCGATTTTCACAGCACTGATGGACAAATTGGACGATCTTTTTACCGATTTTTAAAAAATGCGCATGAGCAGTGACCAGCAAGAAGAAGGAAAAGAAGGAATCTTCTTCTTCTTCTTTCTTCTTCTTCTTCTTCTTTCTCCTTCTTCTTTCTCCTTCTTTCTTCTATATTCTATTTCTTCTTTTTGCTTCTTCTTCTTATTCATATTCTATTTCTTCTGTCAAATATAATAGCGGAGTTCTCTGCAGGGACACCGCTATTGTATTTGCCGGCCGTAGATGGGACAAAGATCAGCCGACTTTTTTTTTTTTAACCAGTGGTGGTAACCTTCAGCCGACTGAACGACCGGTTTTTCGTTTTTCTAAAAAAAAACGGTCGGTTTTCTCCCCGTCTATGGCTTGCATAAGGCTTGCCATACACTATACAATTTTCTGTCCAATTTCTGCCCAATTACCTTTTTTGTTTTACCTTCAACTATGTAGTGCAATGGCCTGCCTAATTGGAGACAATTTAAAGTGTTGTTTAAGTTTGACCTCATATATGATTTGTGGTAAATCTCAAGAAAAATGTTTAATGTATGGCCAGCCTAAGACTGGCCATACACTGCACAATTTTCTATCCAATGCCTGCCCAATTTCTTTTAGATTTACCTTCAACTATGTAGTGCAAGGGCCTGCCTAATTGGATACAATTGAAAGTGTTGTTTAGGTGTGACCTCCTATTATATGGTTTTTGGTCAATCTAAACCAATATTCTCAAGAAAATTGTATAATGGATTACCAGCCTAATGCAGGCTATAGATGGGTCGAAAATCAGCCGATTTTTTTGCCGAAAGAAAAATCGTCTGATTTTCTGTGTGTGTGTGTGTCTGTCTGTCTGTCTGTCTGTCTGTCTGTCTGTCTGTCTGTCTGTCTTGGATTATCGGTCATGTTGGGAAATTTTCAGAAAATGATCATCTCCTCATTGATGGTCAAACCGTACAATAGTTTTTATGCGCATGTGCAGTGACCTGTTACAGGTTATGATTTGCACGGCTTAATCGGCAGAGTTTAGTAATCATTGGTGGTTACCTCTGATATAAGACTGACCGATATTTCATTTATCGAATGAAAAATCGGAATAATTTCGTACCATCTATGGCCTGCATTAGGCTGGCCATATACTATACAATTGTTTTTGCAATTTTCTGTCCAATTTCCTTTAGATTTACCTTCAGCTATGTAGTACAAGGGCCTGCCTAATTGGATACAATTGAAAGTGTTGTCTAAGTTTGACCTCCTATTATATGGTTTTTGGTAAAAATAAAGCAAAATTCTCAAGAAAATTGAATAATGTATGGCCAGCCTTAAGCCGGCCATACACGGGTTGAATTTCAAAAGAATTTTCGTTCAAATTTTGCACCATTAGTGGGTCACAGAAATGGCCAATTTTCAGGTGGCCATCGAATATGAGTGATCAGGTATGTTGGAAATTTTTTCAAAAACGAATGAACTGGGACCCAAGAGGACAAGCTGAAGGTAAGTATGACGTAGGCAGAATAAACGATATATCCAATCCATCATTACTGGTCTACACCAGGGCTCTCCATACTGCGCTCTTTGCTTGCCTTTTATCCAGCCCTTGGGGCACTAATCATCTCACTGATATGTGACCCTATTCTGCCCATTCACACCAACAATGGGGCATCATTCCTGCCAATGACAACAATGGGGCATCATTCCTCCCCTTGATAGCAAAGATAGAGCAATGTTGACTCCCACTGATGCTAGAAAAAACATTTTTATTCCCACTGGCACCGGGCCCCCTAAAGTTTGAAGGACAGTAAACTGGCGCTTTGTTTAGAAAGTCTGGAGACCCCTGGTCTAGACAACCAGAAAAAATGCAGTTGATCTATAATCATTTAAGGTGTCTGTCAAGCAGCCAAGAATAATGTATCTGTAAAGGAAACTGCTTTACTCCGTCGGTCAGTTTGCTAAAAGATTATGCCGTAGCAGAACTCCCAGCACTGATTTAAATCCTTGTAACCCCTATGGCACTATTGCATATTGCAATGGCTAGGTGTCAGCAGGAGGAACCACCAGTCTGAGAAATCGAGTCAGACTGGCACCAGGAGTGATTTTTGCAGTTCCGGATAGGGGGCACACGCGCTCTACCTGTGCTGCCATTGGCTGTCAATCACTGGGTCCTGGCCAGTGATTCCCCGATGGCACCCGATGATCTCAGAATATTACAGACAGGGGAGAGACCTGCGTATAAACAACACAGATCTCTCCCCTGTCAGCTCCTGCACATTGCTTTGTGTGGTTCTGCATAGCAGAGCCTTACAAAGCAGTGTGATTACATTGTAAAGCACACAGTTAACCCTTTGATCACCCCACGTGTTAACCCCTTCCTGCTCAGTGCCATTAGTACAGTGTCCGTGCTTTTTATTAGCACTGATCACTGTATTGGTGTCACTGGGGATGTCAGTGACACCAAGTCAGTTCCCCCCAGTGTCAGAATGCCCTCCGCAGTTCCTATATAGCCGCCATTACTAGTAAAAAAAAAAATTGTATGCTTTATTTATATATATATATATATATATATAGCCATTTTGTTAACGCTATAACTTTCATGTAAACCAATTAATTTACACATATTGGGTTTTCTCTTAGCATAGACTTGTCGCAGAATACATTTTGGCCTAAATTTATGCCAAAATTTGATTTGTAAATTTTCTTTTTTACTGGACATGTTAATCGCAAAAAGTCAAAAATATATATATTTTTTTTTTAATATAAAAAAAAATAAAAACCACACAGGCGATCAAATACCACCAAAAGAAAGCTCTATTTGTCGGGAAAAAAAGGACGTAAATTTCATTTGGGTGCAGCCTTGCATGACCGCGCATATGTTGAAGTAACGCAGCGTCGTATTGCAAAAAATGGTCAGGATGGGGGGTAATTCCTCTGGAGGGTAATTGGTTAAGATAGGACTGGACACTAAATATAGTAAACTTGGAAGTAGAAATTGTAAGAATGGATAAAAATGACCTCCTATCTTTAGCGACAAGCTGTTTCTCTAATATTTTTGTTGTGGTTTTTTTGTTTATTCTACCATAGAAGCATGGGGCTGAGATAGAGGCGAGGGATGCTCGCGGTTGGACTGCTCTCTTTCACTGTACTAGCGCCGGACACCAGCGGATGCTGCGATTCCTACTGGAGAATGGGGCCAATGCAGATGTCAAGTAAGACAGTCCTGTTTATCTGAAGAAGGTTGTACAATCACATTGTAAGCCAGGGGTGTCAAACTCCATTTCATCGCGGGCCGTATCAGCATCATGGTTGCCCCCAAAGGGCTGGTTGTATCTGTAAGACTAGATGTCCAGAGCACCCCACCCCCCATTACATCAGATGTCATGGATCCCACACCCTCCATAACATCACCATGCACCCCCTTTGGGGGCAGAGCTGGAAAGCAGAAAGTGCAGGGTCTGGAGGAGGACCAGAGGAGGTGTGGAGTCAGTTACCAGAGTCTGCTGAATGCTGAGACCAGGGGAGGCAGAGATGAGGGGGTGCTGCAGCTGCACTGAGAGGTGCAGGATTTGGCAGAAGAGTTCTATTCTCCTCTCTGCTGCCAACTGCTAAGACAAGGTAGGGGCGAAGACAAGGGGGTACCTGCAGGAGAGGTGCAAGAGCCACATGAAATGGCCTTGAGGGCCGGATTCGGCCTGCGGGCCTTGTGTTTGACACCTGTGTTGTAAGGTATACAGTCAATTTTGTTTCCAGTGTGCCTGTAACATTGGCATTCTGTTGGATTTTTCCAGGGAGCCGGTGTATGGGTTTACTCCTCTCATTGAAGCTGCAGCCTCAGGACACGAGATCATAGTGCAGCATCTACTGAACCATGTAAGTCCTACAGTGTCCATATGTAATACAATACATAATATAAATTTAAGATACATTGAGATGTTCTGACAATAGGCTGATTCTGAACTCCAGCACTCTTATAACACAAATGACCACAACTCTGTATTCAATAATAAATCAGTTATGTATTTTTTTTTTTTTTTTTGATGCAACAAGTACAATAAGTGTTTCACTTATCAACCTCTTGCATTTCTCTGTACTGCAGAACACTGGGGGAGGGGGAAAGTACAGCCCTGCCAGCCAATCAGGTGTGCTGCATGCAAATGTGTAGACAGAGAACAAGCTTAGGAGGAGAGCGTAGAAGTGAGCAGAAAGATGACCTCATCAATGTACTTTTTCTTCACTGTCCAGTCTGCAGGCTGGGTGCACAGAGTTGTTACTACTGTATTTCATAATGGTAACAAAGAAAAATGATTTCATCCATATGGCTGTGCTGTATAGCAGAGCTGTATAAGTGTCAGAACTGTAGAGACAAAATACAAATCTTTTGGCATGAGAAACAGCTCCCTTATGTCTACTTTGGCTGTGTGTTTAGCTGAATATTTTATTTATTTATTACAGGTACTTGTATAGTGCTGTCAATTTACGCAGGACTTTACATATATATATTGTACATTCACATCAGTCCCTAACCCTCAAGGGGCGTACAATCTAAGGTCCCCTAACTCACATTCATACATACACATACTAGGGACAATTTAGACAGGAGCCAGTGAACCTCCCAGCATGTCTTTGGAGTGTGGGCAGAATCCAGATTATCCGGAGGAAACCCACACAGGCACAGGGAGAACATGCAGACTCCAAGCAGGTGGTGCCATGGTTGCGTTTCAAACCAAGGACCCTAATACTGTAGCTTTGCATGACCTCGGTTATGTTAACCTCTTCGCTCCGGTTGCCGCCCGGCCCTTTTAAGAGTTTCAGAAGCCAGGGCGCGGGGCAGGGTTTTAGAGTCATGTGAATATAGTGATTCGCCATCACGGCGGTCACATGATTGGAAAAGGTCCTGATCGAAAGGGGAGATCGGGACCTTTCCGGGAGTCGCAGACATATGTGCTTGGAGCGCTCAGGGCGGGCGCTCTCAGCACATATGTATTTTCTAATTGCACGCAAATATGCGGCCGCTCGGCATCAAGGCCCAGACACCGAGAAGCTGCATATTTGCGTGCGATCGCATCAAGGGGTTAAAGTAACGCAGAGCCATATTGCAAAAATACATACATAGTGCTTGCTGAAAATACACATGATTTTCCCTTTAGGCTCTGTTCACACCAATGCTTGTTGCAGAAACGCACTACAGTCCGTTTAACATAATTTCCTATGAAACATGTTCACATCTATGCTTTTTTGAGCTGCTGCATTTTTGGAAAGGGTCGGGGACTTTTTAAAAAGCAGCTTTTTTTTTCTCCAATAGAGTTCAATGGAGAATCTGCTGAAATGCATGGTAGTGCGTTTTTGCCGCATTTTGCATTTTTATTATGCCCAGCAAAAAAAAAAAAAAAAATCCACTAAAAAAAATGCTGAACAAAACACAAATTGTGGCATAGACACATGTAGATAAATGCAAGACAAACTGCAAAAAGCACTGCAGAACAGACAAAAAGCAAACTGCATAGGTGTGAACAGAGCCTAATGCAGGCCATAGACGGGTCGAAAATTGGCCGATTTTTCCGTAAAAAAAAAATCGGCCGATTTTCACACCATTAGTGGGTTAAGTGGTCGGCCGTTTTTCAGGGTTTTGGGACATTTTTTTTATCGGTAAAGTTGGAACAAAATCGGCCGATTTTGCCGATCAGCCGATTTTTACTGGCAATGATGGGCAAATCGGCCGATCGTTTTACCGATAAAAATTCTGCGCATGAGCCGTGACCTGCAAGAAAAAGAATTCCAGTCCGCTATTATATTTGACATGAAAAAGTATTAGGACTGCAACAATGTATCTATTTGTATCGGAATAAAAACATCTGTATCCGAAATGGATACAAATAGATACAATGTTGTCACCGCTATACTTTTTAATGTCACCATTGGTGGTAACGTTGGCCTATTGAACGACCAATTTTTTGTTTTTTTGTTTTTTTTTTTAAACGGCCGGTTTTCGACCCATCTATTGCC
This sequence comes from Staurois parvus, assembly GCF_062004578.1. NCBI lineage: Eukaryota > Metazoa > Chordata > Amphibia > Anura > Ranidae > Staurois > Staurois parvus. The sequence continues at coordinate 606,834 of NW_028318989.1, read as the reverse complement.
TGCATAAGAGAGGTTTTCCTGGTTCAAGAAAATGTAAACCTTGCCAGAGACAAGTGTGCATTGCTACATTATCAGGGGCGGACTGGCCATTTGGAAACTCTGGTGCTGCCCGAGGGCCCGGGGTCAGTAGGGGGCCCCATGAGATGCCCCTGGTACCTTTTTCATAGGCTTTTTTGAGTTTGGGCAAGGACACAGGGGCCCCATGATCCCCTATTGCCCGGGGGCCCCATGAGTTGTCAGTCCATCCCTGTACATTACTACCCATGTCATACTAGGAATACCATCACTGGCAACAACTTGCTAGCAATAGGATCCCAAGAAGAAGAAGGCATTCCCCTGCTAGCTGGACTAGCAAGGTGTTCCGCTGCTGCTTCTGATCTGCATTTCCAACAGCGAGAGAGCCATGCTTTAAACGCTGAGCACTCTATTTAGCAATACTGTAGCTGGTATGTTGCTGACAGCAAGAGGATCTCTAGTTTATCCTGAACCTTAAAAAAATTAGGCAGACCAACATCCTGATAACATATATAGCAGAAGGGGAGCAGTAGTCTGGTCTCTCTAGTCTGGTTTTGTTGCTGAATGCCTATGTATTGTGATGCTGTGAGGTCTGATTTCCTCTTACACATAATGTGTATATACAACATACAGTGTTTCTTTTGTTTTTTTGGTAGGGGGTGAAGGTGATGGAAGTGGACCATAATGGAGATACAGCTCGAATACTGGCAGCAAGATATGGCCATTCAAGGATAGTGTCACTACTGGACTCGTATCGCATCCGAGGGTCACGGCCCAATAGCAAGGGATCAGGTATTAATTAATATCTACATTCACCGGCGACTTTATTAGGTACACCTTGCTAGTACCGGGTTGGACCCCTTTTGCCTTCAGAACTGCTTTAATTCTTTGTGGCATAGATTCAACAAGGTGTTGGAATTCCTGAGATGTTTTGGTCCATATTGACATGATAACATCACTCAGTTGCTGCAGATTTGTCAGCTGCACATCCATGATGCGAATCTCCCCTTCCACCACATCCCAAAGGTGCTCTAATGGATGGAGATCTGGTGACTGTGGAGGCCATTGGAGTACAGAGAATTCATTGTCATGTTCAAGGAACCAGTGTAGATGATTTGACCTTTGTGACATGGTGCATTATCCTGCTGGAAGCAGCCATCAGAAGATGGGGACACTGGAGTCATAAATGGGTGGACATGGGCATGTTAATACTAATGAGCATTAAGTGTACCAAGAAAATCTCCCCCACACCATTACACAACCACCACCAGCCTGAACCAATGATACAAGGCAGGATGGATCCATGCTTTTCATGTTTACACCAAATTCTGACCCTACCATCTGAATGTCACAGCTGAAATCGAGACTCATCCAAGTTTCCAATCTTCTATTGTCCAATTTTGGTGATCCTGTGCAAATTGTAGCCTCCGTTTTCTGTTCTTAGCTGACAGGAGTGGCACCTGGTGTGGTCTTCTGCTATTGTGGCACATCTGCTTCAAGCTTGGATGTGTTGTGCGTTCAGAGATGATATTCTGCATACCTTGGTTTGTAATGAGTAGTTATTTTGAGTTACTGTTGCCATTCTATCATCTCGAACCAGTCTGCCCATTCTCCTCTGACCTCAACAAGGCTTTTTCATCCACACAACTGCCCTCACTGGATATTTTTTCCTTTTCACACCATTCTCTGTAAACCCTAGAGATGGTTCTGCATGAAAATCCTTTTTTTTTTCTCTTTTTTTTCTTTCTTTTTTTTCTCTTTTTTTCTTTCTTTTTTCTCTTTTTTTTTCTTTTCTTTTTTTTTCTCTTTTTTTTTCTTTCTTTTTGTCTCCTTTTTTTTCTTTCTTTTTTTTCTTTTTGTTTAAGTTTTTAATAGAATGGTGAAGGTGTACACCATCTGCCAGTTTTTACTGCTGTTTGGGACTCTGTTGAGGGAAATCCCTTCACTTCCTGTTTTCTTGACAAACTGACCAACCTCCTCAAGAAGGCCTTCATGTACTGTTGTATAGGAAGAGGGGGAATGCATAAAGGTCAGATAGAGATCAGACATTTTAGGAGGCAGAGCTTAGACCACGTGGTGGGAAAAAGAAATGGTGGCTTAGAAAAGAGTCTCCTTGTCAAGGATAAAACAGCTATGGGGCTTAGGAGACAGTGATAGACGTTTGGGCTGGTTGCATATTTTATTTATTTTTATTTATTACAGGCACTTCTATAGCGCCATCAATTTACACAGCGCTTTACATATATATATTGTATATTCACATCAGTCCCTGACCATCAAGGGGCGTACAATCTAAGGTCCCTAACTTACATTCATACATGCGCATACTAGGGACAATTTAGATAGGATCCAATTAACCTACCAGCATGTCTTTGGAGTGTGGGAGGAAACCGGAGTACCCGGAGGAAACCCATGCAGGCACAGGGAGAACATGCAAACTCCAGACAGGTGGTGCAGTGGTTAGGATTCAAACCACCGATCCTAGTACTGCCAGGGCGGAAGTGCTAACCATTTAGCCACTGTGCTGCCCATGAAATATAACCGCTTGAAATGAGATTTGTGTTTTTGGTTTTTTTTTTTTAACTAAAATTTCTCATGTTTTCAGCCCATCAAGAAGATCTCAGCTCATCTGATGAGTCTTCTTCCACCCCCTACCGGCCAAGACCACAGAGGAAGACCAAAGGTCCTAGCATTCATGACGGGCCTCAAGCCTTGGCAAAGATCACTGGCGGTGGAAGTGCACATAGCCGGGCTGGATACGGTGTGTAGATAATGGACACAGGCTGGATACAAGCTTGGCACAATCCAGGCTACTGATATCTCTGCATAGAGAAATGCTTCACTACTTTCAGTATTGCCAAACCTGTGACACCTTTTGTTTAAAAAGGTCAGTTGCATTTTAGTTCTTAACCTCTTGCCGTCCACCTGGTGTTTATAAACGGCAGGGCGGTGGCAGTCCAAGGTCGGGTTGCCGTTCCTAAATGGCACCCGCCTTTTCTAGCTGTGCGCGCTCCCTAGGAGCGCGCACCACCGCGATCCGGTGTCCGCTGTGTCCTCCGGACACAGTGAAACACCGATCGTCGGACGGGACCTCTGTACGAGGTCCCGATCATGTGATCACTGATTGGCGAATCAGTGATCACATGCAAAGTAGTAAGCAAGATGTCACTTGTGACATCATTGCTTACTACGTGTGAAATCTGTGAATGATCACAGAGGTCACATGGTACAAGGCTATTCACAACAGCCTTGTACCATGTGACAAGCTGTGACCAATCACAGCTCACTCAGTATTTCTCAATGACTGCAAGAATGCAGACAGAGAGAAAGAGAAATGATTGCTTTTACATCCTATATGGGTGTAAAAGCAATCAGTGTAAAAAAAAAAAATCTTCATCACCCCCCACAAGTAGTACAGTGTCACCATGGTGACACTGTACTGCTAGGGTGACAGTATGTAAAAATAAAAATAAAAAATAATATAAAAAAAAATAAAATAAAAATGTAAAAAAAAAGTTTAAAAATTATAATGTTTGGTTATAAACTAATTTGGATTTTTTTTTTTTTACTAAAAAAATAACGGAATAAATTTTGGCCAAGATTTAGGATGAAATATTATTTATTTGCAAAATTTTATAAAAAAAAACACTTTTTTTCAAAATTTTTGGACATTTTCATTTACATAGTAAAAAAAATAAAAATCCCAGCGGTGAATAAATACCACCAAAATAAAGCTTTATCTGTCTCAAAAAAATGGTAAAAAATTCATATGGGTACAGTATTGCATGACCGCGCAATTGTCATTCAAAGTGTGATAGCGCTGAAAGCTGAAAATTGCCCTGGACAGGAAGGGGGTAAAAGTGTCCGGACAGGAAGTGGTTAAAGAAACGGGCATTAAATGCCTGTTCCCGCCAATTGCAGTGGGATATGATTTTGAACATCTTCCCACTGCATAGACAGTCCAAAATCAATGTTGGCTAATGAGAAAAGTTCACACCATGGTGTTGCAGTGCAGTGATAATAAAGTACAGCAAGCTGCATTTTTTCCCGCAGTGTAAACGCACATAAACTGAACACATGTAAACACGACTCTTGGAACGAAAAACAAGTTTGGTTCCTTTTGATGACTTGTCCTTCCCGATGCCAAAAACACATAAAAAATAGCCTAACGTATGAAATAATCAGCTGACTGCAATATTAAACTCTTCTTCAGCACAGTCCCTGCAAACATGCTGCTTTGTCATCTAGCTTCTGACCTTTTCCAGGAGAAGTGATGCTCAATGTCATCAGATCCACGTCACCTATGACTTCATGAGCACACCTAGTGCTGTGTCATCACATCTTTTTAGCATTCCTTCTAGGAATGTTGAATAATCGTGTCCCCCACCATATGCTGTGGTTCTGTGGTCCTTCACTGCTGTGTCATGTGGCAACATATGGGCTAAAAAGATGGAAACACAGCACTACCTGGGGACACAATTTCCCGATGCTTCTGGAATTGTAGAATGCCAGAGAGTCTGGCAGAGAGGCTGCATTAGTGAAATGTATGAAGAGAAGGTATGAGAGGGAAATATTGCATTTATTATTATTATACAGGATTTATATAGCGCCAACAGTTTGCTCAGCGCTTTACAATATAAAGGGAGACAATACAGCAACAATACAGTTCAATGCAAGAGGGATAGGAGGGCCCTGATCCTGGGAGCTTACAATCTAAGAGGGAGGGGCTAGTGGTACAAAAGGTAAGAACTGTGGGGGATGGACTGGTAGGAGGAGTAGAATATTCCATTATTAGCTGAGGGTGGGATAGGCTTCCCTGAAGAGAGAGGTTTTCAGAGATCGCCTAAAAGTGGGCGGAATAGGCAATAATCGGATAGATTGGGGTAGAGAGTTCCAGAGGATGGCGGAGGCTCTGGAGAAGCCCTGGAGACGAGCATGGGAGGAGGAGACAAGGGAGCTAGAGAGCAGGAGGTTGTGGGAGGAGCAGAGAGACTGGTTTGGGTGATATTTGGAGACAAGATTGGTGATGTAATTTGGGGCAGAGTTATAAATGGCTTTATATGTTAATGTTTTAAATTTTATTCATTGGGCAATGGGAAGCCAGTGAAGGGAGTGGCAGAGAGGGATTGTAAACAATTGACACCATAAATGTAACAAACAATAGGTGTTGTGGGGGTTCCCCACCCACCCCAGTTGCCTACGTACCTCTTTGTAGGACAAGTCACTGCCTGCTCTTTGCAGTCATCCTCTCTGGACAACAATCCTCTTTCCCTATGGCTGCACCTGGGCTGCGAGGTCTCATAGACTTCTAAAGGAACATGTTCTAAGAATCTCCCTTGGTAAATTATGACCCTATTCAAGTCTGAGGGCTTACTGTGTAGGCAACCAATAAATAAACCAGTATTTGCAAATGCATTTGTAGTAGTAGCAGTAGCATAACAAGTAGAGATGAATTTCAAATCACTCTGAGGTTGGATATCTGTATTGGATGAAATCATTTCTTTACTCCTCAGATGATCAAATTTGTCCTTGTGTGTTAGGTCACGCAGCATTAGCAGCAATTTCACCCCATATTTTATTTATTTATTTCTCTTTTATTAAGAGATTGCAGAAATACAATTAGAACAGTCAAACAGACGACATTTCATAGAGTATCCATATGACAGACAGTCGGAATTCCACATCCAAGCAACAATCTTAATATGACCCATTAGCAAATTATTATTATTATTATACAGTATTTATAAAGCGCCAATAGTTCGCTCAGCGCTGTACAGTACAAAGGGGGACAGAACAATACCAATACAATGCAAAATATGAGGGAATTGAGGGCTCTTTTGAGCTTACAATCTAGGAGGGGGGGGATGGTGGTACAGAAGGAGAAAGCTGTGGGGGATGGAGTGGTAGGAAGAGTGGAGGAGGTTGGCAAGTTAGCAGGGGGTGGGGTAGGCTTCCCTGAAGAGGTGGGTTTTCAGGGTGCACCTAAAAGAGAGGAGAATAGGTGATAATCTGATTGGTTGGGGCAGGGAGTTCCAGAGGATGGGTGACACCCTGGAGAAGTCCTGGAGGCGGGTGTGGGAGGAGGAGACCAGGGAACTAAAGAGAAGGAGATCTTGTGAGGAGCGGAGTGTGCGTGCTGGGCGGTAAAATGAAACAGGCAAGTTATTCTGATCCCAGACATGGATCATATATGAGTTAGAGATAATAACCATTTATAGATAAAAAATAGTAACCTAGCCCACGAGGGACCAGACATATCATGAAACCTGATAGCATTACCCCATATTTTAATACACCGTTTCACCCCTTGTGTCTTTTAAAAGCTCTTTTTTTTTTTTTTTTTGTACCGTTCCCTTCACCACCAGGCCCTCCTCAGGGGTATGTTACTTTTAACGAACTGGATTATGAGGCAGCAGGGTCGGACAATATGCGCTATCGGGATGTCACTTCCCCTATCAATGACCATGATGTGGAGAGCAACGGGAGCAGCAAAGGTGGGTGCTGATGCAGATGGTTTAAGATAGAAGGAAAACTATAGTATAAGTTAAGTAAGCTTCTATTTATCTGTTGTATTGTATACCTAAAAAATTATTTTTCTTAATTTGAATATGACACTTTCTTTATTGTGCTCCCTATGTAAGAGGGATGGATATATGTGTGTGTGTGTGTGTGTGTGTGTGTGTGTATATATATGTGTATATATATGTATGTATGTGGAGACATATATATATGTGTGTGTGTGTGTGTGTGTGTGTGTGTATATATATATATATGTGTGTGTGTGTGTGTATATGTATATGTGTATATATATATATATATATGTATGTATGTATGTGGATATATATATATATATATATATATATATATATATATATATATATGTATGTATGTATGTATGTATGTATGTATGTGGATATATATATATATATATAGTGTTCACCCCTGAATGGGTGCTGAGAATATGCCAAGCTCCCCATTGCCAGTACCAAGGCTGCCAGTCCAGTCACATCCACGCCAATATACCAACAGAAGCTTGTCAGCTGCTATAAAAACTTGTTAACCACAACCTACAGCTGCTACCTCCTCGCACTCTCATGTAAATCGTGTTCTGGACAGAATATCTATAACATGGCATATTGGTATAATTAACACTACACCATGTTATAGATATACAATAATAATGGCTCAGTCTAGGGCAGCCTTTTTCAACCAGGGTGCCTTGGAACCATGGGGTTCCTTCTGGGTTCTTCAGGGGTGCCTTGGCAAAATGCCTAAAAATTGCCCCAAATTTATGTACAAGCCATCGGTTTTTGTTACACAAAGCCGCAGGTTTTCATTGTGCAACATGACAACCCTGGGCACTGTGCAGGCCAGCATCCCAGCAACGGCTGATGTCAATGGTTGATAAGTACATCAAGCACATGCACAGCATTCTTGTTTGACCCCTCCCTATGTCAGCAATAGGGTCACATTAGCTGCATGGGGAAGATAAAATGAGAAATAAGACATGCTAGAATACTAGTAAGTACCAGTGAGCAAAAGTGTATTTGCTTTGAAAGTATTAATCACCTCTAAAGTCAGGTGTCCTATGTGTGTGGATGCTACTGCAATATGTATAACTATTATTTTAGGGGTTTTTTTACCCTTTTTAGAAGGGGATGCCTTGAGATTGTCCATACTTTTAAAGGGTACCTTGGCTGGAAAAAGGTTGAGAAACACTGGTCTAGGGGATGTCTTTTTAATATTGCTGAAGAACTTGAATGGGAGAGAGGTTTGGGGATAACAGAATACTCCAAAATGATAATCGCAAACAATGGGAGGACAATCTTCTTAGTAGAAAATCCTTACAGGAGCAGGCACACACTACATTCCCAAATCAGGTCTCACTCACTATGTCCCAGGAGCTATCTGCCACCCAGCGTCCACAGATCTTCAGCAAGGGACGTAAAAGATCCTTCTCCAGACCAGGACTTCAGGATAGTGCCCTCTAGCAAAATCCATTAGCATTTCCTCCAGGCCGAAGCTCAGCTCCTGCTCAATCCCAGAGTGCAATTCCTGTCTCACTAGCTATCCCCCAGGGGCAGTAGCCCCAGGAAAACTGGAACCTTCTCTGGAGAGGAAAGAACACTCTGGAAAGGCCTCCTAACCATTTATCACCTCCCCGGCCACCTCCTAGATGTCTCCTTCCAGGTATTAACTGGAGCATGATAAGTATTCATGCTGGTCATTTGATTTCTTCCACCTGCTTCTTGAAGCTTCAACAATATTGGGCAGGGGAGAGGCAAACACCCCAGCTAGGAAACCCTGACTAGACAAAACCAATCAATTACTGCTTCACTGACTACAGTGAAGACAACAATTACATTTACCTTAGCAGCCTAGAGCAGGGCACTACAGATATACAGTAATACCTTGGTTTACGAAGTTAATTCCTTCCACGACTCTGGTCACCAACCGAATCAAATTTTCCCATAAGGTTCAATGTAAGTAAGGTTAATCCGTTCTGAACTTTTGTTTTGTTTTTGAACCACAAAAATATGAAACAAAGTACAGTATAGTATGAAGAGAGAGAACACAAACCTTGCTTGAGACAACTTCTGGTATAGAGGACAGGAAGGTGCGTGGGAGGCGGTTATTGTTCGGAGGGAGAGTCCCCCTCCATAAGGACATTGGGGAGATCTCCTTCAGGGGTTTCCTCTGTTCTTTGTATCTTAGCTGCAGGCTCAGTTTTGGTGAAAAATCTGTCCAATGTCACTTGTCTTCTACGGGGCTACATAACCCTCTGGAAATGAGAGACCATGTTATCGTTCATCGGATTCAACACTCTGTTAGTTCCAGTTATGTTGGGGTGGTGCTTCTGGTCACCTTCATTACCACTCTGCACTTTCTTTTTAACAACATGCTTGCTGTGCAGATTCTTGTCATCTTCATTCCCGCTCTGCACGTTTGGGTCACCTTCATGTCCGCTTTGCACGTTTGGGTCACCTTCATGTCCGCTCTGCACGTTCGGGTCACCTTCATGTCCGCTCTGCACGTTCGGGTCACCTTCATGTCCGCTCTGCACGTTCGGGTCACCTTCATGTCCGCTCTGCACGTTCGGGTCACCTTCATGTCCGCTCTGCACGTTCGGGTCACCTTCATGTCCGCTCTGCACGTTCGGGTCACCTTCATGTCCGCTCTGCACGTTCGGGTCACCTTCATGTCCGCTCTGCACGTTCGGGTCACCTTCATGTCCGCTCTGCACGTTCGGGTCACCTTCATGTCCGCTCTGCACGTTCGGGTCACCTTCATGTCCGCTCTGCACGTTCGGGTCACCTTCATGTCCGCTCTGCACATTCTTGTCACCTTCATGTCCGCTCTGCACATTCTTGTCACCTTCATGTCCGCTCTGCACGTTCGGGTCACCTTTATGTCCGCTCTGCACGTTCGGGTCACCTTTATGTCCGCTCTGCACGTTCGGGTCACCTTCGTTACCCCTCTGCACGTTCATGTCACCTTCGTTACCCCTCTGCACGTTCAGGTCACCTTCGTTACCGCTCTGCACCTTCGGGTCACCTTCGTTACTGCTCCACACTTTCTTCTTACCACCATGCTTGCTCTGAATTTTCTTTGGAGTCATACTTGATGTCCAGTACAGTATGTGCTAAAAAGCACACCAAAAAGCTTCTCAGTACTGTAAGTGTCTTCACAGTACACTTTCAGTGTCTGTCTGTGACTGCGTTTCCGCCTACATGAAGTCAGGGCCAGGTGTCAGAGCAAAGAAGATGGCCACAGCTTGTGTTCGCGAACCGAGTTGTATCACTTTATATATTTTGCCATTTGTAAAAAAACATAACTTTATTAGTTGCGCTGTTTTATTGCCGCACATTGTTATTTTTTTAATGATGGATCAGTATTAACCTTGTGATGGTATTGTGTTTTTCAGAGGAGGGAGGTGTCGGTAGAACACGAAGCAGTAGCAGTGAAGGTGTGTCTCTGAACACTGGTGTGAGCAGCGAGGCCTCACTTGAGAGCAATGAGGTACGGAGATACTTTCACAGCAAGCATGCTAATATTCTTGTTCTTTATACATCGTACAGAAAAAAGTAAGAGGATACTTGTTCAGCTTTGTTGGAGTGGTCCTTTTCATGCTGCATTGGTAACTTTTCCAAGAGAGTACATGATGTCTCCACTACTCCCACAGACACTTCAAGGGAATGTATAGTGGTTCTGTACATTTTTTCTTTAGTTTGCTCAGTACTAAAGAAAATGTTTTTTTTTAATCTGGTAAATATAGCAATGAGCCTGTTAAAATTTTTGATTTGTGCTTTTGATGCAGCAGGTGGCGCTTTAGGCTCGGTTTCACTTTTTGCACTTTTTTAGCTCAGGTCTTGACATTTCCACTCACTTGCTCGCCAATGATGAGTGGAAATTATGGTGGGGGTGAGTGTGTCCCCCACGGCCCGTCTTGCTGAGCAGGCTCGGAGCTCAGGTCGGATCTGCCATTGGCACTGGGAGCCGTCAGACTGCTCAATAGTTGAGCGCAGTGAAAGCAAAGCAAGGAGTATGTGTTGTGCTCTCTGCCTCCCCCTAGAGTGCAGTACCCGGATCTGTGAGTGAACAACAAAGTACTGCAACTTTTTATGGGGGGAAGGGGGTGTATGTGTACATGTGTGTGTGTGTGTGTGTGTGTGTGTGTGTGTGTGTCTGTATGTACACGTGTACATGTGTCTCTGTACATGTGTCTGCATGTATGTACATGTATGTGTGTATCTGTACATGTGTCTGCGTGTGTGTGTGTACATGTGTCTGTACGTGTGTATTTCTGTGTATGTACTTGTATCAGTGTGTATGCACGTCTGTATGTGCCTGTGCGTGTGTGTACAGGTGTCTCTGTTTTGTTGGTGGCGAGTAACTGTAAGGCCTGGCTAGTAGCTCAGGACTTGAAATTTTAAGCCCTGTCTAGCTCAAATGAAACAGTAGGCTGAATTTTGCAGATGATGTAAAATCCCTTTGTACACAGTTTGTGGTGTACGTTTGGCTTCCAAAAGGTTCCAAAATATCATAATTAAGTTACCATCAGCAAGCCGGGGTCTAAGTATCATAAGATCAATGTTTGACTGTCTGATGACCTTTATTTATATAATATATATAATTGATTTTTATAAGTTGTTTTACAAGAGCATAACAATAGGCACAACAAAGAAAAGGAGGCATTCACATAATGTCTGCATGTGGCAAAGGAGAAGTCAAGTGCAATGGAAAAAAATGCAATCCTCTAGAAATAAAATGAACAAGCGTTAGCGATTTAATATGTTCGGATGTGAGCAGTGTTTGGTGCGGGTGGCAGCAAGGGAGATATGTTTTTATTGCCTATTGGAAGATTAAGTCCCCGGTCACGCCGGGTGTGACTTGGCAATGCGATTTGCATGCCATGCGACTTACAAATTGCATGGCAAGTCGCACCCTATTGTCCGTAATTACAGTGGTCCTATTGGTGTGGTTCCGACTTGGTCGGAGCCACACCGATTTCTAAAGTAGTACATGCACTACTTTTGGTGTGGCTTACATAGACATCTGTGTCAAATGTCTTGCAAATCGCACTTCATATCGGCATGTCATCTGACTTTGAAATTGTGCAACTTACAGTGAAGTCGCACGATTTCAAAGTCAGGATTGGTGTGACCGGGGGGTAAGGGTGGTATGGACTTTATAAGGGAAGGCCTCGGGTTGTACCAGAAACACCTCCTGCGCTCTAGGACTCAGAACAAGGATGGAAGGGAACCTTGAAACCGTTCCACCAGTGCATGGAAGGGTGTGCAGCTCTAGAACAAGGCTGGGGAAGCCCGATCGACACTGTAAAGTGAAGCAAAAAGAGAGCACACCAACCTTGCGCATGACCTCTGTAAACTGATTTTATTGAATAAAAAATATACTCACAAACAAGGGAGTATAACAAGCATTACAGATCCTCAAAGGAACTTGGAAGTTTAGACCCAGTGCAAGTCACATCACAAGGGTAGATTCTCAAAGTGAGGCTGACATGTTTCGAAGGGGGACCCTTCTTCATCAGAGCTAACTACATTGCTTGTTATACTTCCTTGTTTGTGAGCATATATATATTTTTTTTTTCCAAAAAATTTTTTATTGAAATATAATCATTGAGTACAGATGATACAGTACAACATGTGGTACAGTAATCCAATAGTATAATCAACATACAAAGAGAAAATGGCTGAACATCCTGTCAAATATAAGCTCCCAGGAGCAGGGCCCTCTAATCCCTCTTGTATTGTTGCTGTATTGTTACTGTACTGTCTCCCTCCTTAATGTAAAGCGCTGAGCAAACTGTCGGCAATATATAAGTCCTGTATAATAATAATATACTCCAAACACAGCTGCACTTGATTTTGTTCTCTCTTCCCTCCGTCCTCCCCCCCCCCCCCCCCCCCCCCTTGTTTTAAAACTGTGTGAAATGTTAGCTTCCGATATTCTTATGGACAATCGAATTGGAAAGCTCGCATGACATAATGCGGTAGATATACAATCTGACCCCACATAGGATCAAGCCAATGTATAGGCAAGTTGAGGGATTCTACTGAAGCTGGGCCTTAAATAAACTTCCTGCACTGTGGCCAATTCCTTCCCTCAGTCAGTACTTTGTGTCCGGTCTTTCCCCCCCAAAATGATTGGAGTAGGAGAAAATAGGGAGAGAGAGGGGGCAGATAGAAAAGAAAAAAGAAAGGAAAGGGGAAAAAAAATAGAGTATATTTTTTATTCAATAAAATCAGTTTACTGAGGTGATGCGCAGGGCTGGTGCACTCTCTTTAGGCCTCAGGTTGTGGCAGTGAGAAAGGGAACAATAAGGGTTGCTAACAAACGTGCACCAGAACAAGTGATGGGAAAGGGAGCAGTAGGAGGATAAAGCTGGTGTTAAAAGGTTAGACAAGGGGAATTGGTGGAGAGAGGGGATTGTTGGGGGGGCTAGGTGTGGGGTCTGGCTGGGAGCCTCCAAAAGTAGGATCTACTTAAGCCTTGCAGTGAGAGTGGGAACAGGGAGGGCTCAAGGTGGCATTTTGTAATCAAGCCAGGATGAGCATATTTTGAGAAATTTGGATTAGGAATCGTTCAGTATCTCTCATTAGTGCCCATCACTCTCTGCTTCACCTCCATTTAGTTCAAGGCAGGTTGTCACTAAAGTTTAGCTATAGTCAGTCATGTAGCTAAAAAAGATAAGTTATTTGTTTCCTTCCATACTTTGCAAGAACAGAGTTTGGTTTGTTGAGTAGGATCTAATAATGGTTACAAATCAGATTTGATTGATGATTCTGATCAAGTTATATACTCTTATCCAAAGCTTTTGAACCCTGGGATTTTCCACCAAATGTGGTAGCAAGTACCCTGTTCCCAGCATCCCTGAAAGCATAGTATGGAGTTGTTGGGAGTGAACTTAGCTATGCGGTCTGGGGACCTATACCAAAAAGAGGCACTTTTTGGGCTATGATGTTGGTGGAGCATTTCGCTGCAGCAGTCCAAATTTTGTCTCATTCAGCTTCCCCCATTCCCAGTTGATCATATATCCAAATTTGGGACTTATTGTGGGGTAATGCAAGAGTTCAGTACAGCAGAGAGATTAGACCTGCGGAGTGTGAATTATTTATGCAGTGATTTTTGAATGGGAACAGACATATTGGGCAGCTAGTGCATCAATGGAGGAGCATGAATTATTGCTAGAAATGGCAATATAATTTGCTGCATTGATTAATTGGTGGCAATTTCCAAAAAAATATGGTAGAAATGTTTTTTTGTCCTTTTTAATATTAAATGCGTTTTCCACTCTTCTCATGGTCTTAAATTGATGGGGATTAAGTGTGGAAAGGGGGCAGGTGAAGATCAGCCCTCATGAGCTAGCCCCTTGTTCCTGGGGTCCTGTCCACCTCTCTCTGAACAGCGGTAGATGTTTATACTCCTGTGCCACGTTTATGTTGATATCCTATTTCTGTTCCAGGACTCTGACCCAGTTGTGGAACCCTCCAGCAGGAAGCATGGCAAAATGCACTCCAAAGGCCGACAGCGCAATGGAGATGCCCACAGCAACCATGGGCCCTCAAACTGCAGAATCTCCAACTCGCTGCCTGATCCAGATATTCCTTGCTATACAGGGCCTAAGGTACATTTAAAAAGGGTACTTTAAAGTGGATTTGAACTGTGGATGCTGGGATAAAAAACGGCAGGGTATGGACAAAGGAGTAGTTACCAGTATTGCCTGCAGTCTCCCTGAAGTTGATCTTTTCCCCATTAATGACTTACTGTACTTTGCCTTGTTTTGTACTATACTATGTCATTGTGTGGAGGTGGCCATCTTGATAAAGGCAGGGCTTTGCTTCTTTATGTCAGAGCAGCTTCCCTGGTGTTCTGATATCTGGTGTAGCAATGGTCAAGAAGCAGTAGGATCAAAAAGTATAGTTTCACAGATTGAATTAAGCAGGGTCAGGGAGATCTTTGCACTGCAGGTTTTCAGGTACAGCTTCCTCTCCAGCAAGGAGAAGAGTGAGCAACACAATAGTAACATCCTTAAATGTCACTCCAAGTCTGGTGAGACTAGCAGTCAGAGGCATTGCACAGACATACAGCAATGATGCTCAAGATACATGGAGAGTATACAACACAAAACTAGGGAAAAAAGTATTTAATAATCCATCCAGTTAAAATAGACATTTTATATAAAAAACATAAATATCATGGTCTAGTCTTTGTGACGAACAAATAATAAGTCTACCAAACGGAACCAAACTAGCTGATCCTTGCTCCCCCTCGTTTAAAGCCAGATCAGAGTTTGATCCTGCTCTTTGCTTAATAACTCCCAATTGGTTCCATTTGGGTAATGTGATCCTTTTCTTCCCCCTAAGGAAGGATGTATACTGTTTCAATCTTTTCATGCTAGGTGATCTGATATGGCTTAGTGTTCCATCTCAAGCGTGGATCCTGAGGAAGCAAATGCAGCGAAACTCTTCAATCCTATACACCTATTGTTTCTTCATCACAAACCTAAGACTGTATGCTGGTGCTAGACCGTGATATTCATTGTTTTTATGTAAAATGTCTATTTTTAACTAGATGGATTAATAAACATTTATTTTTATTTTTTTTTTATAGTTTTTTGTGTTGTATATTTGTCCCATTGTAAGATACATATAAAGTCCTTTTTTTCTGAGCAAGATAGTTCCACATTTATGCTTAGGTGTGCTTACTTATACTTGCTAGTTTGTTCCTGCTTTGATTGAAAGTTTGGGATGGTTCCACAATGTGGATACTTCTAACTTGGATCCTAATCACACATCGTCGCTTTCTTGCTAATATACATGGAGAGTACTGCTGTCTTTCCAGAGGAATTCAAGACAAATGGTAGATGTTTCAGGGCACTGCTAGGCACAATTAACATTTCTATGTGTTCCCTATAATAATCCAAATCTTCACCTTTTTTTCTGTTCATGTCCACTTTACTGGGTAACTACCTTTTTGAACCAAAAAAAAAATATCTGACCCACCCTCTTCATCAGAATAGCAATTAAATGTCAGACCTTAGATTACAGACATCTGCTCTTCTTGCTGTCACTTGATGATAGAATTAGTGTAATCTAGTAACAGGGTGGATTTGATTTAAATCAAGTTGATTTAAATTACAATTTAAACCATGAGTTAAATCACTAGTGAAAAGGTTTGATTTAAATCATAATTTTTAAAGAGCAGCTGTCATCTCCTGCAGCGGCTCCTCCTCTGACCCGCTGTTGACTCACCGACAGTCCCATTCACTTTAATGGGACGGCTGGTGATGCGGCAGGGACACAACAAGATGAGGGACGTGGCGGCAGCAGGGGAGTGGAGAATATACAGCCTCATGTTACATAACTAAGCTCCATTTCATACTGAATAAACACAATTATTCATGTATTTTAAATAGAAAACTATCTTTAGATAGATTTTTACTCCAAAAGCATTTTATTAAAATAAATTTGATAAAAATAAAAAAAATCTGTTTTTTTTTTGTTTTGTTTTTTTAATCATCGATTTTTATCTACCCTGTCTAGTAATCAGAAGTAGGAAGGAGTGAGGTTTGCCTCTGCTTATGTCAAGCTATCAATAGGCATCTGTGAGACTAGACCAGCCTTTCTGAACCAGGGTGCCTTGAGATTTCTTCAGGGGTGCCTTGGCAAAATGTCTAAAAATTGCCCAAAACTTGTATACAAACCAGCAGGTGGAACAAGCCTGCCTTTTAGTTACACAAACCACAGGTTTTCATTGTGCACCATTACAACCTTCTAGCTGCCGGCATCCTGACAACCAATGACATCATCAGTTGATAAGGAAGATGTCAGCTGCCTGCACAGCATCCTAGTTTGACCCTCCCCCGCCCCTCTTCATCAGTGCTGGGGTCACATTAGCTCAGTGATGGAGAAAACCTGAGGGAGAGGAGAAACACTGGAATACTACTCAGTACCAGTGTGAAAGTGTATTTGCTTTGAAAGAATAAATCACCTCTAATGTTGGGTGTTTTACATGTGTGGATGTTAGAATAGTCTTTCACAATTTAAAATGGCATGCCCCTTTAAAATGGTCAGTCTTGAGGCACCCCATTTTAGAATGGGGTGCCTCAAGACTATCAATTTCAAAGGGTGCCTCGGGACTGTCCATAATTTTTTTAAAGGGTGCCTTGACTGAAAAAAGGTTGAGAAACACTGGACTAGACAATGAGATGGAGCATGCCAATGCACTTGCACGTGTGGAAAATTCTGCTGTTTCTTATTAGAAATTATATGTTAACCCCTTCCCGCCGGCACCCTTTAAGAGTTTCAGAAGCCGGGAGGCGGGGCAGGGTTTCAGGATCATGTGACCGCCGTGACGGCGGTCACATGATCGGGAAAGGTCCCGATCGAAAGAGCAGACCGGAACCTTTCTGTGAGTAGTGAGCATGTGTGCTGGGAGCGCGCAGGGCGCGCACTCTCTGCACATGTTTTTTTTCTTACCTGAACGCAAATGTGCGGCCGCTCGGCGTCTAGGCCCAGACGTCGGGAGGCCGCACATTAGTGTGCGGCTGGCGTGAAGGGGTTAAAGGTCTAGTTACGGATTGCTTTGTCACATTGTACCATACCAGTGAAGCTTTAGACTGTAAGGAATATCTAAAGCAAAAACAATTTTCTTCTAACTTTTGGAGTAAGGAAAGGCTAAAACCCCAGCTAGGCTTTTTTGCCATTTTGCATTCTCCCCATTGGGGAGATCTTCATTTGCTCCTGTATTATGGACACAACAGGAGGTTGCAGAAAATCTCCCTCCTAGAGAGCTGGCAGTAGAAAAGTTTCCCCATGAAAAGACTGTTCCTGCTTTGGTGACAACTCAGAAATTTGAAGGTGATGGGGTTGCAGCAGGATAGGTCTTTGCTCGTTAGTATTTTCAAACTGCCAGCAAGTCGCCTGGCTCCAGCATTGGCCGTATAAATGTGTTTGTTTTTTTTCACATATTGAATATTTTTGTTTAGGCGCTGCACTTAAATTGTTGTGACACTTCGGGTACTTTGTATATAGACCTGCTGCTAGCTGCCGTGATTCCTTTAGCGCTGACTTTTTTTTAATTTATTCAAACCAAACTACGTTTGGAGGAAGGCAAAGATATGACCCACAACATACTTGCAAGCATGAAAATTCCTAGCCTGACACCAAGCAATATAATATTTCTGTGGTAGCCTTCCTGGATTTTAAAAGAGTAGGAATAACAGAATCCAAGACTCCCATGTTTCTCAAGATTCAATAGCTATGCCGTTAAAGCCGGCAACCGTTAAGAAGGATGGAAGATCGGCCCACACGACAGGAGGTCAGGACAATCTGGAAGGGCCCAAGGACTGTCAACTGACAGGTTCACAATGTCAGAATACCACGTTCTCCTGGGCGAAGTCAGAGCAATTAGAATCACTGCCGTGCCCTTTCCCCTGACTTCTCCATCAAGATCAATAACACAACCATCAGTCCCTCCCCTCATGTCAGGGTACTAGGTGTAATCCTGGACTCCCATGTGTCATAGCCCCAAATCCAATCACTGTTCAAATCACACTTCACCTCCGCAACATCTCCAAGATACGCCCTTTCTTAACCTCTGAAACTACTAAGCAACCTATTCACTCCCTGGTTATCTCTCGCCTTGACTATTGTAACTCCCTCCTCATTGGCTGACCTAATCGCAGGCTATCCCCTCTTCAGTCTATCATGAATGCTGCTGCCAGACTCATCCACCTAGCTAACCATTCCATATCTGCCAATCCCTCCACTGGCTTCCCATTGCCCAACGGATAAAATTCAAAACATTAACAATTACATATAAAGCCATTTATAACTCTGCCCCAAATTACATCACCAATCTTGTCTCCAAATATCACCCAAACCGTCCTCCCACGACCTTGTGCTCTCTAGCTCCTTTGTCTCCTCCTCCCATTCCCGTCTCCAGGACTTCTCCAGAGCCTCCCCCATCCTCTGGAACTCTCTACCCCAATTTATCAGACTATCGCCTACTCTGCTCACTTTTAGGCGATCTCTGAAAATCTATCTCTTCAGGGAAGCCTATCCTGCCTTCGGCTAATAACGGAATCTTCTATTCCTCCTATCAGTTCATCCCCCACAGTTATTACCTTTTGTTCCACCAGCCCCTCCCTCTTAGATTGTAAGCTCCAAGGAGCAGGGCCCTCCTAACCCTTTTGTATTGCACTGTACCGTTGCTGTATTGTTTCCCTTTATATTATAAAGCGCTGAGCAAACTGTTGGCGGTATATACATCCTGTATAATAATAATCACTGGTATTCCCTCCACATGAATTCCATGGAGAGGAGGCAGAACAGGTTCTAGCAGAGGAATGGCATAAATCAGGAGAACTGGTCCCATGGAGTCACCAGAGCATCCACTGGAAAGGTCTGAGGATCCCTGGTCCTATTGGGGCTATTCAATATCTTTCATTGAGACTTTATTTTCACTATTATATTTTATGTCCTTTATCTGTATTATGCAGCGATTGTCATCCATATAGTATAGAAGTGTTTCTTTCACATAATGAATATTTTTGTTTAGGCGCTGCACTTCTATTGTAGATTGATTTGTGACTAGCCCTGAGTATGATCAGAGGTCAGATTTTGGCCTTGGCAGTCTTTTTTTTTTTTTTTTTTTTCAGTTGCTGTTTACTTCTCATTCCTAGGTGCGTGTCTTTTATAGGTTATCACGCTAATTGCTCCTTTGGTCAGGCTTGCCTTTGACCTCATGAGATCATAAGTTGGTTCTTTCTGTTTTAAAGAAACCTCCATTTGATCCCATTTAAGATCTTCTCTGTGATCTTTATTTGCGGAAGGTTGTGTTTCTGGTTTTCACCACTTCTTCAGCATGTAGGGTTTCAAAACTGTTGGCCCTTTCCTGTAAGGAACTGTTTCTGGTGTTCCATTGTGACAAGGTGGTTCTTTGTCCTCCAGCTGTTTTTTTTTTTGCCCAAGATGTCCATCTCAATCAGGACATGGTCTTACCTTCTTTTTGTCCAAAACCTCAAGCACCTGGGGACAAGAAAGGCTCTTTACACTTTGCACATGCTATCAGGAGTTACCAAAAATCGAGATCAAGTCCTAAAATTGGGGATTTTGTCTTGTGCTCCTCAGTGGGCCAAAGACAGGTCACACAGCTACCAAGTCTAATATTCCTGGTGGAT
Source organism: Staurois parvus (assembly GCF_062004578.1). NCBI lineage: Eukaryota > Metazoa > Chordata > Amphibia > Anura > Ranidae > Staurois > Staurois parvus. The sequence continues at coordinate 587,111 of NW_028318989.1, read as the reverse complement.
TTATCAGCTTACGCATTTCTCAAGCCTATAGTTTGGAAGGAAAAGTTCCATCTTTTTCGGTGATGGCTCATTCCACCAGGAGTGTAGGTGCCTCTTGTGCTATCCATCATCAAGCTTCAGTAGCTCAGGTTTGCAAAGCTGCTACCTGGTCCTTCAGTTCACACTTGCAAATTATTACCAGGTGGATGATAGATCCGCAGAGGATTCTACCTTTTGGTTGTGGTGTTTTTGCAGGCTCATGCATGAGATTTTTTGGGACCTGTTGCCCTCCCATTAATTTTAGTGCATTCGGACATCCCTGTTGTAAGGATTCAAGAAGACTGTCTGTGTCCTGCAATGTATGAGAAAGAAAATGGCTGTACCTGTAAATTGTATTACTTGGAGTACATCACAGGACACGAGATCCCACCCGTCTACTGTCTTGGGGATTATGCCTAGTAGGCGATGTCCTGTTTTTTGGGGGGTTTTTGCCAGTGTCCAATCACCTGTAGATAGCAGCATAACCCTTTCATAAAAATTCAAGAATACATACTGCATCCCATGACATACTTCGAGATGGGAAATGGGTTTTACAGGTAAACTAAAAATCCCATTGTGGCAGTGAGATAATCCAAGAGTTGAGCTTAGAAGATTTGGCTTTCAGTACACTTTGAGTATTGGTCCACTTTAATTGCATTTTACACTAGTATCTGATTTAGAAGTTCTTAATCTATAATCTTCTCCCATTAGGACCTGGCAGAGCTGCTCGAGCAGATTGGCTGTTCCAAATACCTTCCTGTATTCCAGGAGCAAGATGTGAATCTGCGGATCTTCCTCACTCTCACAGAGCCTGATCTGAAGGAAGTGGGCATCACGTGAGTGCCATGGAGTTGGCTTGTAAAGAGTGACTGGCTAAGTGAAGAAGCTGGAAGGGCAAATATATATTGTAATAAATCATACAATAAACGTGCCGTGCTTCTCTCAAAAATACGTAGTGATGAAAAAAAAAATATATATATTCATGAAAATAATTCCAATGTGAAGTGGATAATGAAAACCAATATGCACAAGGACTATGAACTAATATAGTCCACCTCCACAGCACGATCCTTTCATCTCAAAAGACTTGTGCCATAAAGATCTTCCTTTTGTTCATATATAGTGCCCCTCCACCAACACTGACATCAGTTGAGGTCTCACCTGAAATTTTTGACCTCACAACTAAGTTTTTGGTCAAAAACGGCTTGCGTCCTTTAGGTAGACATCTATTGATGGTATGACTTCTACCAAGATTCATCTACACTGTTGATTCAGTTCCATCTTTCTCCTCCTTGGTGGGGGCTTGATGACATCATGATGCTCATGGTCAGCTGACCCGCTCCAGAGAGTTCAAGGAGAGGAGTCCGGAGAGAGCTTGTACAGCCAGAGAGTGTCGGCTACGTTTTATATATCTTCTTATGTGTGCTATATTGGGTGCAGTGGAGCACCTCTAAAAACTGCCTTTTTATTGAAATATGCAAGAGCCACTCCCATGATAAACGATCAAGCACTATTGGTTTGCCTTTTGTATTTTCTATATGTGTGCTGAGCGGAGGAGAAAGACGGAGCTGAATCAACAGTGAAGGAAAATCTTGGTAGAAGTCATACCATCAATATATGTCCACCGAAAGGACGCAAGACGTTTTTGACCAAACTTGGTGAAGTCAAAAATCTCAGGTGAGACCACAACTGGTGTCTGTGTTGGTGGAGGTGCACTATATATGAAAAAGGATCGCGCTGTGGAGACGGACTATACATGTCCTTTGTTGTACTTTTGCACCTTTTTTAAAATCCCACATTTCTTAGCTCTGTATTTTCAATTACAGGGATGTGGTGCTATTTGCATACTGTGTCACCCACTCGTCACTTTCCTTTATCTATATTAATTCATAGTGGAGCAGGGCCCTCCTAACCCTCTTGTATTGAACTGTATTGTTGCTGTATTGTCTCCCGTTATATTGTAAAGCGCTGAGCAAACTGTTGGCGCTATATAAATCCTGTATAATAATAATAATAATATATAAATCCTGTATAATAATAATAATATATAAATCCTGTATAATAATAATATATAAATCCTGTATAATAATAATATATAAATCCTGTATAATAATAATATATAAATCCTGTATAATAATATATAAATCCTGTATAATAATAATATATAAATCCCGTATAATAATAATAATATATAAATCCTGTATAATAATATATAAATCCTGTATAATAATAATAATAATATAGAAATCCTGTATAATAATAATATAGAAATCCTGTATAATAATAATATATAAATCCTGTATAATAATAATAATAATATATAAATCCTGTATAATAATAATATATAAATCCCGTATAATAATAATAGTAGTTGTGCATATTGTTTTTCATTATCCACTTCACATTGGAATTATTTTCATGCTAATATTTTTTTTTTTTTTTTGCACATCACTATGTATTGTTGAGAGAAGCGCAGCATGGTTATTGTATGATTTATGACAGGGCTTAAAATTTCAAGTCCTGAGCTACTAGCCAGGCCTTAGAGTTACTCGCCACCAACAAACACATACAAACAGAAACACCTGTACACACACACAGACATGTACGTACATACAAAGACACATACACACACAGACACATGTATACACACACACATACATGTACATACACGGAGACACGTACAGATAGATACACACAGGCACAGGTACACATACATGTACATACAGACACATGTACACTTGTACATGCATACACAGACACACACACACATGTACACACACACACACCATAAAAAGTTGCAGTACTTCGTCGTTCACTCACAGAGCTGGGTACTGCACTCTAGGGGCAGGTAGAGCGCACAGCACACACTCCTTCCTTTGCTTTCACTGATCTCAGCTATTGAGCAGTCTCCCAGTGCCAATGACAGATCCGGCCTGAGTTCTGAGCCTGCTCAGCAAGACGGCCCTGGGGGAAACACTCGCCCCCACCATAATTTTCACTCGCCATTTGCAAGTAGAAATTTCAAGCCCTGATTTATGTCATTTTAGCACATTTTATATGAGTAGGTGTGGGCGGCTCTTCAGTTTTTAATAGTTTTTTTGAGGTAATTTTATAATTGCTCACAGGTTTCCATTTATATCTTTGCAAATATATACTGTATTTTGGCACTTGACAAAAAAGCTTTATCTGGTCCTTTTACTATAGAGTACTGGGGTGTGACCACCTTTTTCACCTTGAGGACCAATTGGAGCTTTTTGATCTATATTGGACATTTAAAGTGGAACTAAAGTTCTTTAACCACTTCAAGTCTGGACACTTTCACCCCCTTCCTGTCCAGGTCAATTTTCAGCTTTCAGCGCTATCACATTTTGAATGACAATTGCGCGGTCATGCAACACCGTACCCATATGAATTTGTTAGCATTTTTTTGAGACCGATAAAACCTTATTTTGGTGGTATTTATTCACCACTGGGATTTTTATTTTTTTGCTATAAAAATGAAAAAGTCCATGAAAAAAAGTGTTTTTCTTATAAAATTTTGCAAATAAATAATCTTTCTTCACAAAACTTGGCCAAAATGTATTCCTTTTTAGTAAAAAAAAAAAAAAAAACCCAAATTAGTTTAACCAAAAATTTATATTTAAAATTTTTTTTTTCTTTTTTTTTTTAAATATTTTTACTTGTTTGTTTTTTAACATACCATCACCCTAGCAGTACAGTGTCTCCACTACTTGTGGGGGGTGATGAAGATTTATTTATTTTTTTCTTTTTCTACACTGATTGCTTTTACACCCATAAAGGCTGTGAAAGCAATAATTTCTCCTTCTCTCTCTGCATTCTTGTAGCCATTGAGAAATACTGTGAGAGTTGTGATTGGTTACAGCTTGTCACATGGCACAAGGCTGTTGTGAATAGCCTTGTACCATGTGATCTCTGTGATCATTTACAAATTTTACTAGTAGTAAGCAATGATGTCAGGAAGTGACATCTTGTTTACTGCTGTTCATGTGATCACTGATTGGCCTGTCAGTGATCACATGACTCGGGACCTCACACAGAGGTCCCGTACAGGGATCGGACACAGTGGGCACTGATCGCGGTGCCACACGCTTCCAGGGAGCGCACACAGGCAGTGAACGTGGGTGACGTTGAGAAATGTCAACCAGCTTCGGCCGGAAAAGAAGTGGTTAACTAATCCAGCCTGTCACTAGCATCAGCACAGCCATTTTTGTTTTTATTGGCTTTTGCTTTGGTTTTATGTCGGGGAGCTCTGTTGCTCACTTATAGCTATTCTTTCATGAAGCCCCAGAAAATAATTCCTGTATGTTTGTTCTGTAGCTTGTTTGGACCAAAGAGAAAGATGACATCGGCCATTGCTCGCTGGCATAGTTCTGCCCGTCCTCCAGGGGATGCCTTGGAACAGGCCTATGCTGATCGTCTGGAAGCGGAGATGCAAGAGTTGGCTATACAGCTCCACAAGGTAAGGCCGGACATACATGGGTCGAAATTCGACCGATTTTTCATCCGAAAATCGGACCTAAGAATAATCGGACGATTTTCGCTCTGTTAGTGGGTCAGTGGCACCAGACGATTTTTGTAGTTCCTTCCCTTTTCGGTGATCGGGCATGTTGGAAAATTCGGGAAAAACTACCGATTTGCGTCTCAATGATGGTCACATCGTACGATCGTTTTTCTGAAAAGAATATGCGCATGAGCCGTGACCTGGAAGGAACAGAAGTTTCACCTGTTATATGGGGTGAACTTTATGACTTTGTCGGCCGATTTTCAAAATCATTGATGGCACCATCGGATTACCGAGCGAACGTTTTCGTTTTTCGGAAGAAAAATCATTAGAAATTCGAACCTGCATAAGAGTGCTATTTTTCAAAGTCCGAGGACAGAGAAGATGGTAATGTTTGAATATACCAGCTATGTGTTACAAAAGATGACATTGATGATGACGGTTTCATATTGGGATTACTCCACAGAAGTGTGAAGAGACGGAGCTTCTGAAAGGACAGGTTGATCAGGAGAGGGAACTCCGAGCCGTGGCTGAGAGCTGCCTTATGGAGCAGGAGACAAAATGGAGGACCGTTCGCTGCCAGCTGGAAGCCACATGTAGCCTGACCACAGAAGCTCAGAGGACAGTTACTCAGCTCAGGTACTTGGTGACAGCTCCACCAAAACACAGAAGAGCAAAAAAAAATCTCTTAAGCAGTCAACACAAATGTATCTGGCTACTCGGATGTGTTGTATCTGGCTACTCTGATATGTTGTATCTGTCTACTCGGATATGTTGTATCTGGCTACTCGGATGTGTTGTATCTGGCTACTCGGATGTGTTGTATCTGGCTACTCGGATGTGTTGTATCTGGCTACTCGGATGTGTTGTATCTGGCTACTCGGATGTGTTGTATCTGACTGCTCGGATGTGTTGTATCTGGCTACTCGGATGTGTTGTATCTGGCTACTCTGATGTGTTGTATCTGGCTACTCGGATGTGTTGTATCTGACTACTCGGATATGTTGTATCTGACTACTCGGATATGTTGTATCTGTCTACTCGGATATGCTGTATCTGTCTACTCGGATATGCTGTATCTGGCTACTCAGATGTGTTGTATCTGTCTACTCGGATGTGTTGTATCTGTCTACTCGGATGTGTTGTATCTGTCTACTCGGATGTGTTGCATCTGTCTACTCGGATATGTTGCATCTGTCTACTCAGATGTGTTGTATCTGTCTACTCGGATGTGTTGTATCTGTCTACTCGGATATGTTGCATCTGACTACTCGGATGTGTTGTATCTGGCTACTCGGATATGCTGTATCTGGCTACTCGGATGTGTTCTATCTGGCTAGTCAGATGTGTTGTATCTGTCTACCCTGTTCTCTGCATGTTTTGTGCACTGCAGCACAACTGACGGGCTCCTTTTAGTGTTTCTCTCTTCCCTAGTCCGTTCTCTGTACAGGGACTGCAAGAAACTAATGCTTAAAGTGTTACTAAACCCACAACAGTAAAATCAGTCTTTATATGCAGTAAAGCATGCTTGTTATACTCACTGTGGAACCTAAGGGGTTAATCCTCTGCATTTTGTAAAAGGGCTGTTTGATCCTATCTTCTCTGATCCTCCCCTTCTACTGTCCCCAATTCATCTCCTGATAGAATGGAGCCTTGGGGGCATGCTGCACATGCTCAGACTGGTATGTATTGCTAGATTTTTTTTTCTCTTGCCAGTCAGTGCTGTCCAGACAGAGGGACAGGGGTTATGCAGCCTCATAGGACTCCTCTTGTTATGACCACTGATACAGACTGAACCTGTGGTCACATGCTCAGTTTGGTGTGTATTGCTAGAGAGTTTTTTTATTTCTTTTCTTGGGAGAGTGCATGTGATCAGCACAGGGCCATTCAGAACACTCCAGACGAGGGGTCAGAGGTTTCACATACTCTTGGAGCAGAAAGAAAACTCCTCCTACAAGCTTTAGCTAGTGGTGGGCTGGACACTGATAAAAGTCACAAGACTCTAACTGCTGATGAGAAAATGTATTTAGCAATTTATATTTACTAAAATAATTGCATTTCCATGTTCTGTGTACTGTGGGAGAGCGGATAGAGTGAATGCAGGCTCCTGGGAGAGCGGATAGAGTGAATGCAGGCTCCTGGGAGAGCGGATAGAGTGAATGCAGGCTCCTGGGTTTAGTAACACTTTAATTAAAATTTAGTCATTTGCATCACTTGTATTAAAAAAAAAAGTGTGTGTGTATATATATATATATATATATATATATATATATATATATATATATAATCAAGGATGTATTATTAAATACAGGGCTGCATCAATATGCAATATTTATATCTGCCTGGATTTTAGCTTTAAATTATTAAATCCATTATGTAGCTATAATATTTTTTTTTTTGGTTTTTTTAATCAGATCTTTTTTTATTAGATTTTTAAACCTTTTGTTTTTTTAACAAACAAATGCACAATTTGTGTGCAACAAACTGCAAAGTAATCGAATAACATTGGTCATACAGTGACAAATCAGCAACCCGTATATAACACATACGTCCCAGGCCATAGGCACACAGGCAGTGCCGCTTATAGTTCCAGGAACAATCAACCGTATTCCTGCCATTGCTTTTCAGTTGGCATTACATATAAAATATACAACTGTGCAAAAAAAAAAAAGAGAGAATTTGTGTACACCATATGAACAGATATCCTACAGCAATACAATTATTAAACCAGCACAAGTTGACCAAGTCTGTTACCCCTTCCAGTAGTGTCAAGCTGCATGTGTCCATCCGCATACATGTAGATTTCAACTGTTATACAGTAGAGCACCCCACACATTGATAGAGCGCAATCTATTTGCTATCATATGGAATGGTGCCAAATCGGGTGTTGCCAGCCAAGGGCCCCATATAGTTTCAAATTTTCTGATACAATTTCTATGTTGAAATATTAGTTTTTCTCTGGAGATTACATTATTAACCTGATTTTTCCACTCTGTTACTGAGGGAGGGCTGGGCGATATCCATTATTGTGCTATCAATTTCTCTGCTATATAGAGCAATCTGGTGACAGGAGGCATCAGCTCAGTGGGTACCGTAGACTCATCATACATGTTAAGAAGACATAGTTTAGGTAAACTGATAAATAGAGGATATTATTATTATACAGGATTTATATCGCGCCAACAGTTTGCGCAGCGCTTTACAATATAAAGGTAGACATTACAGTTGCAATACAATTTGGTACAAGAGGAAACAGAGGGCCCGGCTCATCAGAGCTTACAATCTAGGAGGAAGGGTTGAGTGATACAAAAGGTAATAGCTGTGGGGGGGATGAGCTGATGGAGGAAATAAAAGGCAGTTTACTAGGTAGAAGCAGGATAGACTTCTTTTAAAGAGAGGTTTTCAGGGATCATCTAAAGGTGGATAGATTAGGATACAGCCAGACAGATTGGGGTAGAGAGTTCCATAGCATGGGAGAAGCTTGGGAAAAGTTCTGGATGCGAGCATGGGAGGAGGTGACACGGGAACTAGAGAGCAGAAGATCTTGGGAGGATCGAAGAGAACGGTTTGGTTGATATTTTGAGACCAGGTTGGTGGTGGAGCTGGGGGCAGAGTTGTGGATGGCTTTGTAAGTTGTTAGTATTTTGAGTTTTATTTGTTGGGTGAGTGGAAGCCAGTAGAGGGTTTGGCAGAGAGGCAGATTTATGTAAAACCTTTATAAGCAGTTACAGCATCAGTTTTTGTTCTTTTTTTTGGATAAAGTATTAGCTGGAGTTTGGCTTTAATTTGTTAGTGTATCTAAATCTGCTAGTACATTTAACACTCCCCTCCCCAGGACTGACAATGCTGCTGTCCAAAGATGCCCCTGTGCTCCTTCATTTACGGTGGGAACATGCCAATACAGGAGGTGTGCACTGGCCAGATCACCAGTTGGCAGAGAGGGGTTGCAGACACTGAATGGTTGGTAAGGTGGATGAGTCTGGCAGCAGTATTCATGATGGACTGGAGGGGGGATAGCCTATGTAAAAGTAAGCCAATAAGGAGGAAGGATATAAAAAAATCTCATGCCAATATCTAATTCTATACTTTTTAAAGGCTAAATGCACCTGTAGGAACATGTTGCACCCTTATAGCATTGGCCTATACACCCACTTCCCACCCACAGAGCCCCCCCTTCCTGTGACAGCATTTGGGGGGTCCTCTTCCCCAACAGCCTCTGTAATTCATTCACAGAGATTTGTGAGATCTGTCTTGTAGTACTCAATGGACTATGAGTTGGGTAATCCTCGCCCTCGTAGTCCATTGACACTTCGTCTAGCTCTGTAGCTGAAAGCCCGTGCAAATGTATAGGCAGAGCTGAAGGACTGGTCTGCAGGATCCTGACATCGCACCCATCATCCACTGATTGCAATGCTTTGCAGGCTTCTGTGGAAAAAATAATTCACCTTTTTTTGAACTGCAGAAATATGTGCTTGTATTACTTTTTTTCTTACAGGTGAACTTGGCCTTTTATTAGACATTCTCCATTAAGGCTAGGTTCACAGGAATGCGGACCCGCGGGCGGGTGCTATTAATTCTAATGGCACGCCGCTCGCACTGGAAATCTCAACCGTACTGGGAACCGAGGTCCCCGTATGGGCTGCGGTTTCCAAAGAAATACAGGGACGACTTCTCTGCGTGGCACGGGAGTCCATTCAAATGAATGGGCTCTCGTGCCCACGCAAAATGAGGCCCGCACGGCCGCATATATGTGAACCCGGGGGTAGTAGTGTCTCAGGACTCCTAAACCGCTGCTACATGTGTAGAGTTTTTTACATTTTTGTTCCTGGGTTTGATTGCTCATACCCAACATCTCATAACTGAGCATGTTGAATGTAATGTCCCCCCTGTGACCATGACTGGTGTCTTCCCTTCTCCTTTGCATCTTTGGGGATTTATCTACATTGACTTTGTGTAATTATGATAAAGGGACAGGCCAGGTATTCTAGTGGGGAGTCTTTGCTCTTGGATCCCAAAAAAGGGTGCAAAGTGGTACCATTTGAGGAAACTAACTTTTTTGGCTTCATTTGCAGAATTGAAATGTGTATTGCTGACACAACTGATTGCTAATGATGTTTTATTTACATACGTCACAGGAATTTCCAGGAAGAGCTATCTCACCGCCTGGGCAAAGCAAATGCTATAAGAACACATACAACTCCCTCCAGGCCAGCAGGTAAGGTGTAGAGGCATGACACAGCGCACATGTGGGCACGGAGATCTAGATGGAAATATGGCAGGAGGAGCTTTGAATGGTCAAATATTATACGGACTAAGGGGCTCACAAACTCCTGATTAATTGGTGAAATACTGCTACAGGGCGCACGGGTGCGCAAAATCTCATATATACAGTGTGTGTGTGTATGTATGTATGTATGTATGTATGTATGTGTGTGTGTGTATATATATATATATATATATATAATTATTTTGCAGTTCCAGATAGGGGCGCACGCCCCTGCCCTCTCCGCCATTTGCGGCCACGGCTGTCAACTTCCGGGTCCCAGCCAGTGATTACTCGCCAGCGCCCAGTGATTGCTAAACCATACAGATCTCTCCCCTGTTGACTCCTGCACACTGCTTTGTATGGCAGGAGTCAATGCATGACTGAGCCATGCAAAGCAATGTGCTTACAGTGAAGCACACACACAGCCCAAGCAATGAAACAGCACACAGTTAACCCTTTGATCGCCCCACATGTTAACCCCTTCCTATCAAGTGCCATTAGTACAGTGTCAATGCTTTTTATTAGCACTGATCACTGTACTGGTGTCACTAGGGATATCAATGACACCAAGTCAGTTCCCCCCCTAGTGTCACAATGCCCGCCGCACTGATCGCTACCATTACTAGTGTAAAAAAAAAAATTCCAGTATATATACCGCCATTTGTAAAAGCTATAAGTTTCACATAAACCAATTAATTTACATGCATTTTGATTTTTTTTTTTTTTAGCAAAGACGCAGCAAAATACATTTAGGCCTAAATTTATGACGAAATTTGATTTTTAATTTGACAGGCATCACTAATGGGCACGGAAAGGCAGCACTCATATATGGCACTGTTAGTTGGCACTGACTGGCACTGTTAGGCAACACTGATAGGCGGCACTGACTGGCAGCACTGATAGGTGGCACTGATAGGTGACACTGAAAGGCAGCTCAGATGGGCACTGATATGTGGCATTTATGTGCACTGGTACGCACTGATATGTGGCACTGATGGGCACTGCCAGGTGGCATTGATGGGCAATGACAGATGGCACTGCATGGGGCTACACTGATAATCAGTGCCCTGGTGATCAGTGTACATGTCCCCTCTGAGGAATGCCGATTACCGGCTCTCCTCTCCTCTCGAGCTGTCAGCGTGATCAGCATTTCCCTATTTACATGCGATCAGCTGTGATTGGACACAGCTGATCACATGACTGAGCCAACATCTTCGGCTCTTTCCGTTGATCGGTGATCCGCTGTGTCCGAGGGACACAGCACACCACCGATCACCGCTCTGCGCGGTCCCGGAGCTGTGCACGCACGTCCTCCCAGAACGAGAGAACCGCCTTGAGCCCGTCATTACCTTATATGGTGGGCAGGATGCAGTTAATGGGAATGTAGATTTTTTTTTTTTTTAAATACATTTTCTTTATTCGTATGTTCAGAACTAAAAAAAAAAATGTAATTTTATACTTTTTTTTTTCTTTGAATAGTCCATATGGAAAAAAAATAATGTAACTATTTCATGTTTATGGCCAGAAGGTGGCACTGTAAGCTCTTTTCATTGCAATTACATTGCTGAGTATAACTACCGTATTTGCCGGTGTATAAGACGACTTTTTGACCCTTGAAAATCTTCTCAAAAGTCGGGGGTCGTCTTATACGCCGGTACACATGTTAGGGGGGCTGCGGCATTAAGTACAGGGGTTTGCAGGGGCTGATGTCTCTTACCTGGATCGAGTCCCACGACGATCCGGTCCAGGAAGCGCGGCGTCTCCTTCAGTTCGGCCACTGGATGTTCGTGCGGCTGCTCGGCTCCGCCTCCTCACCGGTGATTGGCCGCCAGAACTGTAGCTCAGGAAAGGCACACAGGCGGCCAATCACCGGCGAGGGGGCGGAGCCGAGCGGCCCCGCGAAAATTGAGTGCCGGAGCAGCAGGTAAGTGTGCTGTGTAGAGGTGCTGCTGCAACCACATATGCTGGCTGCAGCAGCACCATACGAGAACATCGGTCAGCAAGTCTCAGTGGGAGGAATAGTGCCCCATCATTGGTGTCACTGATACCAATGATGGGGCACTATTCCTCCCACTGATACCAACGATGGGGCACTATTCCTCCCACTGACACCAACGATGGGGCACTATTCCTCCCCCCCACTGACACCAATGATGGGGCACTATTCCACCCCCCACTGACACCAATGATGGGGCACTATTCCACCCCCCACTGACACCAATGATGGGGCACTATTCCACCCCTCACTGACATCAATGATGGGGCACTATTCCTCCCACTGACACCAATGATGGGGCACTATTCCTGCCACTGATACCAATGATGGGGCACCATTCCTGCCACTGATACCAATGATGGGGCACCTATTCCCCCCACTGATACCAATGATGGGGCACTATTCCTCCCACTGATACCAATGATGGGGCACTATTCCACCCCCCACTGACACCAATGATGGGGCACTATTCCACCCCCCACTGACACCAATGATGGGGCACTATTCCACCCCTCACTGACATCAATGATGGGGCACTATTCCTCCCACTGACACCAATGATGGGGCACTATTCCTGCCACTGATACCAATGATGGGGCACCATTCCTGCCACTGATACCAATGATGGGGCACCTATTCCCCCCACTGATACCAATGATGGGGCACTATTCCTCCCACTGATACCAATGATGGGGCACTATTCCTGCCACTGATACCAATGATGGGGCACTATTCCTCCCACTGACACCAATGATGGAGCACTATTCCTCCACTGATACTAATGATGGAGCACTATTCCTCCCACTGACACCAATGATGGGGCACTATTCCCCCCACTGACACCAATGATGGGGCACTATTCCCCCCACTGACACCAATGATGGGGCACTATTCCCCCCACTGACACCAATGATGGGGCACTATTCCCCCCACTGATACCAATGATGGGGCACTATTCCTCCCACTGATACCAATGATGGGGCACTATTCCTGCCACTGATACCAATGATGGGGCACTATTCCTCCCACTGACACCAATGATGGGGCACTATTCCTCCACTGATACCAATGATGGGGCACTATTCCTCCCACTGACACCAATGATGGAGCACTATTCCTCCACTGATACTAATGATAGGGCACTATTCCTCCCACTGACATCAATGATGGGGCACTATTCCTCCCACTGGTGTGCATTGGAAGAGGGGTAGTCTTATACGGCGAGTATAGCCCAAACACTACATTTTAGCAGGAAAAGTAGGGGGGTCGTCTTATACGCCGGCAAATACGGTATATAAAGCCCGAATAAGCAATCTAAGGCATCCTGAATGCTTGCATTTTTTTATAAATGAGTTTATAAAAGGTGCCGTTTAAACTACAAACCATCATATTACTGGGCAAGATTTCTCCTTACTCCCACCATTGTTACAACCTTAATAATAATAATAATAATTTTTATTTCAGGTACTTGTATAGCGCTGTCAATTTACACAGCACTTTACATATATATTGTACATTCACATCAGTCCCTAACCCTCAAGGAGCGTACAATCTAAGGTCCCTAACTCACATTCATACATACACATACTAGGGACAATTTAGACAGGATCCAATTAACCTACCAGCATGTCTTTTGAGTGGGGGAGGAAACTGGAGTACTCGGAGGAAACCCACGCAGGCACAGGGAGAACATGCAAACTCCAGGCAGGTGGTGCCGTGTAATATACATGCTACTGGTATCTGATAATAAACAATGGTAAATTAGAAACAAGGATAGGTCATTTATGCAGCTGGCATCTTCTGTCCCCACCAATTAGACCATCCATCAGGCTGGTTAGCACAGCGCCAACAGGCAGGTGGTACTGTGGTTGGGATTTGAACCAACAACCCTAGTACTGCCAGGCAGAAGTGCTAATCATTTAGCCCCTGTGCTGCCCAGCAGTTATGTTTGCATTTGTGTGTTTTGTAAACAAATAGGGGGCGCGCGGCTGCCCTATCTGTCCCGCGGATCACCGCCGCAGATGTCAGTCGCCGGGTCACAGCCGCTCCTTAGCGGCTATGTTTTTTTTTTTATAGCGCAAAAATAAAAACCGCACAGGCGATCAAATACCACCGAAAGAAAGCTCAATTTGTGGGGAAAAAAAGGATGTAAATTTCATTTATGTACCGTATTGCATGACCGCGCAATTGTCCGTTAAACTAGTGCAGCGCTGTATAGCAGAAAAATGGCGTAAATTGCAGTATTTATACCATAGTTTGTAGACGCTATAACTTCCACACAAAGCAATCAATATACACTTATTGGGATTTTTTTTACCAAAAACATGGAGCAGAATACATTTTGGCCTAAATTTATAACCAACTTTGAGTTTACTATATATTTTTTATAGCTGAAAATAAAAAATATTGTTTTTCTTCAAAATTTTTGGCATTTTTTTGTTTATAGCGTGAAAAATAAAAAGCGCACAGGTGATAAAATTACACGTAAAGAAAGCTCTATTTGTGTGGAAAAAAGTACTTAAATTTCGTTTGGGTGCAGCATTGCATGACCGCGCAATTATCAGTTGAATTAGTTCAGCGCCGAGTAGCAAAAAGAGGCCCGGTCATTAAGGGGGGTAAATCCTCAGGAGGGCAAGTGGTTAATATGAGAATTTTTTTTTTTTTTTTTTATGTAGGATTTCTTTAGTTTTCGTTCACACCATACGTACGGAAAAACGGATGGAAACCGACGCGCAGATTTCACTTGCAGAGACATCAGTTTTCATGTGCACTTCAATTAGTTTTATACATGTTCTAGATTCCTACGCAGAAAAAACATGATACCAATGTTGTGGTGTGAACAGGGCATATAGAGAACACTTGATTTTTTGTGCCCTTGCAGAAAAACTGACGTCTCTGCATCATGGTGTGAACGAGCCATTAAAGTCCAACTCCAGGCTAATTTTTTTTTTTTTCTTAAAATACTCCCCAAACAAAGAAAAAAAAAAAACGCTCTGACTGCAATTCTCACCACTGGTTATTGTCCCCTGCAGTACCTTTTCCTTGCCACAAGATGTCCTCAATTCTCCATGTTACCTGACACCCAACATCACTCTATGGAAGATTGAGAACATAATGTGAGTGAAGGGTGTCATGGCTCTGCCCCATGAGAGGGCATCACCACAATGTCCTTCGTGCACAGTGTACTGGTGCAAAGGCACCAGTGGCATAATCATGTCAGCACTGCCCTCTATATCATTGAGGACTTTCCAGCCTGGCAGAGAGGACCCTGAGTTGTTGCGCGACCAACCTAAAGAATAAAATGTTGCTAGTGGGGGGGCCACAATTGAGGGGAGGGAAAAGATTTTCAAAGGGAAGCTTGGAGCCTGGAGTAAAACTCATACATTATATTCTGTAAAACCTGCTACTTTGCTGCAGGTTACATTAATTCTCCCTGCATGTCTTTGTCAGGATCTCATGCTGGAAATGTAGCCTCACTGAAGTCTATGAGCATGCTGGAGTTGTCATCCTCACAGGAGGAAAGCACGGTCATACTGGGTAAGGATCTGCCTGTTTGTGGTCTGCTGTCACCCGGCCTATGGGGATACTCACAGCTTCTTCCTTTTACAGAAAAGACAGTCCGAGCTGTACAGGAAAACCTGGAAAAGCTGAGATCATCAGATAAAGGACGACACAAATGGCCGGACCCCTGAGTGATGAGGTAAAGCGGATGCAGGCTACGTGATAGCCAAAGTCTACAAACCCAGAAGTAGCCTAAAGCTGGCCACACACGTTACAGTGTGATTTCTGAGTTCTGTATCCTTTAGATCTACTAAATGAGGCTCAATGAACATTCAGACAGGCTGTACACTTTATTGTGGTTGTTAGATCTAATGGACATTGTAATGTGCATGGTAGACCTAATTCTTCAGAATCCTAGAAGGAAACTTTATGTGCTAAAGTGTCTAGAGACTTTCCTTGCACAAAGGATTCCAGAAGAGTAGAACAAACTGTTCCAGACAATACTGTATCTATCATTGCATAACCCAGACCGGATATGTAAGCCGTTGCAGCCCTCCTAAGATCGGGGAATCTTGGAACTGTATAAACAGAATAAACCAAAAGGGTGCAAACTCCTAGTGTGTCATCAACAGCATTTTATTAACCGCTTGCCCCCCTCCCTATAGTGGAAGTACTGCTACAGGGTGGCGGGGCTGCCCAAAATCACATGTATGTATGTATGACCGTGTATACTCTCCAGCGCTCCAGGGATCAACTGCCAAAGTGAAGGCAGGGGAACCAGGGCAAAGGATGGCCTATGGATAACGTTTCAGGGATGAAGCCCTCCTTAGATAGGAAAATCAACAACTGAAGAAAGCAAACAGGCGGTGCAAACACCTAGTGCATTATCCAAGGTTTATTAAAAAGTCAAAAAGACGAAAACATATTCCCAGACATAGCATGCTTGTAAAGTATTGTATGAAAATCGAGATGGCCACAACAGAGGGCAGGGTGTTCCGACTTTCACTGTGGTCCACTTGCTGACGCGTTTTGGGGATGAGTCCCTTTCCTCGAAGCTAATGCACTTTTTTTGCAGATACCTTTCGGGAGCCTGTAAAGCATTGCACCAGCGATCAGCAGAACGCTGATGCCATGCAGGTCTCCTGCAGACTTGTCAGTATATCTTCTTGGCCGTACGAGATGTATGAGCAAGCAGATATACTGACAGGAAGAATAAATGAAGCAGCACAGTGCTCACAGTGCCGTGGCAGTTCAATGAGAACTACAATCCGACAGCTGCTAAGGCTGTCAGGACTTGTAGTTTTCTCATTTACAGAGGATCGTGAATGATCATGAATGAGTGGCGCTGCTGAGCAGGGCCCTGGGACTTGCAGTTTTCTCATTTACAAAGGATTATAAATGATCATGAATGAGTGGCGCTGCCAAGCGGGGCCGTGGGACTTGTAGTGTTCTCATTTACAGAGGATCATGAATGAGTGGCGCTGCCAAGCGGGGCTGTGGGACTTGCAGTTTTCTCATTTACAAAGGATCATGAATGAGTGGCGCTGCCAAGCGGGGCCGTGGGACTTGCAGTTTTCTCATTTGCAAAGGATCATAAATGAGTGGCGCTGCCAAGCGGGGCTGTGGGACTTGCAGTTTTCTCATTTAGAAAGGATCGTGAATGAGTGGCGCTGCCGAGCGGGGCTCCGCTCGGCAGCATCTTTTTACCGTTTGCCAGTTAGCGGGGGATCTTTTCTCCCCACCTACTGTCAAAAGCAGGGGTTGATCCATTCATAACATGTTACATGTTATACCCTGAATATGGGTATGAAAGGTGAACTTATCCTTCTAAAGCCCAACACCATGCTATCCTTATTTATACACCTTCTTCCACTTTTGAGGCCACTGCTGGCTGCATATTTTTTTGTTTTTTACATGGCTTTTTCCAAAAACCCTCTAGACAATTGTGAGATGTCAAAGGGATTCATCTACAGCTCTTCTCTGGGCTGGGTGATCTTTCCGAAGACAAAAAGGTGCTGACATCATTCTCTGAAAGTCCAAGGAACGGTGTCCTGGAGCAGAGTGAAGTATTCACCCCCACGCAGGGGTGGACTGACCATTTGGAAACTCGGGCACTGCCCGAGGGCCCGGGGTCAGTAGGGGGCCCCATGAGATGCCCCTGGTATCTGTTTCTTAGGCTTTTTTGAGTTTGGGCAAGGACACAGGGGCCCCATGATCCCCTGTTGCCCGGGGGCCCCATGAGTTGTCAGTCCGCTTCTGCCCCCACGTTGTTGCAGGATTAGGCTCTCCTTGTTTTGTGGTTGTTAATATTTGTTTTTGCCTCTATTTGCATAGAATAAATGGACATGCAGTTTCACATGACAAATAGCAATTTTTGTTTTTATAAATATGCAACTTAGTGTCGTTAGACACAAAATAGAGGCCAAAAAGTGTCAGTGCGTGCAGAGGACATTTTTTTTTTTTTTTAATAATACTTTTTTATTATTATTATTATTATTATTATTATTATTACAGTTTAGCCAGAGCTATATTTAGTTTTTTAGGTTCTGCAACCAATCCAATTTGATTTTACTCCCGTCAGGCTAGTTAGACGGATTTTGGCTGCTGCACCTTGCACACTACTAATGTTCTTTTCACTGCTTGAATGACCACATCAGTTTATATAATCAAAAACCTTTCTTCCAGATATTTATATATGAACCTTGATCAACAATTTTCTATCCACCTTCTTCCAGGGGCCATTCTTACTGTACCTCAGACGATGGGTGACGTTTTCCACCCCGAAGATGACAGACCTCAGGTCATGGTGCCCACAGTAGCCTCCACCTTGCTCTCCGCTTAATGGGCCAACTGGGAATTGGGCATCTCCTGGTTTCTGCGGTTGACGGTGCCGGACTGCAACTTACGGTGATATTCTACTGAAACGTCAGGAAGAAGACGCAACAGTGAAGGCCAGCAATCCTGATGCTTGTAGATGGAAGGGACAGGGATGGTCTACAAGACTGTTTTTTAATGGAAAGTCTGACTAGCTTAATTAAGCATTTGGTTGCTGGATTATCCTCATTCTGCAAGTGGCAGATTTTAAATAAGTGATACAGTATTCCTTCTGGGGACTCTTTTTTTATTATTTTTTATTTTTTTTTAAGATATTTTTCTGTTTCCTCAGCTCTCTGTTTTAGACACTTGGGGGTTTATTTACTAAAGCTGGAGAGTCCAAAATCAGACTCCCTTCTGCATAGAAACCAATCAGCTTCTAACCTCAGCTTGTTCAATGAAGCTTTGGCAATGAAACCTGGAAGCTGATTGGTTTCTATGCAGAAGGGAGTCTGATTTTTGGACTCTCCAGCTTTAGTAAATAAACCCCTTGATGTTTAATAGTCAAATATTGAAGGGTGACAAAAAAGCCCAGTTATGTCCACATTGTACTCAGGACAGTCTTTTGGCTCACGGTTTCAATTCCCTAAAGCAACCCACCCCCCCAAAAGCAGCTTAGAGCCTAACTACAACTTTGTTTTCACTTTTAATTGTTCATTTGGGCCAAGCTGGCCGAAATAAACTTTTACCTTTTACGAATATACGCAACTGTTGTATAAAATGTTTATCATCAGTGATGCAGTGCTCTGTTCTGGCAGCAGTTCGGAGACTTCTTGTCTGTTTCCCAGAATTAAATCAAGTCAGGCTGAGCTTAGCTCAGCCATTCACAGGAAGCCATATATTTTATGAATGAATACAAGGCTTCCTGTGAATATGACATTGTCCATCTGCCTTTCCACCTCCAGCCATTCACAGCCTTGTATTAATTTAAGAAAAATACAAAGTTTCCTGTGAATGCCTAAGTAGTGCTCCGCCCAACTTTAATTTTGTTCTGGCAGCAGACAGGAGGTCCCCGTACTACGGCCAGAACACAGTGCTGTGTACCATATGTAGCTCCTGCTACATTCAGTTTCACAGAGCTGACTGCGGCCACATGTATTACACCAGCTTGGTGCCAGCTATTTAGTGGAGCTTGGCTTACAATGGTTGTAAAGGCTCAAGGTTTGTTTTTTTTTTGGGGGGGGGGGGGTTGGGTTTTTTTTTGTACCTTTATGCAGCTGTTGCAATACTTACTTGAGCCGAGCGATGTGCATGAGAGCCCTAAGCACTGGTTAAAGCTTGTAGGAGGAGTTTTCATTCTCCCCTGCTTGTCCTATGAGGCTGCAGGACCTCTGACACTCTGTCTGGACAGTGCTGATTGGCCCTATGCTGATCCCATGCACATGCACAAAAAAAAAAAAAAAAACTAGCAACACACACTAAACTGAGCATGTGCAGCTTGACCTCCAGGCCCTGTCCTAACAGCAGATGGATTGAGGACTGTGAAAGTGGGAGGATCAAACATCCTTTTTTTACCCAATGCAAAGGATTAACCCCTTCAGTTCCACAGTGAGTATACCAAGAATGCTTTACTGCATATACAGACTGATTTTACTGTTGTGGGTTTAGTATACACTTTTTAAATGTTTTCCCTTAATAGCCACAAAGGATATAAATACACTTTTTTGTCTGCAAACCCAGATATTATGTTGTAAAAACAGCAGTGCCATCATCGCTATACTGCACAACACCCTGAGCAGAGCTATTGCAGGGTCTCTGGAGCTTTACCCACTACAGGTTGCCTGCGGAAATCTATAGCAGGGTGCGCAGACAAGACCAGTCAACCTGCACAAGGAGAGAGAGCAGCAATAACCGGGCTTTATTCCAGGAAGCTCCCACACAGATGGAACGCTTCACACTGGATTACTGCACAGATCTGGAAGTAATACACAAAGCACACCAATGTCAAGGAAGAATACACAAGCCTCTTGTATTTAGATAATGTCTGCTTATCCCAGAGTTTATTTTAAGCTGGCTCCATGTGAGTTTTTAGCTTTTTTGTTTTTTTTTCCTCTTCAGTTCACGAGAGGAAAATGAACTTTTTTTTGCATGAGGAAACCAATCACAAAAATATTGGCACTGTAATGGCACACACCATGTAAAAAAAAACAATATAAAATGTAACATTCATCCCATCGAACCCTCTTCAAATCCAGCATATTCCTTCGTTACGGAGTTGTCCAATGGCTCAAATATTCCAGGTCTAGAAGTGACGGGGTCAGCCATTTTTACATTTTCTGTACAATTGGTTGAATGGCTTTGGAGATGTTGTGTTGGTACACTGTACGCCTAGGCCCAGCACCCTATATTAACTGAGTGCTGGCTTTTTAATAGGCTAATGACCACCATTGCTAGAGTGGCCTAAGATCAGGAGCAGAGTAGTCACTTGTGTCCAGTATCAATGATAGAATGGAGTTCTGTCAATTTAGAGCCAACACCCCTCAGTTCCATGATGACAGGCTCACAAAGCGTCCAATGTCATTATGATTGGTCATTGAAGGCAAAAGGATGGCCTGTTCAGTTTCCACATCTGCCATTTTTTTTGTATCTCATACCTGACCTATAAAGGATGAAAATACAGACAAGTCTATGTAGTTATAAAAAAAATCTGTCGCTGCCCAATCAAAACTAATTAACAGGTTCTCTTGGCAAAAAAAAAGGCCCTGTGAATGGATGCTTGTCTATTTCATGCTCCTCCACTGTGCTAGAGCTCTCAACAAATACCTGGTGCTTCTGTGTATGGGGGAGCAGATGACCTCCTCCCACATCGCAGTGCTCAGGCTTCTGCATGCAGTCGCCAAGCTTGAAACACTCAAATAAGGAAGAGGAGGACCACAATTACTCAATGTAAAGCCAACCATACATGGATCGAAATTCAGACGGTTCAGCAGGGACCCGCCAAATTTCAATCCATTCATGGGGACAGTGGTTGTACAGAAGTCAATCTGCCAATCAACTTCTGTACAACCAACCTAAGCGCCAACACTATGGAGTCTAAAACTATAGAGAAACACTTCTTTTTTTTTTTTTTTTTAACTTTTTTTTTATTTATTTATTTTTTTAATTTTGGAAAAAGAGGGTTATAACCTCTGTCAAGTATTTTGCAATCTGTGTCCCATTGGTAAGATTTCCCTCTACTTCTTGTGCAATGTACAAAACAGGAAGTGAGGAAATCTCTTCAAAGTGAGGGATTCCCTGGCTGTCACCAGAACTAGTGTCCTCATTAAATGATTTTCCCTCTTGCTGTTCAGGGAACTTTCAATTTAGATGTTAGCAGTAGACAAATAGAACACCGGTCAATTTTTTATTACTGTGTCCATGTTAGGGAAATTCACCCTGTCTAATTCCTCTCCACTCTATCCAAAACTAAAATTTAAAGAATACTTTTTCTTTTTTTTTTTTTTTTTTAATACTTAAAGTGGAATTTTACCAATAACAACTTGATAAATAATAATGTTCTTTAGCAAGCAACATACATTCCTGCTACCAAAACTAATGTGTGCTAAACTGCCTCCAGGACTGTTCCTGTATCTTCTTGCTGGAGGCTGCCATTTTGCTGAAGCCCAGAGCCCCTGAGCAGCAGTAAATCTTCAGGAAGTCAGCAGATTGCACTCTACATTTTCGGCACAGTGCCAAAAATAGAGAGCAACTGAACATGTGCATAGCAGAGTGAGATAGTGTGTTACTGGGTTTTAAACAGTATAGGCACTTATTTTTTAATGTTTTACATAGCTTTACTTGCAAAACTTTATATTCAAGTTTTAAATATATTGGCTTACTATGATCATCCGTTTCATCTAGTGGTCATAATGTGGTACTTTCCTGAATACAATATTTCAGAGAAATGCATTCTGGTCAGTAGATGACACTGAGGATCTTAGAAAATCTTTAGAGAGAACAAAAGTGACAGAGCCTCTTTAATCTAATTTATTTCAGGTTGTTACAATTCCACAGCTCTATCAATATACTGTAAATTCTTGTGGAAAAAAAACCCCATAGATTATAGCTTCACTCCAATCGCTGAACACTGATTGCCTATCAATGTGCATGAAAAGCTACAATATCCTACAAAGGATTATTTAATATTGGAAGTGTCTCTTGTAAAAGAAAAAAATCAATCTTGTATAATTGGGCAATAATAAAGTCCAAAAGAGTTTAAAATGGATGATTAACCTTGCTGGAATATTTTCAATCTAGATAACAAGGTCTCTCCCACCATAAAGTAAGGTAATTTTTATCTCGAGGGAGGTGGCAACAGACATCTCACTTTGGTCTCTCTGCTGCTTGATGTATAATTTGCATCTCTTTCAGGTTTAGAATAAATTACACTTGTATGCTATTTACCATTTATTCGTATAATTGTGGCGTTTATATTAACCTTCAGATATAATTTCCTGACCCAATTTCCTTCACTTTACAGATGCTTTAATACAAGCCCTAACTGTCCTCTGTAGCAGCAAGTATTGTGGAGTAATTCATCCTTCAAGTTTACAGCAAATACTGTTTAACTTTGATTTTCAACAACTCAGCTCACTCTGCTCCCCCTCCTAGCAGTGAGCCCACAATTTAGCTGACCCTTCGTGCCCCTTCTAGCAGTGACTTAGTAGCTCAGCTGAACCTGTGACTCCACAGCTCAATTGACCTTGATCCTCCCCCTCCCAGCAGCGACTCAGCCAGGGGTGGACTGACAACTCATAGGGCCCCCGGGCAATAGGGGATCATGGGCCCCTGTGTTCTTGCCCAAACTCAAAAAAGCCTATGAAAAAGGTACCAGGGGCATCTCATGGGGCCCCCTACTGACCCTGGGCCCTCGGGCAGTGCCCGTGTTTCCAAATGGTCAGTCCACCCCTGGACTCAGCAGACTTCTAATGTAAACACAGATTGGATGCATAGGAAGAGGGGAGAGGACAAAATGCTGACACCAGACCTGATTGACTTCAGAGCATCTGATGAACTTAGAGATTGAATTACTTCAGTGTCTGCAGCTACAGAGGTCAATGAGGTCTTATCTTAAAGCTTATTTACTACTTATTAAGAATATGTAAAGATTTTAATGTCCGTAGCCTGGATACAGTACTTCTTTAAGCCGATCATACACATTACAATCTGACTGTACAGTCTACTTTGCAGCTACCAAAACTATACAATGTTAGGGCCTATCTACACCATTCACTATATTTGTACCCACTCAACAGCTCTGAATGGCTGTTGCTAGATCTAAAAGGCTTTAACATGTACAGTCAGCTTCATTCATATTTCTGTATGGGAATGAATAGGTTCATAGGCATGCGCACAGAGAGTGTCGATTGTGCCTAGGCGCACCCTAATCACCCAGTGCGCATTAGAATTATCACTGTGAGAGATTGGAAAGAACTCCCTCTTACCAGCTCTGTCATAAGATAAGTGATTATGCACTGTTCTTTCACTGTATTGACAGAGAAATCATTGGGCCGGGGCCATATATATATATGTAAACACACACACGTGTGTTTAAGCTTTGGGGTGCACACCCTAATGTCATAGGCTGTGCACACCTATGAATAGGTTGTTGCTGCTCATAGATATCCACAGCATGTACCTGGATTCTAACAGCTGCTTGCTTTCACTCACCTCTTTATTGGCAAAGCAGTACAGCACAGAGACCAGAAAACCCTGAAAGAGAGTGAAAGGTTGTAATTTTAGCTACATATTCATGTTGGTTCAGACTAATATAGAATCGCCCCCCTGCTCGTGTACTCCAATATCCTCAATGCATCAAACAGGAAATTGCAGTTTGTATTATTATGAAGGATTAATTTGGCACCAACAGTTTATGCAGTGCTTTACAATATAAAGGAAGACAGTACACTCACAATATGTTTCAATACGGAAGGATTAGGAGATCCCTGTTCATGGAACTTACAATCTAAAAGGAGGGGAAGGTTGTCGAAATAGTAATAGCTGCAGGGGATGAACTGATAGAGGTGGCCAAAGTCTGTTTTTTAGGTGGAGGTAGGGTAGGCTACCCTGAATAAATGAGTTTTCAGGGATCACCTATAGGCGGACAGGGTAGGAGATAACCGGACATACTGGTAGGGATTTCCAGAGGATGGGAAATGTTCTGGAGAAGTCCTTCAGATGAGCATGAGAGGAGGTAACAAGGGAGCTAAAAGAGCAAGAAGTCCTGGGAGGAGTGGAGAGGAAAATTTGGGCGATATGTGAAGATGAGTTTGGTGATGTGGATGGTTTTTTATGCTATATTAGTATTGGATTTTATATGTTGAGCTAGTGGAAGCTGGTAAAGGGATTGGCGGAGAGGGACAGCAACCAAGGATCAGTTAGTAAGTTGTTGAGAGTCTGGCAGCAGCATTCATAATAGACTGAAAGGGTGATAACCTGTGTAAAAGTATGCCAATGAGAAGGGAATTGCAGTGGTCAAGGTGGGAGATAACCAGGGAATGACTAAGTTGTTTTGTGGTGTCGTTAAGATGGGCAAATTCTAGAAATATTAATAATGTTCAGGTGCCAAGATTTACCCAGGGAATGGATGTGGGACCCAACAGAGAGGTCCTTGTCTAGGATCACACCTAGCACCCTGGCATGCATGGAGGGACTAAGAGTTGTGCTGTTGATCTCAATGGTAAAGTATTGAGGTGGGGGGAGGTTGGGTTAGGAGGAAATATTACAAGCTCAGTTTTAGACCGATTTAGTTTGAGAAAATGGTGTGACATCCATACTGATATGTCACTCACTAAATTTGTGATATGTGAGGAGATTGAACGGGTGAGCGAGGGAATAGAGAGAAATATCTGATTGTCGTTGACAAAGAGGTAGTATTGGAAGCTGTGGGAGGTTATCAATTGTCTCAGGGAAGAGGTGTATAGAGAGAATAGAAGACGCCCAAGGACAGAGCCTTGGGATTCCTCAACAGAAAGAGATGGAGAAGATGGAGTTGTAGGTGACACTGAAGGTGCGATGAGAATGGTAGGGGGAGAACCAGGAAAGAGCAGAGTTATGAAGGCCAAGGGAGTGGACTTTGATACAGTTGACCTCCTGCTTCTCCTCAAAGGCAGCGGAAAGGTCTAAAATTAACAGTATGGAGTATTTGGTAGGTCATTGGCTATTTTTAGAAAGGCAGTTTCAGTGGAATGGTGTGATTGGAAACTAGAATGTAGGGGGTCAAGAAGGTTGCTATCTATGAGGTACCAACTCATACGGTTGTGGACAAGGTGTTCAAGAGGTTTGGAGTCAAACAGGAGCAGAGAGATGGGTCGCAAGTTGCTCAAACAGGTGGGGTCCAGTGAGGGTTTTTTTTTTTTAAGTATGGGGGTAACCACTTCATGTTTTAGAGGGGAGGGAAAGGTGCCCATGGAGAGGGAGAGATTGAAGATATGGCTTAGAGAGGTGTAGGATAGAGCAGGAAAGGGGCCGTAGTAGTTGTGAGGGGATGAGATGGGCCTCAGAAAGGAGTGTGGTCACTTCCCAGTGGTTACAGGGTCAAAGGAGGAAAGTATTGAGTGTGTTGTTGAACCTGGTATGTTGGTTGGAGGAGAAAGCTAGACAGTTGTAGAGAAGCCATGTGTATTTATGAAAAAATTAGCAGAGCTATTTCAGGCTATGAAACTGCATGTACGTCCGTTCTGTGCAAATGGGGCAAAAACTGATGTTGCTAGGCTATTTCCTCTCCAGGATAGGTGTTCATCATTCATGCAAAGTGCATGAATCAGGACAATACCACATTATGACTCCTCAATGTAGCTGATGATCATATTGAATAAATACTCAAGTGCCAATAAAATAGCCTAGTACCGTTTGCTTTTGCTGGAATTTCCTCAGAACAAACACACATGATACGACAAATCGCTCAATTTTTTTTTTCTATAAATGGCCACCTTTGTGTAAATGATCCACATTTTTACTTCTTGCTAAGCTCACCTGGAAAGAGCTGAAAGAAAGGTTGAAGAAGATTTTGGCATATCGCAGAGTTCCTGTTGTTTGCTCATCTGTGGCAAAGATGAACACAACTTCATGAATCCCAAAAAGAGGAATTAGTGTCAGAGTAGCCTTGGCCAATCTGTGGAAGAGAGACTGAATGAATTATAAATTGTGAATGGGAATAGGTTTTGCAGTATTTATATCTAATGGGTCAATCCACCCAAAAGTGATATTTAATTAGTAGATGGGTTGCTTCTTGTATACCCCCAGAGACTGCAGTGTGCCATCATCTCACCCCTCAGAATATGGGGGGGGGGCATAGTTTGAAGCTCTAAATTGTTATACAGACAAATGAGTTTTGGAAAGGATTCAGAGGTGGACAACTAAATAAGGAGCTGTAAATCCTACTTCCTAGGAAATAAATATTAAAAACCTGTTTTGTCTTACCTTCCTCTAGACCAGGTGTACAGATTTAAAATTCACAGAGGTCCCATCAGTAAAATGTTTTTTTTCTATCCGAGGTCCAAATCTCATGTGCCATCCTTCACATCACAGCCTCTCTTCTCTTATATCACAATCCTGATCTTACATTGGTGGCCTCAGCCCCCCCTGCATATCAGTTTCCCCACCTTTACATCACAATCCCCCAATTCACATCAAAGTTTCCCCTTCACATTACCATCCACTCTGGCGTACTTCTTTCACATCACTTCCCCCAGCCATGTCCCAGGGGAGTATCTACAGAGAGGCAAACAAGGCATTTGCCTTGGGCGGCATTTTACATGGGGGTAGCACACCCTTAGACAGAAGGGACACACGTGGGTGTGAGTGGCAGAGCTGACATTGGGGGAGGGGAGGGGAGGGACCGGCTGCAGAGGAGGGCTGAGTCGTTGGCGGATCTCTGGTGTGTGTGCAGGGAGTGGTTGGGGGCCAGGACCCGCTGTCAGGCAGGCTTCAGTCAGGATCTGCAGTGTGCAGTGGGGTGGGTGAGGCCAGCGGGTGTCAACGGACGGCCTGTGTAGGAGGAGGAAAGGCCCCCCCCTCTGCTCTTTGTTGCAGCTGGTGCTGGAGATCCTGGTGGAGATGGGACACAGGCTCAGCTACTGCTCCTGGCACCAGATCCTGACACCATCTGGAGGAGCCACTGCTGGACAGGTAAGAGCTTGTTGGAGGACTGGTGCTTCTCCACTCCTGTCCCGCTGCCCCTGTCCTGTCCTGAAGGGGTGGATCTTAAACAGAAAGGGTTGGGACAAATTCAGATGGGGGGCACCCGATTCTAGTCTTGCCTAGAGCAGTACAAAACCAAAATACACCACTTCATGTCCTCTGCCCCCATTCCTATTACCCCCCAACATACACACAGTGTCCTCTCCCCCTTCACATCATCTTCATTTACACTTGTGCGACTTGTAGTGACTTTTGACACAAAGTTGCAAAGTGGCAGCCATTGTTTTCACTGGCACCTGTTCAGATCTGTGCGACTTAGAAAAGTTGCCTGCACTACTTTGATGTGACTTTTGATGCAACTTGGTGCCAAAAGAGTGTAAAGTTGGATCAAAGATGCGTCAAAATTGCCCTCCTTCAAGACCGCTGCAGGCAGGGATGAAGGCACCAGAAGATTATGGCAGGGGTGGGGTGAAAGCAGAAGATTATGGCAGGGGTGGGGTGAAGGCATCAGATTATGGCAGGGGAGGTGTGAAGGCATCGGAAGTTTATGGCAGGGGTGGGGTGAAGGCATCGGAAGTTTATGGCAGGGGTGGGGTGAAGGCATCGGAAAATTATGGCAGGGGTGGGGTGAAGGCATCGGAAGTTTATGGCAGGGGTGGGGTGAAGGCATCGGAAGAATATGGCAGGACAGGGGTGAGGGAATCGGAAGACTATGGCAGGGGAGGGGTGAAGACGTCGGAAGATTATGATAGGGGTGGTGTGAAGGCATCGGAAGACTTTGGCAGGGGAGGATTGAAGGCATCAGAAGATTATGGCAGGGGTGGGTTGAAGGTATCAGAAGCTCTCCTGCCTATATGCCTGAGGTAAAGGCAAATGGATTCCAGAAAGTAAGTGTAAATGTTAAATGAATCCTCTGCCCTTATTTAAGATGGTCACAACTAGAAATGCTACAGGGTGTTTTTCAAAGTGATTTCTCAGCAAAATAAAGCATGGAGTCATGAAAGGATGGATGGGTGAGTTTTCTTTGAATATTAAAAATGAGCAGCGTTTTTGGTTTGTAGTGCTCAGATGCAGTGTAGATCTGCTTTAATAAACCTCTGTTTTAGTGCCCATGTGCTGACATTGAACATGCTGACAGCAGGAGAGAACATAGTGAACAGATTTATTTGATCATTGTGTTGCTGCTCATTCATCATCCACTCAGCATGCTAGAGTGGGGAAGTGACACTGCTTTATTATTTTACTTTTAGGCCTCGTTTACACTTGCAGCCATGGGGTGGTAAAAATAGGCAGTTGAGCTGTGTTGTTAACTCCCCCGACCACCCACCTCATGGCCATAGAGGGTGGTACACATGGAGCAGCAAACATTTGTTGCAGCAGGCAGTACCTCTACTAAACAAGACCCATTCAAGTGATTAGGGTTGCACTGCAAGCACCCTGCGACCGCTTGTAATGCATGAGGTTGCGGTGTGGTGCAGCAAGCCTTTATGGCCTAAAGTGTTCCTAAACCCACAACAGTACAATCAGTCTGTATATGCAGTAAAGCATGCTTGTTATACTCACTGTAGAACCTAAGGGGTTAACCCTCTGCATTGTGTAAAAACGCTGTTTGATCCTTCTCTGATCCTCAACTTCCGCTGACTCATCTCCTGATAGAACAGAGCCTTGGGGCAAGCTGCACATGCTCAGTTTGGTGTGTATTGCTAGAGAGTTTTTGTTTTTTTTCTTGGTAAAGTGCATGAGATCAGCACATGGTCAATCAGCGCTATCCAGACAGAGGGTCAGGGGTCCTGCAGTCTCATAGGACAGTGAGAGGAGAATGAAATCTCCTCCAAGCTTTAACCAGTGCTCTGCTGGACACTGATAGAAGTCACAAGACTTCTCTAACTTCTGATGAGAAAAGGTTCTTAGCAGTTTATATTTACTAAAATAATTGCATTTCCATGTTCTGTGTAATGTGGGAGACCAGATATAGGGAATGCAGTGTCCGGGGAGACCAGACATAGTGAGTGCAGGGTCCAGGAAGACCGGATATAGTGAATGCAGGGTCCGGGGAGGCCAGATATAGTGAATGCAGGGTCCGGGGAGACCGGATATAGTGAATGCAGGGTCCGGGGAGACCGGATATAGTGAATGCAGGGTCCGGGGAGACCGGATATAGTGAATGCAGGGTCCGGGGAGACCGGATATAGTGAATGCAGGGTCTGGGGAGGCCAGACATAGTGAGTGCAGGGTCTGGGGAGGCCAGATATAGTGAATGCAGGGTCCAGGAAGACCAGATATAGTGAATGCAGGGTCTTGAAATTAGTAACACTTTCATACAGGCATCCAGAAGGTGACATATTCCCTCCAAGCTGCCTGTCTAAAAAGCAGTCCACCGCAGATCGGAGGGTAAAACAAGTGTAAATGAGCCCTTACAGGGATAGCAGTGTCATCCTCCTGGCATTGTGTTCTGGCTGATATGTATGGTTCATCGCAAAAGTGATTGTGCAGAATTAAAAATCTGTTGGTAGATGGGACCGTTCACATACGCATATTTCAATACGCATATGCATTAAGTTGTTCCAGTTTTAGATTTTATGAGAAATACATTTATAATTTATTTTATTTTTTTTGGTCTTCATGTGAATTTTCTCCTGGGTAGCATTTTCTGCAGTTGAGGCTTAAAGCCAATTAAATCTAAAAAAAAACCACACTCAGAAAAAAATGACTCATGGACGGTGGGCATAGAGTACACGACAAGTCTGTCTATGAAGTGGGTGCCAGAAGCAGGGAGTCTATCAACTGTCAGCCAGACTGAAGGTCAATCATTTTTTTCCCTGGGACCGATCCATTGTAACATTCCTAATTTGTGTTACTGAGAACCCTACACAATACGTTCAGGTAGAACCATCCTCGGCTGTCACATTTTACATCCTCGTGTCACACATTATGTGACCCTATAAGCGGAGTGAGTCACTGTAGCGGTGAATCATTCCTCTGATTGATATTTCAAAAAAACAGAAGTAATTCAGACGCCAATCCATTAAAAATCCTTTTTTCTGAACTCTTCTAGAAGTCAGAGTCCATCCAATTACATTAA
Organism: Staurois parvus; assembly: GCF_062004578.1. Taxonomy (NCBI): domain Eukaryota; kingdom Metazoa; phylum Chordata; class Amphibia; order Anura; family Ranidae; genus Staurois; species Staurois parvus. Next base: position 556,732 of record NW_028318989.1, on the reverse strand, counting down.
CCACTTCCCGTGGCAGTGCAGGAGCGGGTTGTCTTTTATAAACGGCGCCTGACATTTTAGACTGTGCGTGCTCCCTGGAAGCGCGGCACCGCGATCTGGTGCCGGCTGTGTCCTCCAGACATAGCGGAACACCGATCACTGAACGGGATCTCTGTGTGAGGTCCCGATCATGTGATCACTGATTGGCCAATCAGTGATCACATGAATAGGTGTAAGCAAGATGGCATTTTCTGACATCATTGCTTACTACTAGTGAAATCTGTGAATGATCACAGAGGTCACATGGTACAAGGCTGTTCACAACAGCCTTGTACCATGTGACAAGCTGTGACCAATCACAGCTCACACAGTATGTCTCAATGGCTGCAAGAATGCAGCCAGAGAGAAGGAGAAATTATTGCTCTTACAGCTAGTTTTTCCGGCCTGACGAAGGAGTGAGCATGCTCCGAACACGTTCCATCTTGGAAACCCGGTCCATTATTATTATTATTATTATACAGTATTTATATAGCACTATAAGGTTTGCTCAGCGCTGTACAATATAGTGGGGGACAGTACATGAGACAATACAGTAACAAAACAGAACACGAGGGATTCAAGAGCCCTGCTCTTTCGAGCTTACAATCTAGGAGGGAGGGGATAGTGGTACAAAAGAAAGTGGCTGTGGGGGATGGAGTGGTGGGAGGAGTCGAGGAGATCGGCTGTTAGGTGAGGGCGGGGTAGGCTTCCCTGAAGAGATGGTTTTCAGGGTGCGCCTAAAGGTGAGGAGGGTAGGTGACAGTCTGATGGATTGGGGTAGTGAGTTCCAGAGGATGGGGGAAGTTCTGGAGAAGTCTTGCAGTCGGGCATGGGAGGAGGAGACCAGGGAGCTAGAAAGTAGGAGGTCTTGTGAGGAGCGAAGAGTATGGGTTGGGTGGTATTTGGGTATCGGGTCAGTGAGGTAGTTTGGGGCAGCATTATGAATGGCTTTGTATGTCTGTGTTAGTTGTTTGAATTTAATGCATTGGGCAATTGGAAGGCAGTGGAGGGAATGACAGAGGGGGTTGGCAGAAGCGGAGCGGTTGGTAAGGTGGATGAGTCTGGGCGCTGAGTTCAGGATAGACTGAAGCGGGGATAGTCTGCAATGAGGTAGGCCGGTGAGGAGGGAGTTGCAGTAGTCCAGGCGTGAGATGAGGGAGTGTACGAGTTGTTTAGTAGTGTCTGGGGTTAGGAACGAACGTATTTTGGAGATGTTGCGGAGGTGGAGCCTGCATGAGATTGGACATGGGGTTGGAAGGACAGGTTTGAGTCTAGAGTGACACCTGGGACTGATGGTGGCATTGTCGGTCACGATGGAGAGGGTGGTGGGGGGCATGGGCTGGGGGGAATATCAGGAGCTCGGTTTTGGAAAGGTTCAATTTGAGGAAATGCAGCGACATCCAGTCTAATATGTCATTCAGTAGGTGGGTGATACGGGCGGAGACTGAAGGGGTGAGGCGAGGGGTGGAGAGGTAAATTTGTGTGTCATCGGCGTAGAGGTGATAGTTGAAGCCGTGGGAGTGTATCAGTTTGCCGAGGGAGGAGGTGTAGATGGAGAAGAGAAGGGGCCCAAGGACAGAGCCTTGGGGGACCCCAACAGAGAGGGGGAGGTGGTAGCGTTATAGGTAACGCTGAAGGAGCGTTGGGATAGATAGGAGGAGAGCCAGGAGAGAGCGGAGTCTCTGATGCCAAGGGAGTGGTCAACTGTGTTGAATGCGCGGAGAGGTCGAGGAGTAGGAGGACTAAGCAGTGGCCATTAGCTTTGGTGGTTAGCAGGTCATTAGTGATTTTGAGTAGGGCGGTTTCAGTGGAGTGTAGGGGACAGAAGCCAGACTGTAGTGGATCGAGGAGGTTGTTGTCAGTGAGGTCGGTGCATGGGCGATTGTAGACTAAGTGCTCAAGGAGCTTGGAAGTGAATGGCAGCAAGGAGATGGTCTAAGGTTGTTCAGGTCGGTGGGGTCCAGGGAGGTTTTTTTTGAGTATGGGGGTGATGTGCGCGTGCTTTAGGGGGTAGGGGAATGCGCCAGTAGAGAGGGAGAGATTGAAGATGTGGGTGTGGGAGCGTAGGATGGAGGAGGAGGGTGACCGGAGTAACCTCCTCAGTGGTAGCGAGGCTGAAGGAGCGGAGTGTTGTGGAGGTTATAGTGTGCGGGACGTTAGGTGTGGTGGGGGGTAGGGTGGTTGCGAGGTCAGAGGAGGGGAGAGTTATTGGGTTATAGTGGGAGGGAGGCTAGGTGGAGAGGTAGGTTGAGCATTGGCGATGTCCTTACATCGATCTTATTTTGGAAGTGATTGGCAATCTCGTGGGCGGTGAGTGAGGTACTGGGTGGAGGTGGGGGGGAGAGAATAGGGAGTTGAAAGTGAAGAAGAGCCGGCGAGGACAGGTGGAGAGGGTGTTGATGAGGGTTACGAAGTAGGCTTGTTTGGCGGTGTGGAGTGAGGAGGAGTAGGTGAGGAAGGCGGATTTGTAGAGGGAGAACGCTCGAGGGGATCTGGTTTAAGATGTTTACTGTAGTCAATCTGCCAGGGTTGAAGCGGTCGGGGTCTAATGCTACGTGTGGTTAGGGTTGCTAAGGAGTCTAAGGCAGCTCACAGGGAGTCGTTATATGCATCCATGCGGTGATATCATCCCTGCGAACCTCCCTGCGCCCCTCTGTTACTCCCTGAGCCCTGGACACCACCAGAGCGGCAGGAAAACACCCAGAGCGTCAACTCCTTACTTGGCACCATGCACAGGCAGCCTAAATCTTCAATAAGACATAGAAGTTGAATCCAAAGCAATTTTACTTCAGTTAAAATGGTATTAAACCCAAAAGCAAACATATTTTATATTGCATGCTTACCAAATCTTAGATGTGATGGCTGTATTACTTTTTCCTTTTTAGGATTTCTTTCTTCTATGTATTCCTGTTGATCCAGCCTGTAAGTCTGTTGTTTTTCAAAAGAAAATGTCCCCCAGCAGAATGTATCAGTTACAAAGATGAGACAAAACATTTACCAATTTTCAGCTTGTTTATGTGAAATGTTTATCCCATTAAAGTGCCTCCATCCAGAATGGGGCACTCTAATGTAGGAAGTGTGTTACTGACCAGATCACCTGGTGATAGCAGCTGGAGAAAATCCTAACCCCAGAAAACAAATGCAGCCACCACATCTAATGATTGGTAAGCTGCAATATATGGCATTTTTAGTTTTGGGTTCAATACTGCTTTAATTGCAGTAGAGGGAATGTGTTTTCAGTCTTTTGAAGTGTAAGAAGACAATGACTTTCCTAAGCCTCGTGGCTGAGAAGAACTGACTGAGGCAACATGAAAGAAATGTGGAGGGTCTAGCTAGGGCTAAGCTAACTAGTATTAAACAAGAGGGGAGGCCAGAGGAAAATACCAAAGTCGCACAATAAACAAGTTGTAGTGGCCCAAAACTCCACTAGATGTGAGCATACTACAGCAAAAAATTATAACCTCATGCGATACAATAAATAATATAAAAAATTTGCATGAAAGTGGGGCAAAGGTCATGCTCTCTGCTAACTGGAGAACTCTGGTTCCACGGGTGTAACTGACCTCTGTAGAGACACCACTGCTTCCACACAGAGAGCATGGATCCCTTTGTACGGTGTGCTAGCAGGGGGCAGGTTTTTCTACATAGGCTGTCACCGAGTAATACATCTCTTTGAACACCAACAGAATAAGAGGTATATATCCATTAAAACAAGCCATTTCTTACCACAGCCTCCCTAAATTGTGCTGCCCCTATGCCACTGCCTGTGTTTGCCATTAACAACCAGTCACATCTATCTTCTTTTCTAACCAGCACTAGGAATCTGCCATCTAGAATCTGGTCACCTAGGGATAGAATCAGATTTTGCAGTTTGATTACTCTAGATTTTATTTCAAATGTCCATAATGGCCTCCATAATCCTTAAAGGTACCCATAATGCCTTGCTGCTTCTTTTTTCACCTCTTTGCTAGAAAGCCATCTGTATTTAATGATTAAAAGGGAGCGCTGTTGTTCATGTCATTGTTGTCATGGTGATGGCATAGTACGCCTCTTGCTGGTTAGTGAAGGGGATTTTTATTATAGCAATATTTGCAGCTGGGTTTTTAGTAATTTCCTATAATTATGGGCCCTGCATTGCATATTTATATCTACATAAGTGTAGTCATCCTGTATGTGCAGAGCTGAGTTCAATGTACACATGAAATATGCATGTGCTTGTCATCTACTTCATTGGAGGGAGATGTCGCATGAACATTGCTCTTGCATGTACAATTATGCTTTTGAAGGGAACATTCAATGAGAAGAGTGCAAAGGCTGCCCATTGCTGAACGCTAAAAATGCCAGTTTTCTGGCTGTCACCAGCTTAGTACTTACTAAAACACTGACTTGGAACAAGCATGTAGCAAGTATTAGTATTTTAATCCAGGTTGTATGTTTGTGCCTATGTCTCTAGCCTTACCCCAAACTCTTCAGAGATACACTATATTGCCAAAAGTATTGGGCCAGCCCTCCAAATCATGTGATTCAGGTGTTCCAATCACCTCCATGGCCACAGGTGTATAAAATCATCACCTAGGCATGCAGACTGCTTCTACAAACATTGGTGAAAGAATGGGTCGCTCTCAGGAGCTCAGTGACTCCAAGCGTGGTCCCGTCATAGGTTGTCACCTGTGCAATAAGTCCATCCATGACATTTCCTGGCTACTAAATATTCTACGGTCAGCTATTAGTGGTGTTATAACAAAGTGGGAGCAACAGCAACTCAGCCACCAAGTGATAGGCCACGTAAAATGACAGAGCGGGGTCAGTGCATGCGTACAGTACCCAGAAGTCTCCAACTGTCTGTAGAGTCAATGGCAAAAGACCTCCAAACTTGGTGTGGCCTTCAGATTAGCACAACAGTGCTCAGAGACCTTCATGGAATGGGTTTCCATGGCCGAGCAGCTGCATCCAAGCCTTACATCACCAAGTGCAATGCAAAGCGTTATATGCAGTGGTGTAAAGCACGCCACCACTGGACTCTAGAGCAGTGGAGATGTGTTCTCTGGTGTGACCGATCACGCTTCTCTGTCTGGCAATCCGATGGGCGTGTCTGGGTTTGGCGGTTGCCAGGAAAACAATACTTGCCTGACTGCATAGTGCCAAGTGTAAAGTTTGGTGGAGGGGGGATTATGGTGTGGGGTTGGCTTGGCCCCCTAGTTCCAGTGAAGGGAACTCTTAAGGTGTCAGCATACCAAGACATTTTGGACAATTTCATACTCCCATCTTTGTGGGAACAGTTTGGGGATGGCTCCTTCCTGTTCCAACATGACTGTGCACCAGTGCACAAAGCAAGGTCCATAAAGACATGGATGAACGAGTTTGAGGTGGAGGAACTTGACTGGCCTGCACAGAGTCCTGACCTCAACCCAACTGAACACCTATGAGATGAATTAGAGCAGAGACTGTGAGCCAGGCCTTTTCGTCCGACATCAGTGCCTGACCTCACAAATGCGCTTCTGGAAGAATGGTCAAACATTCCCATAGATACCCTTCTAAACCTTGTAGACAGCCTTCCCAGAAGAGTTGAAGCTGTTATAGCTGCAAGGGGTGGGCCAACTCAATATTGAACCCTACGGACTAAGACTGGGATTCCATTAAAGTTCATGTGCGTGTAAAGGCAGGGGGCCCAATACATGTGCATGTAAAGGGAGGCGTCCCAATACTTATGACAATATAGTATATATAGACACATAATATATACTGTACGTGTGTGTGTGTGTGTGTGTGTATATATATATATATATATATATATATATATATATATATATATATATTTCCCCTCCACATTGCCATTCTACAAGTGTAGACCTGGCTCAAAAAGATCTGCTGCTTTATGGGGAATATTGGAATATTTAGAAAGATTCATTTTTCCTAAGCAAAACCCTGAATATTGTACCTCTTTCCTCCTAAAATATACCAAGACACTTCCTGAGCCTCCTAGCTGTATAGCTGCAGTGTGAGATCTAAGGCACTGTTGACACTGACTGTTAACCTCAGATTTGGAGTTGGATTTGGTGATGTCACATTGTACAATTCATGGTTCTCCTTGCTGGAGAGGAAGCTGTACCTGAATACCTGCAGTGCAAGGATCTATCTGCTTCATTCTGTGATTCTTGGCTTTCTGCACCTCTACTGCTGCTTCTTGATCATCACCCCACAGCCATCAGGGGAGCAACTGTGACATCAAAAAGTATCAAAACCCTACCTCTATTCTAAGATGGGTGTCTCCACACAGAGACATAGCAAAGCATGGTAGGCCAGTAATTCTGAAAAGTTCAGCTGCAGGGAGACTACTGGGAATACTGGTAACAAATCATTTGCACTCTACTTGTCTTTTTTCAGCATAGTTTCCATGGTACAGGTCCTCTTTAGGAGAGCACATGCATAGACATAATATTTTCGTGTGTCCATACCTCAACAAGTAAGGTTTGCACATTACTGGAAACTATGGGCAACTCATTGTCTTGCAGACATAATGAAACTGCATTGCTTCATACCAATGCGACTTGTAATGCAACTTGCCACTTTGAAGTCCCATGACAAGTCACGTCCAATGTATGTCTATAGCCCCGTTCTAATAGCTGCAACTCAAGTTGCATCGACTTTAAAAAAAAGGCTCCTGCACTACTTTTGTGCAACTTGCATTGAGCTGTAAGCCTGAAGTTGCCTGAAGTGGCAGAAAGTCGCACAAAATAGTCGGATGGTAAATTTGCACCATTTTAAAGTTGCATTGGTGAAGACAGGGGCTAAGGGAATAAGCTGATAGGTCTCACCTTAGCTTGTAGTCAGCATATCCTTTCTGATTGGCTCTCAGTTTTGATAATATCATCTTCAGGATCCTTATAAAGATCAGAAAGTTGAACTGAGAAGGAAACACATGGCAATGGTAAAAATTCACTGTTGAAGCACATTGTCCATTTCACTGTACAGTCACCACTGTAAAAGAGTCAGGTGCCTCCATTATGTATGATGATTAAACATTGTACATGTCACTCCAGTCAAGATTAGACTCCACACTCCATAGTCATCTTAGGTGTTGGGTCCACTCATCTTAATCAAAACAGTCATGCCAGATACATGAACAATGCACACCGACATGTAAAATTATCCTATTCCTTTATTAAAATAGCTCTCAAGAGCAAGTTCATTCCAACGTGTTTCGTACAAGGCACAGTGCTTTCTCAAAGGACAACTACCCACATGTCATTAAAAAAGAACCATTATTTAACCCCTTTGCGCCAGTGCCTCCCAGCCCTTTAAGAGGTTTCAGAAGCGGGGTGGGGTTTTAGGGTCATATGACCGCCATGATGCGCCGCCACGGCTGTCACAAGATAGGAAAAGGTCCCGATCGCAAGGGGAGATCGTGACCTTTCCGTGAGCACATATGTATTTTCAAATGGCAAGCAAATATGCTGCCACTTGGCGTCAAGGACCACTTGCCAGGAGGCAGCATATTTGTGTGTGCTCGGTGTCTGGGGGTTAATCTAACACTGTTCAAAAGGTTTAAATTATATATATATCTATTGAGTCGTATCCGACCCTTGGCGATTGCACCGTCACTCGTAAGCGACTTTTTTTTTCCAATGAGTTCTCTTAGCAATTATTTTACAGGGTAGGTTGCCAGGTCTTCCCCAACCCCCACCATGCAGGAGATCCTGCATGGCCAGGGATGAAACTAGGACAATTTAGACAGGAGCTAATTAACCTACCAGCATGGCTTGGGTGTGGAGGCACCATGGCTGGGAATCGAACCCATGGCCCAATTACTGCAAGGCAGAAGTGCTAACCACTAAGCCACTGTGCTGCATATAAACAGTATATAGTTACAGAGATCAGACAAACCATTTACCACTGAGAGGGGTGCTTACGATTATCAGCTTTTATTTATTCATGTAAAATCTTTAACCCAAAAGAAATAAACAGTTTGCTGTAACTGGTTCTAACTGTGATCTGGAGTTTGGCTTCAATGTGTAAGTGTATTTAAATCTGCTAGTACATCTAACACTCTCCCCTCTCCCTCCCAGACTGACAATGCTGGTCTCCGCTGTGCCCCCTGTGCTCCTTCATCCATAGAGTAGGCACTCTATTACATGAGGTGTGTTATTGGTCAGATCACCAGGTGAAAACAGAGAAGAAAAGCCTAAAAAAAGAAAACGAATGCATCCACCACATCTAAGGATTGATATGCTGCAATATATTATATTTTTGGTTTTATGTTTAACTGCTTCCCGCTCGGCCTATAGCAGAATGATGGCTGAGTAACAGCTTTCCCATCCTCGGTGCATGTCATAAAACATCTTCCCAGGCATGTGCTTCCTTTGTGCTCTAGCGGCTCTGCTGCACCTTGATCTGTCACCCGCTGTGTCCAACAGACACAGTGGATGACACATCATTGTACTGGGCCAGCCAGTACAATCGCAGCAAACACAAGACAGTTGTACACAGGGGCGGACGGACAACTCATGGGGACCCCGGGCAATAGGGGATCATGGGGCCCCTGTGTCCTTGCCCAAACTCAAAAAAGCCTATGAAAAAGGTACCAGGGGCATCTCATGGGGCCCCCTAATGACCCTGGGTCCTCGGGCAGTGCCCGAGTTTCCAAATGGTCAGTCCGCCCCTGGTTGTACACAAATGAACTGCTTTCATTCTTAGCCATTCACTGTGTACTATTGTGATGATCTCTGTGATTGGTCATAGTGATCACATGGTACATACAGGGTCAATCACAGCGCATCTGTACAATGTGATAGCTGTGACAAATCACAGCTGTCACAATAGTACACCCTATGAATGAATGGATGCCATTCATAAAAATGATTGCTTATAACAGTGATCATCACGTTTATAAGCAATTATAGTGTACAAACAAAATCCTGATCACCTCAGAGTAGTACAGTGTCACTATGGTAACACTGCACTGCTCTGGTCACAGTTTGTAAAACAAATTGTAAAAAAAAAAATGTTTAAAAAAGTGATAGAAATAATTTTTTGTTTCCTTCTGTCACCAGTCAGTATCCCTGATCACCACCACACGAGTCAAACCGCGATCGTGCTACGAGCTGAGGTGCATAGGGGTGCCATTCAGAGACGTCCCCACGTATGTCGCAAGAGCAGCAGGCTGCGGCTGTGTGTGGTTGCGGGTGTGCGAACGGGTGTGATTCCTGCACCCGCAATTGGCCTGCAGCCAGAGGGCTAGGGTGAACCCAGCATTAAATTGTGAAATCTGAACATTGGCCTGGGCAGGAAGAGGGTAAAAGTGTCCAGTATGGAGGAGGTTAATACCACATTAATTACAACCTGCTACAATAGGTATTATTGTACAGAATGTTTCATCTCAAGTGTTCTTATGGTCATGGTTCCTTTTATCTCTTTGATTTTTCTCTATCTTCAATAACCTCTCTATACTTATTAATAGCAAAGTTTAAAGCTCTATTCATAATATGTATTGTCTTTATGACCTCTGTCTTTAAATTGATGCCATAGTTTATCTGCAGAGGTTTTAAGAGGCTGCAAATCAACAACGGCATTGTTTTATATAAAGAGATTATATGGAAGATATTTTAAACGACCTTTCCTCATCACTATTAATAAGAGTTGACAGGAACTGATGATAGAGAAGAATCAAAGAGATAAAGAACACTGACCAGCCAATACAGTAGGGAAAATTATTATTTGATCTGCTGAAGATTTTATAAGTTTGCCCAATTACAAAGAAATGAAGGGTCTATAATTTTTATCATAGGTGTATTTTAAAGGATAGAGGCAGAACATCAACCAAAAATCCAGAAAAAACACGATACAAATGTTATAAATGGAGTTGCAGTTCAGTGAGTAAAATAAGTATTTGATCCCCTACCAACCAACAATAATTCTGGCTCCCACAGACTGGCTATGTGCACATGTGGTACACAGATTAGTCCTGTCAATTTAAGAAGGTGCTCCAAACAGCAATTTGTTATGTGTATAAAAGGCACCTGTCCACAGAATCTCTTTCTTGGGCACCACCATGGGCAAGACCAAAGAGCTGTCAAAGGACGTCAGGGCCAAGATTGTAGACCTGCACAAGGCTGGAATGGGCTACAAGCTTGGTGAGAAGGAAACAACTGTTGGGAGTGAATATTCACAAATGGAAGAAATAAAAAATAATCATCAATTGCCCTCAGTTTGGAGCTCAATTCAAGGTTTCACTTCATGGGCTAAGGTGAAGATCATGAGAAAAGTGAGGGATTAGCCCAGAATTACACGGGAGGAGTTTGGTGACTGTGGTCCCAACTGCCTTGAGATCATTCACAAACAAACCATTGGTAATAAAATACGCCGCAATGGATTGAAATCCTGCAGCGCCTGCAAGGTCCCTCTCCTTAAGAAGGCACATGTACAGGCCCATCTGAAGTTTGCCAATGAACATCTAAATGATTCAGAGAAGGATTGGGAGAAAGTGCTGGGGTCAGATGAGACCAAAATTGAGCTTTTTGGCCTTAACTCGACTCAATGTGTTTGGAGGAAGAAAAACACTGACTATGACCCTAAGAACACAATCTCTACAGTCAAGCATAGAGGTGGAAACATTATGCTTTGGGGCTGTTTCTCTGTTAAAGGTACAGGCCGAATTTGCTGCATTGAGGGGCCAATGGATGGGGCCATGTCTGGCAAAATCTTGGATGAGAACTTTCCCTCAGCCAGAACACTGAAGATGGGTCATGGATGGGTCTTCCAGCATGACAATGACCCAAAACATACCACCAAGGCAACAAAGGAGTGGCTCAGTAAGAAGCACATTAAGGTCATGGAGTGGCCTAGACAGTCTCCAGACCTTAATCCTATAGAAACTTTAAGCATTTAGAGAAGATCTGTAAAGAAGATTGGACCAAAATCCCTCCTGAGATGTGTGCAAACCTGAGAACCAACTACAAGAAACATCTTACCTGCTCGTCAACAAGAGTTTCTCCACCAAGTACTAAGTAATGTTTTGCTTGAGGATCAAATATTTATTTTACTCACTGAACTGCAACTCAATTTATAACATTTGTATCATGTGCTTTTTCTGGATTTTTAGTTGATATTCTGTCTCCATCATTTAAAATACATCTATGATAAAAAATTATAGACCCTTCATTTCTTTGCAAGTGGGCAAATTTACAAATTCTGCAGGGGATCAAATAACTATTTTCTCTACTGTATGTATCACTGAACATACCGAGAATATAAAAAGAATCATACAAGGTACTTTGTTTTTTGATTCTGTTTATTCTGAAATTATGTAAATTGGTGAGAACATTGTAGAAAAAAGAGCCCCCATTAGGTATGTACTTATCCCCTAGTAAGGCTTTTAATAAGAAACAGTACCTGGCTAACCCTAGGTTCACACCTAAGCGTTTTCTGCAGAGTTTTGCAGAAACGCAGTACAGTCCATCTAACATAATTTCCTATGGGACATCTCTTCAGGGAAGCCTACCCCACCCTCACCTAACGGCCATTCTCCCTCATTCCTCCCACCACTTCATCCCCCTCAGCCACTTCATTCCCCTCAGCCACTTCCTATTGTTCCACTACCCCCTCCCTCCTAGATTGTAAGCTTGAAAGAGTAGGGCCCTCTTACCCCTCGTACGCTGTCTGTCTTTGTTGTACTGTGCCATGTATTGTCCCCCCTATTGTACAGCGCTGAGCAAACCCTTTGGCGCTATATAAACTCGATGTAATAATAATAATAATGTTCACACCTGTGTGTTTTCACCGTGCGCTTTTTGGAGTCAGGGACTTTTTTGAACACGAAAAGTTGCATTTTTGGTTCTATAGATTTCAATGGAAACACTGCAGAAAAGCATGTATTGCGTTTTTGCTGTGTTTTTTGCGTTGAAGATGTTTTCTCTGGAGTGGCCAATCACGCTTCTCTGTCTGGCATTCCGATGGACATGTCTGGGTTTGGCCATTGTTGGGAGAATGATACTTGTCTGACTGCATTGTGCCAAGTGTAAAGTTTGGTGGAGGGGGGATTATGGTGTGGGGTTGTTTTCTAAGGGTTGGGCTTGGCCCCTTAGTTCCAGTGAAGGGAACTCTTGAGGCATCAGCACACCAAGACCTCAACCTGATAGAGCACCTTTGGGATGAATTAGAGCGGAGACTGTGAGCCAGGCCTTCTCGTCCAACGTCAGTGCCTGACCTCACAAATGCGCTTCTGGAAGAATGGTGAAACCTTCCCATAGACAATCCTAAACCTTGTGGACAGCCTTCCCAGAAGAGTTGAAGCTGTTATAGCTGCAAAGGGTGTCCAGCTCAATATTGAACCCTACGGACTAAGACTAGGATGCCATTAAAGTGCATGTGTGTGTAAAGGCCGGCGTCCGAATACTTTTGGCAATATAGTGTATGTTACATATTTGCCTTTAGTAGTAATTTGCATAGATAGATATTGTAATCAATCAGTACTGAACTAGATGGCATGCAGTGAAAACTGAGTAATTGCATTTGTTATGTGCGTCTTTTTTATTGCTACATTTTACTTTTATCTATTACAGGTACTTATAGAGCACTGTCAATTTACACAGCACTTTACATATTATACATTCACATCAGTCCCTAACAGGGGCGGACTGACCAATTGGGCACTCAGGCACTGCCCGAGGGCCTGGGGTCAGTTGGGGGCCCCATGAGATGCCCCTAGTACCTTTCACAGGCTTTTTTGGGTGTGGTTTGAGTGAGGGTGAGGACACAGGGGCCCCATGATCCCCTATTGCCTGGGGGCCCCATCAGTTGTCAGTCCGCCCCTGGTCCCTAACCCTCAAGGAGTGTACAATCTAAGGTCCCTAACTCACATTCATACATACACATACTAGAGCCAATTTAGACAGGAGCCATTTAACATACCAGAATGTTTTTGGAGTGTGGGAGGAAACCCATGCAGGCACAGGGAGAACATGCAAACACCAGGCAGATAGTTCCATAGTTGGAATTAGAAACCAATGACCCTAGTACTGCCAGGCAGAAGTGCTAACTATTTAGCCACTGTGCTGCCCATCTATTTGATTCTCTGTTACATAGCATGATATACATTCTCATGCAAATGTGCAGATGTTACAATAATTGGTATAAATGTTTTAAATAATATATATATATATGTGTGGGTGTGTGTGTAAAGCCCTGTGTAAATTGTGAACAATATATAAGTGCCTGTAATAAATATACATACACATAAAACATAGAGTGTAATGGACTTGCATACATTTGAACAGTCAAAGGGTTAATGATCATGTAAGATGAATTAATGCTCCTATATAATATTTTGTCATTCTTTTAGAAAGCACTGTGCCTAGCACAAAATGCGCCAGCAACTTTATCTTGCTGGCTATTAAAATAAAGGAAGAATATAATTTTGCGTCTCAGTTCACGGTGTTCTTATTGCTGGTAGAATTGATGTATGCAAACTAGTCATAGGCTTATCCAAGCGACAAAAATAATGGAAATAATACAAATGCAGTATTCTAAAATGAGTTTTTAATTGGTAGACCATAAATGCAACAAAGAACAGATCAGTTTGTCCAAATATGACTGACTTTCTACCAAGACCCATCATTTATTTTGAAAGAGAATTATAATTCATTGCCTGACTCCCCCATTTCGCACTATTGATTTTTTGACAAATACAATTTTCTTCCAGCAGAACAAACCAATATAGAAAATTGACATTAAATAAAAAAGGGTGCATCAGCTGGTACCCTACTGACATGTGTATGTCATTGGGTATATGTGGATAATTGATTGTTTTTTGACCTTGCCACATTGTCACTGTTATATTATTGGTGATTGGTATGCTACCAGTGTATGTACCTTGTTCAGAAATAAAGAGTATAAAAATAAAAGAGTGCACCAAGTGATTAAGTTAGAATTGTTGTATCTCATAGCAGCCAATCGGGTTCCAAAGATTCATTTGGATCGGGTGCTAGGGGTTTTTGCATTTTGTACTTTCCTCTTTGTCTAATTTAAAAAATATGTAAACCCAACATTTCACATTCCTGATATGTGACTGCTGTACCATGTACTTGTACTGTATGAAAATGTCTCCTATTCCTTTTGTATTTCTTCCTTTGTGTGAAGTCTCTGATGTTCCTGTCAATCCCTCTGCTTTCCTATTAAGAACTGACTACACTGGACATGAGAGCACAGCATGGACAGTTTTCTAACTGCTGAGAACTCAGCCTGCTCTCCTCCAATGGTCAGATGCAGGGGCGGACTGACCATTTGGAAACTCGGGCACTGCCCGAGGGCCCGGGGTCAGTAGGGGGCCCCATGAGATGCCCCTGGTACCTTTTTTCATAGACTTTTTTGAGTTTGGGCAAGGACGCAGGGGCCCCATGATCCCCTATTGCCCGGGGGCCCCATGAGTTGTCAGTCCGCCCCTGGTCAGACGTTTGCTGACACCCCCCCTTCAATACAGCCATTCACTGGGAAGATCAATGTGCTGCTACTTTTCCTCCCCCAGCTCTCTAAGCTCTTTATATAGCTGAGAACAGAGAGTATGTGACCACTTATGAAAAAAAAAGGTAAAAAGGGTGTTTATAATGTTTTTTTATATCTATACACAAATGTTTTGCTTTTCATTTCTATTTTAAACTGAATGGGTGAGCAGAACTAAGACAATAAAGATGTCATGATACACATTGTTTGGGTTAACTATTATCAAATAAGAGCAAGAAGTTGCACAAAAAAACTTTCAAATCAAGTTCTTATTCAGTACATTAGATTTGTGGAGTACAATGGTTGAGGAGCATCTCTAGTAAATGTGACTCAACCAACCCGGAGCTTAGGTAGTGTAAGTGTACGTGGCCTCAGCTAATGTGGCTGGAGCAGCGTTGGCTGAGGCCACATACACTTATACTACCTAACCACCAGGTCAGTCGAGTGGGGACTTATCCTCTCTTTCATGTTGGACCCCTACTTTGGAATGGTACATTGGGGGAGCCGCTTGCTCCCTCAACTACATGACCTGTAGAGAAATCTTTCACCTTCCAGATTGGAGCGGCACTACAAGTCTTGTGCATATCAAATGTGACCAACTCACCACAGAAGCCAGCAGGATGGGGACACGAATTATCCACCAATATGCCAGGTTGTCATTAAAGCCCCAACATCTGGAAAAGAAACATTTCAACCAATTAGATAAACTGGTAGCCTATGATCCATCTTATAATGGTGGCTTTTGGTGTGCAGAATAATGGTAGTTAATGGCTTAATAGTGACCTATGCATGTGGGCTAGTTGTGGAATATGGTGAATCATGTAAAAATGGCATATAATCTATGATCCAACAGTTGGCTATAGTTCAATGGTGGCCTGTAGTCTTTGATCTAACAGTGGTCTATGAATTATGGTCTAATAGTGACCTAGGGTCTGATGGTGGCCTGTGGTTTATGGTCTGATGATTACCTGTGGGCTATGGCCTTCTGGTGGCCAACAGTCTATGTTATGCTGATGCACAATTCAGAAAAGAAAAAGGTCCGGCAACAAGGCAGTTAAAAATCTGTGGAATCTTTATTAAAAACATTCATCAAGGCATAAAAGGGGAAATTCAATACAGAGCAAGGTTGACACGTTTCAACCCCTTCCTGGGCCTTAGTCATGACGGTGACCTATAATCTATGTTCCAAGGGCCATGTCACACCAGGAACTTTATAGAATAGATTTGGGACCAATATACATCTTTATGTTAATTTTACCTGGCTACAATACTTTTTATGCATCAGCAATTGAAATAATTTTTTTTAATGGCAACCAAACTCTAAGAGAAGCCATTCCGTGGCAGCTGCAAATTTCTTCCACTAAACACTCATGTGACATGGCTTTAATGGTATGAACTTGGGTTTGTGGTTTGTCAATGGCCCAATCGTTGACCTAATGGTTGACTATAGACTTGTGGTTCCGCTGCAGAGATGAATAAGTGGAGAACATTAATAGGGTAGTAGATAAAATCTTAGTAAATCTAATAAATAATCTTGGCATTGCTATATTGCATTGGATTGATAATGTATCAAGAATAGTGTTTTATCTTACTCTTTGTTCTCCTTCAGATATTTCAGTGTCATCCACGGAACAACAAACAACACCGGAGTCCCTGCAGAGGAGATGAAATAATCCATCAGTTTTTGTAAACTGTATCTAGGTTCAAGAACACAAATGTAATATATTGCAGTTTACTAGTCTTTAGATGTGCTGGCTGAAAACCCAATTGATTTTCTTTATTTAGACTTTTTTCCCTTTATTTTCACTTAGCACACTTCTTCTCCTAGGGCAGTGGTTCTCAACCTTCCTAATGCCGCAACCCTTTAATACAGTTCCTCATGTTGTGGTGACCCCCAACCATAAAATTATTTACCCAGTAATTATAATTCATGAGTGTCGTTTTACCTCCAATACTGCTGCTTTCAACACAGTAGCTGCTTTTAACAGAGTAGCTGCTTTCTACACAGTAGCTGCTCTTTACACATCAAAAATGTGTTTTCTGATGGTCTTAGGGGACCCCTGTGAAAGGGTCGTTCGACCCCCAAAGGGGTCGCAACCCACAGGTTGAGAACCACTGTCCTAGGGTGACAAATCTCATGCACCATACTATATCTGTGCAGGAGCAGGAGCTTAAAACAGAAAGTGTGTAGGACTACCGAACACCTCTCCATAACACGAGGGAGGGGTTCTTTAGTCTCCAGCAGTGAAGTGGGCAGGGTTGATAACAGAACAGCAACTTACATGTTCACTTGATTTCTGGTAGGATCAACAGGTATTTTTTGAACGTTTTAAACAGATGTAACAAAATTATTTTATTGGTATATTTAAAGCAGAGTTCCACCCAAAAGGGGAGGTTCCGCTTTAATGCTTTGTCCCCCACTCCCCATTAAGGATTGGCACCTTTAGGGAACGGGTACCTGAATTTGACAGGTACCCGCTCCCACTTCCGCTGCGATTGCCTAGGCAATCAGAAGTTGTCCTCCCTCCCTCTCTGTAGTTTTCTGGGACACATGACAGCTCCCAGAAGACTACGGGGCCATTCACAAAGTACAGCGCTTCTCGCACATGCGCAGTGGGCACCTGGCTGTGAAGCCGCAAGCTGTCACAGCTGGGTGCCCACACTAAAGATGCCGGCGCCAGGGAGAGAAGATGGCCGGTGAAACCAGCCGTGGTAAGGACACCGCTGGACCGAGGGACGGGTAAGTTTTTGTTTTTTTCAACTGGAACTCCGCTTTAATAAACCAAAGGGACCAAATAAGAGAAATGCACTGGAGAGTTTACAGGTCCCCGTAGGCACAGAATGAACACTTCCTGATTGGCTGGCTGTTCTGCAGATACCCCCTTGGCTGACAGAAGGGTTAACTAGATATTTTCAGTCCACTGCCATTATTTTACCCAGGCACAAGCCTGTGGTTGGGGATTTCCTCCTGCTCCCCCCACTTCTGTATGAATAGACATGCATACTCGGCTGCTCAAAGGGTACATTTTTACTCAAAGAACCTTTCCAAAATAGATCTTTGAGTCCTTATGTAGCAAGGAAATTAATAAATCAATGCAACTCATAGTAATGCTATTACTAGGCTGCTGATAGAAGGCGCTCTACTGATTTGCAGTGTGACTTCAGGAGACTAACAACCAACAATCTCACATTAAACTTAGAATGAGCAAGTGAGCAACATGTGTTTTCTGTTCTCCTCTTGTTAAAAGGTTGTTCTCCTCTTGTTAAAAGGTTAGTCACACTTGGTTTATACTATCTTTGTTCAGTTTTTTATTCACTATATCTGTTTAGTATCTTATATGTTAGTAACGGTAACTCTTTAACACAAATTGATGCACTTTTCCATGTGGTCTGCACTGCCACTATAAAGAAAGTAATTATCTGTATAATGTGATCTATTTTGGTTTGTCACATTAAACTCAGAATGAGCAAGTGAGCACGTGTGTTTTCTGTTCTCCTCTTAATACAGATACTGAAGGCTGCATCTTTCTCATACCTCATACTCAGAACACTGATAATTTTGTAACATTTACACTGTGCTTCATATCTGACTGTCCTCCAGAGTCCAGAGACAATAGATAGCTTTATATACAGTACTTCCCAATAATGCAGGGTATGGTTGGGAGACATGTTTACCCAAGTCATTTATAGTCATCAGAAGTATCCACTTACCCCATCCAAGGCACAGGTAAAAGGTATAATTGTTCTTCTCGGAAAATACAGCACCAATCAGCAGTTTATATAGGTAGACTGCCTCCACCACAAACCAATAGTGATTGGCCAGTATACAGTACTGCATTATTACTTGTGCCGCACGACATCCAATAGCAGCCTGTAACATTGAGATTCTATTTTAAGGGTGATGCTTACACACCAGGTTTTAACAGAAAGCCAAATTAAATGTATAAATTGCTTTGTATAAAATACGTTTGTAGCTTTTGAAATCAGAAGCAATCCACCCTACTCACTGATTGTCATTAGCCATATAAGGCCATTGACAAACACTTGAAGCGGCATTAACAACACAATACAGAAAAGCGATGATTTGTGCAAAGCAAAACAAATGACTTGAGACTACTTGAACCTGCTTCAAGAGGCAACCTAGCGGGAATACAATTATATTTCCAGTTACAATAAAATTTGTTCCATTTTCACCGAAATAATAAATATGATTTTAAGTAGAAAAAAAGACTCATTATGATTGAATCAAAATGTAGGAGCACCAAAAGTAAATAATCTAAAATCATTATTTTTTGTAATTTTGTTCTTTGAGTTGCACAAACATCTTAGATTCCACTGTTAGTGGTCGTAACATGCCTTCTTCTTCAGAGATAATGTGAATAGGAAAACACACACGCACACACACATATATATATATCTATATATATATAGATAGATAGATAGATAGATAGATAGATATTATTTTTTTAGTGATTTTCCATGAGCGAAAATATAACAAAGGCAAGTTATACAACTCGTACAAACAAGAAAATGCAACATACAATTTTTTTTTCCCATATAATAATGTGTTGCCAGCCAATCCTATATAACATATCTACTGTTTATGTCTTTAAGGTTCAATGACAATTTTAATGATGCATATTTTGTACCTCAGCATTGAGAATTATAACATGCGTCTTCACCAGGCCTTTTTTTCAGTGGGAATGCTGGGGAACGCAGTTCTAGCACCTCTAGCACTGAATGTATGTAATGGCAAGGGGTGCTAAGGTGTGCCAGAGGGTCTGTTGATGCTGGCTGCTGGGGGCTCTATTGTTGCTGGGGAGTGGGGGAATTTCTTGATGAGGGGAGGGGTCTATTGTTGCTGGGGAGTGGGGGAATTTCTTGATGAGGGGAGGGGTCTATTGTTGCTGGGGAGTGGGGGAATTTCTTGATGAGGGAGGGGTCTATTGTTGCTGAAGAGCCAAAGGGAAGCCAAGGGGAACAGGACAGAGGGGGCCTAAAGATAATGCTTCAGGGGTGCAGCCCTCCTGGAGCAGCTCTGAGGAAAGGGACTCATCCCCAAAACGCGTCAGCCTCCTGAACGCACTGACAGTTGGAACATCTTGCCCGCGGTTGTGGCCATCTCCATTATACATGCTTTGTCTGTGAGTATGTTTTTGTCTTTTATATCTTTGAATAAATCTTGGATAATGCACTAGGTGTGTGCGCCACCTGTCTGCTCTTTTAACACCAGCCTGCTGTCGGCTGAATCTGGGTCACAGGAGTGCAAAACTAAGTGCATTCTTTTGACTTACAGGAGAAGTAGGGCCAAAAAAAGCTTTGGGCCTACTTCTCCTTTCAGAACCCAAAAAGCACTTGCATTTTAGACAGATCTTTGAGCAACTAAAAAGGAACAACTTCAACAATCTTGTCTTCAGATCACTTATATTTGGTGCTTCTATATTTTAATTCACTCAAAGCTGCAAAGGTCCTCCACCAATGAGGACAGACTGTCCTTGAGTGAAAGCTAGATCAGTGTTTCTCAAGCTTTTTTCAGTCAAGGCACCCTTTAAAATGATGGACAGTACTGAGGCACCCTTTAAAATGATGGACAGTCCTGAGGCACCCTTTAAAATGGTGGACAGTCCCGAGGCACGCTTTAAAATTATGGACAGTCTTGAGGCACCCCATTCTAAAATGTGAAAAACTATTCTAATAGTTTTATATAACACATCTACACATGTAGGACACCCAACGTTAGAGGTAATTCACTCTTCCAAAGCCAATACACTTTTGCACACTGGTACTGACTAGTATTCCAATGTTTCTCTTCTCCCTCACTGAGCTAATGTGACCCCAGCACTGGCAGAGAGGGGCGGGGGAGGGTCAAACTAGGATGGTGTGCAGGCAGCTGACATCCTCCTTATCAACTGATGATGTCATTGGTTGCCAGGACGCCGGCGGCTAAAAGGTCATAATGGTGCTCAATGAAAACCTGAGGCTTTGTGTAACTAAAAGGCAGGCTTGTTCCACCCGCTGGCTTGTATACAAGTTTTGGTCATTTTTTAGACATTTTGCCAAGGCACCCCTGAAGAAACCTCAAGGCACCCCAGGGTGCCTGGGCACCCTGGTTGAGAAAGGCTGTCATAGAGTAACAACACCTTTTTAATGAAAATAAATAAAATGAACTTACAAGCAGTTGAAATCACATAGGCAAATAAATATATACAGGAACACTGGTTTGCGTTCCAATAACCAGACATTCATCCCTACGCGTTTCTTCACAGCCATGATTCTACTTTGAGGTAATGTTAGCCCTTCTTTTGCACTGAGGGTGCAATTGTCCTGTCCCTGGCTAGGAAGGGTGCTACATAGCTCTATATATCTATCTATCTATCTATCCATTCAGTCGTATCTGACCCTTGGTGATTGCATGGACCGTCACTCGTAAGCAACTTTTTCCATGAATTCCAATCATTTTTACAGGGTAGGTTGCCAGTTCTTTCCCCAACCCCTACCATGTAGGAAATCCCACATGGCCAGGGATGAAACTAGGACAATTTAGACAGGAGCCAATTAACCTACCAGCATGGCTTTGGAGTGTGGGAAGAAACTGGAGTACCCGGAGGAAACCCATGCGAACACAGGGAAAACATGCAAACTCCATGCAGGAGGCGCCATGGTTGGGAATTGAACCCATGGCCCAATTACTGCAAGGCAGAAGTGCTAACCACTAAGCCACTGTGGGGGGGGGGGGGGGGGGGAGAGAGAGAGAGAGAGAGAGAGAGAGAGAGAGAGAGAGAGAGAGAGAGAGAGAGAGAGAGAGAGAGAGAGAGAGAGAGAGAGAGAGAGAGAGAGAGAGAGAGAGAGAGAGAGAGAGAGAGAGAGAGAGAGAGAGAGAGAGAGAGAGAGAGAGAGAGAGAGAGATATGGCACAGTGCATTAGTTTGAGCATTTTTTGTACTAGTGTTTAGGAATGTTTGCATTTTTTTCACCAGAAAAGCATTCTAAGGCTTAGATTGTAAGCTCCCAGGATCAGGCCCTCCTATCCCTCTTGTATTCAACTGTATTATTGCTGTATTGTCTCCTGTTATATTGTAAAGCGCTGAGCAAACTGTTGGCGCCATAAATCCTGTATAATAATAATATATAAATCCTGTATAATAATAATATATAAATCCTGTATAATAATAATATATAAATCCTGTATAATAATAATAATATATAAATCCTGTATAATAATAATTAGAGATGAGCGAAGTATTCAAAAATTCGATTCGACTGATTCGGCGAATTCGTAGAAAAAATTCGATTCGAGTCGAATATATTCGCTGTGAATTTAACTTAAAAAAGGGTGTTTCTAGGCTTCAGAGAGACTTAATATTAGTGCTGAACACTGTACCTTTAATTTAAATGCCCTTGGAGTCTGCTGGGGAAGAGAAATAATACTGTCAGGCAGTATGACATGCAGATGAGTGCCGTCGATCTTAGAATCACCGCACACTTCACTCATTTGGCCAGTCACGGGGCCAAAACCAGAGTGTGGAGCCACAGTGTGGCGGTGGAGGCAGCAGCAATGGGAGGCCATGCAGCACCCTATGACAAAAATGGAAACCACCAGCAGTGTGAGGAGACCTGAAAGTGGCACATGGCAGAGTGTGGCGATAGAGACAGCAGCAATGGGAGGCCGTACAGGGACCCATGACACACTCTGGACCTGGCAGCAGCATGAGGAGGCGGTACAGGGGCCCATGGCAGATTACGGGCCTGGCAGCAGCATGAGGAGTCGGTAGGGGGGCCCATGGCAGATTACAGGCCTGGCAGCAGCAATGGGAGGCCGTACAGGGACCCATGACATAATCTGGACCTGGCAGCAGCATGGGGAGGCGGTACAGGGGCCCATGACAGATTACGGGCCTGGCAGCAGCATTTGGAGTCGGTACGGGGGCCCATGACACACTCTGGACCTGGCAGCAGCATGAGGAGGCGGTACAGGGGCGCATGACAGATTACAAGCCTGGCAGCAGCAACTTGGACAGGAGGACGTTCAGTTTCTGCACCGTCTGGTGCGTGCTCGCAAACTGTTGTCTCTTGGAAACGGATTCCAAGAAAGACTGCTGACGGAATCCGTGAAGAGGAGTAGCAGGAGAAGGAGCATCTGAACGAGCGGAATATGCCAACAAGCGACAACAGGGGCCCATGACAGATTACGGGCCTGGCAGCAGCATGAGGAGTCGGTACGGGGGCCCATGGCAGATTAGGGGCCTGGCAGCAGCTATGGGAGGCCCGTAATCTGCCAGCACCCTATGACAAAAAATGGAACCCACCAGCAGTGTGAGGAGACCTGAAAGTGGCACATGGCAGAGTGTGGCGATGGAGACAGCAGCAATGGGAGGCCGTACAGGGACCCATGACACACTCTGGACCTGGCAGCAGCATGAGGAGGCGGTATAGGGGCCCATGGCAGATTAGGGGCCTGGCAGCAGCTATGGGAAGCCCGTAATCTGCCAGCACCCTATGACAAAAAATGGAATACACCAGCAGTGTGAGGAGACCTGAAAGTGGCACATGGCAGAGTGTGGCGATGGAGACAGCAGCAATGGGAGGCCGTACAGGGACCCATGAGAGACTCTGGACTTGGCAGCAGCATGAGGAGGCAGTATAGGGGCCCATGGCAGATTAGGGGCCTGGCAGCAGCTATGGGAGGCCCGTAATCTGCCAGCACCCTATGACAAAAAATGGAACACACCAGCAGTGTGAGGAGACCTGAAAGTGGCACATGTTTGGGGCATGATTCATGGCGGATTTAGTCAGTTGTGTCAGGAACTGGTGGTTTGAAATCCAGACTAATCCACGCCTGATTCATTTTCACAAACGTCAGTCTCTCCACACTTTGGGTGGACAGTCGTGTCCTCCGCGGAGTTGCAATACCTCCTGCCGCACTAAACACGCGCTCCGATGCCACGCTACTGGCCGGGCATGACAGCCTTTCAAGGGCAAATTCAGCTAGTTGGGGCCAAAGGTCAAGTTTCGTTGCCCAGTAGTCAAGGGGATTGTCTACCTCGGTTGGCAGGGTGCTGTCCAAGTAGGCCTAAGCCTGTTGTTTGAGGTCCTGCTCCAGGTCCACCTGATGCTGCTGCTGCGGCTGGTTAGTAGTTTCCTCACTGCGCTGGTGAAGAAAGCTACTCATCATCGACTGCAGACTGAGGCAGCCGCTGCTGGTGGAGCTGCCACTGCTCCTACCACCCCACCCCTCCCCTGCTGCCATCGCAGCGGAACGCGAGCGCACAGGGCCCACAGTGTCTGAGGATGGACGTTGGCGCAGACAGGCAGAGACCAGCTGACTACATAGGTGGTTTTTATAGTACGTTATTTTGGCCTCCCTCTCAGCAGGTGTGAAAAAGGCCACCATTTTGGAACGGTAGCGAGGGTCCAACAAGGTGGACAGCCAAAAGTCATCCCTCTGTCTGATGGTTATTATTCGGCTGTCGCTACGCAAGCAACCGAGCATGCTATGGGCCATTTGTGCCAAGGAATGCGAGGGACTCCCTGCCTCCATCTCCACAGCATACTGCCACGGTGCGTCTGGGTCCTCTGTCTCCTCCTCCTCCTCCTCCTCTACCAGATGCTCCTGCTCCTCCACTCCTGTCCGCTGAGTGGAAAAACCACCCATTTCACTCAATAATTCCTGAGCACCAATGTCCTCCTCTACCTCCTCCTCTTCTTCCTGTCCTGCCCCCACAGGGGTCATGTGGCGTTGAGATCTGTGCGCCACGTCTACCGCACCCTGACCAGCCATTGTTAACAGCATTTGTTCCAGGACGTGCAACAGAGGAATGACGTCGTTCATCCCATAGTCCTGCCGACTCACGAATAGCGTGGCCTCCTCAAAGGGCCTGAGCAAGCGCAGGTGTCACGCATGAGCTGCCAATGGCTGACATCTAAGTTACACAGGGAATACCTTTATCCGCTTTTAACATCAGGAAATCTGTGATGGCCTTTTGCTGTTCGTAAAGGCGGTCTAACATATGTAGGGTTGAATTCCACCTTGTTGCAACGTCACAGCATGAGGAGTCGGTATAGGGGCCCATGGCAGATTAGGGGCCTGGCAGCAGCTATGGGAGGCCCGTAATCTGCCAGCACCCTATGTCAAAAAATTCTACACACCAGCAGTGTGTGAGGAGACCTGAAAGTGGCACATGGCAGAGTGTGGCGATGGAGACAGCAGCAATGGGAGGCCGTACAGGGACCCATGACAGACTCTGGACCTGGCAGCAGCATGAGGAGGCGGTATATAGGGGCCTATGGCAGATTAGGGGCCTGGCAGCAGCTATAGGAGGCCCATAATCTGCCAGCACCCTATGTCAAAAAAATTCTACACACCAGCAGTGTGAGGAGACCTGAAAGTGGCACATGGCATGAGAGACTCTGGACCTGGCAGCAGCATGAGGAAGCGGTATATAGGGGCCTATGGCAGATTAGGGGCCTGGCAGCAGCTATAGGAGGCCCATAATCTGCCAGCACCCTATGTCAAAAAATTCAACACACCAGCAGTGTGTGAGGAGACCTGAAAGTGGCACATGGCAGAGTGTGGCGATGGAGACAGCAGCAATGGGAGGCCGTACAGGGACCCATGACAGACTCTGGACCTGGCAGCAGCATGAGGAGGCGGTATATAGGGGCCTATGGCAGATTAGGGGCCTGGCAGCAGCTATGGGAGGCCCTTAATCTGCCAGCACCCTATGTCAAAAAATTCTACACACCAGCAGTGTGTGAGGAGACCTGAAAGTGGCACATGGCAGAGTGTGGCGATGGAGACAGCAGCAATGGGAGGCCGTACAGGGACCCATGACAGACTCTGGACCTGGCAGCAACATGAGGAGGCGGTATATAGGGGCCTATGGCAGATTAGGGGCCTGGCAGCAGCTATGGGAGGCCCTTAATCTGCCAGCACCCTATGTCAAAAAATTCTACACACCAGCAGTGTGTGAGGAGACCTGAAAGTGGCACATGGCAGAGTGTGGCGATGGAGACAGCAGCAATGGGAGGCCGTACAGGGACCCATGAGAGACTCTGGACCTGGCAGCAGCATGAGGAGGCGGTATATAGGGGCCCATGGCAGATTAGGGGCCTGGCAGCAGCTATAGGAGGCCCATAATCTGCCAGCACCCTATGTCAAAAAATTCAACACACCAGCAGTGTGAGGAGACCTGAAAGTGGCACATGGCAGAGTGTGGCGATGGAGACAGCAGCAATGGGAGGCCGTACAGGGACCCATGACAGACTCTGGACCTGGCAGCAGCATGAGGAAGCGGTATATAGGGGCCTATGGCAGATTAGGGGCCTGGCAGCAGCTATGGGAGGCCCTTAATCTGCCAGCACCCTATGTCAAAAAATTCTACACACCAGCAGTGTGTGAGGAGACCTGAAAGTGGCACATGGCATGAGAGACTCTGGACCTGGCAGCAGCATGAGGAAGCGGTATATAGGGGCCTATGGCAGATTAGGGGCCTGGCAGCAGCAATGGGAGGCCCATAATCTGCCAGCACCCTATGTCAAAAAATTCTACACACCAGCAGTGTGTGAGGAGACCTGAAAGTGGCACATGGCAGAGTGTGGCGATGGAGACAGCAGCAATGGGAGGCCGTACAGGGACCCATGACAGACTCTGGACCTGGCAGCAGCATGAGGAGGCGGTATATAGGGGCCTATGGCAGATTAGGGGCCTGGCAGCAGCTATAGGAGGCCCATAATCTGCCAGCACCCTATGTCAAAAAATTCAACACACCAGCAGTGTGAGGAGACCTGAAAGTGGCACATGGCAGAGTGTGGCGATGGAGACAGCAGCAATGGGAGGCCGTACAGGGACCCATGACAGACTCTGGACCTGGCAGCAGCATGAGGAAGCGGTATATAGGGGCCTATGGCAGATTAGGGGCCTGGCAGCAGCTATGGGAGGCCCATAATCTGCCAGCACCCTATGTCAAAAAATTCTACACACCAGCAGTGTGTGAGGAGACCTGAAAGTGGCACATGGCAGAGTGTGGCGATGGAGACAGCAGCAATGGGAGGCCGTACAGGGACCCATGACAGACTCTGGACCTGGCAGCAACATGAGGAGGCGGTATATAGGGGCCTATGGCAGATTAGGGGCCTGGCAGCAGCTATGGGAGGCCCTTAATCTGCCAGCACCCTATGTCAAAAAATTCTACACACCAGCAGTGTGTGAGGAGACCTGAAAGTGGCACATGGCATGAGAGACTCTGGACCTGGCAGCAGCATGAGGAAGCGGTATATAGGGGCCTATGGCAGATTAGGGGCCTGGCAGCAGCAATGGGAGGCCCATAATCTGCCAGCACCCTATGTCAAAAAATTCTACACACCAGCAGTGTGTGAGGAGACCTGAAAGTGGCACATGGCAGAGTGTGGCGATGGAGACAGCAGCAATGGGAGGCCGTACAGGGACCCATGACAGACTCTGGACCTGGCAGCAGCAAGAGGAGGCGGTATATAGGGGCCTATGGCAGATTAGGGGCCTGGCAGCAGCAATGGGAGGCCCATAATCTGCCAGCACCCTATGTCAAAAAATTCTACACACCAGCAGTGTGTGAGGAGACCTGAAAGTGGCACATGGCAGAGTGTGGCGATGGAGACAGCAGCAATGGGAGGCCGTACAGGGACCCATGAGAGACTCTGGACCTGGCAGCAGCATGAGGAAGCGGTATATAGGGGCCTATGGCAGATTAGGGGCCTGGCAGCAGCAATGGGAGGCCCATAATCTGCCAGCACCCTATGTCAAAAAATTCTACACACCAGCAGTGTGTGAGGAGACCTGAAAGTGGCACATGGCAGAGTGTGGCGATGGAGACAGCAGCAATGGGAGGCCGTACAGGGACCCATGACAGACTCTGGACCTGGCAGCAACATGAGGAGGCGGTATATAGGGGCCTATGGCAGATTAGGGGCCTGGCAGCAGCTATGGGAGGCCCTTAATCTGCCAGCACCCTATGTCAAAAAATTCTACACACCAGCAGTGTGTGAGGAGACCTGAAAGTGGCACATGGCAGAGTGTGGCGATGGAGACAGCAGCAATGGGAGGCCGTACAGGGACCCATGACAGACTCTGGACCTGGCAGCAGCATGAGGAGGCGGTATATAGGGGCCCATGGCAGATTAGGGGCCTGGCAGCAGCTATAGGAGGCCCATAATCTGCCAGCACCCTATGTCAAAAAATTCAACACACCAGCAGTGTGAGGAGACCTGAAAGTGGCACATGGCAGAGTGTGGCGATGGAGACAGCAGCAATGGGAGGCCGTACAGGGACCCATGACAGACTCTGGACCTGGCAGCAGCATGAGGAAGCGGTATATAGGGGCCTATGGCAGATTAGGGGCCTGGCAGCAGCAATGGGAGGCCCATAATCTGCCAGCACCCTATGTCAAAAAATTCTACACACCAGCAGTGTGTGAGGAGACCTGAAAGTGGCACATGGCAGAGTGTGGCGATGGAGACAGCAGCAATGGGAGGCCGTACAGGGACCCATGACAGACTCTGGACCTGGCAGCAGCATGAGGAGGCGGTATATAGGGGCCTATGGCAGATTAGGGGCCTGGCAGCAGCAATGGGAGGCCCGTAATCTGCCAGCACCCTATGTCAAAAAATTCTACACACCAGCAGTGTGTGAGGAGACCTGAAAGTGGCACATGGCAGAGTGTGGCGATGGAGACAGCAGCAATGGGAGGCCGTACAGGGACCCATGAGAGACTCTGGACTTGGCAGCAGCATGAGGAGGTGGTATAGGGGCCCATGGCAGATTAGGGGCCTGGCAGCAGCTTTGGGAGGCCCGTAATCTGCCAGCACCCTATGTCAAAAAATTCAACACACCAGCAGTGTGAGGAGACCTGAAAGTGGCACATGGCAGAGTGTGGCGATGGAGACAGCAGCAATGGGAGGCCGTACAGGGACCCATGACAGACTCTGGACTTGGCAGCAGCATGAGGAGGCGGTATATAGGGGCCTATGGCAGATTAGGGGCCTGGCAGCAGCTATAGGAGGCCCATAATCTGCCAGCACCCTATGTCAAAAAATTCAACACACCAGCAGTGTGAGGAGACCTGAAAGTGGCACATGGCATGAGACACTGTGGACCTGGCAGCAGCATGAGGAGGCGGTATATAGGGGCCCATGGCAGATTAGGGGCCTGGCAGCAGCTATGGGAGGCCCGTAATCTGCCAGCACCCTATGTCAAAAAATTCAACACACCAGCAGTGTGTGAGGAGACCTGAAAGTGGCACATGGCAGAGTGTGGCGATGGAGACAGCAGCAATGGGAGGCCGTACAGGGACCCATGACAGACTCTGGACTTGGCAGCAGCATGAGGAGGCGGTATATAGGGGCCTATGGCAGATTAGGGGCCTGGCAGCAGCTATGGGAGGCCCGTAATCTGCCAGCACCCTATGTCAAAAAATTCAACACACCAGCAGTGTGTGAGGAGACCTGAAAGTGGCACATGGCAGAGTGTGGCGATGGAGACAGCAGCAATGGGAGGTCTCCCATTGTCCCAACATGGCCCAAATAGTCCCAACATGGGCCCCCTGGCCACGCTTGACTTTCTGGCCACATAGTCGACATACGGCTACGTTTACTTCCTCGGGCGGCTTGACGAAAAATTGCCACACCGCCGAGTAGGAAACTTTGCCCCCGATACTCCTCACTGGCTGACTGCTGCTTCCTCCGTGCACACCGGCACCACTACTGGCCGTGGTGGTAGGCTGCAGTGGAGCTGGTGCTCTACTCCGTGGCCGTTTGGCTCCACTGACACTGCTGCGACCCTGCTGCTGTCTCCTGGGCAACCCACCGACTGTTTTGCTCGCTGCCAAGCTGCCACCCTCTTCTCCTGATGATGCGGAAGAAATTGCCTGATGACGACGAGGCTGCCAAGTGCGATCAACCTCCTCATCATCAAGTAGGGTCTCCGCCTCACTACTGGCCCCCTCGGCTGCGTCTGGGTCAGGAGACAGACCTGTCTCTAGACCGGCTACCGAGCCACTCTCCTCGCCACTACTTCTTCGCCTGGCTGCTGAAAAGGCGGATGTCTCCCCCCGTTCCTGACCGCCCTCTGTTAGCTCTTCCTCACTGTACAGTGGGGCTGAGCCCACAGCATGCGATACTTCGCTTGGTGAGGGAACACCAAAGGACAGGGGCAGGTAGAGGACACGTGATTTCAGTGGGCTTGCTCCCGGGCCATGCCAACTAACGGTTGTGTCTGACGTACCCACCGACCGTTGGCTGTAGGTGTCAGAGGTGACCTGGGAAGAGGAAGACGACCGAGCCAACCAATCGACGACGGCAGGGTTGTCGGTGGAGACACGACCGCTGGATGACACCGGGAGCACTGGCCTCTGGCTGCGAATAGTGCTGCCTCGACCCCTTCCTCTGCTGCCACGTCTGCTCGCTCCTAAAACATTGCCTCCTCTGCCACTCCTCTGCATGTTGTCTGACATACTCTTTAATTAAACTATTATGTGTCCCTGAGTAACAATTCTGTGTCCCTGAGTAACAATTCTGTGTCTGTGCGAGTAACAATTCTGTGGCCCTAAGTAACAGTTCTGTGGCCCTCAGTAACAATTCTGTGTCCCTGATTAACGTTTCTGTGGCCCCAAGTAACAGTTCTGTGGCCCTCAGTAACAATTCTGTGTCTGTGCGAGTAACAATTCTGTGTCTGTGCGAGAAACAATTCTGTGGCCCTAAGTAAAGTTTCTGTGGCCCTAAGTAACAATTCTCTGGCACTCAGTAACAATTCTGTCTGTCCCTGAGTAACAATTCTCTGGCACTCAGTAACAATTCTGTCTGTCCCTGAGTAAAAATTCTGTGGCCCTAAGTAAAGTTTCTGGGGCCCTGAGTAACAATTATCTGGCACTCCGTAACAATTCTGTCTGTCCCTGAGTAACAATTCTCTGGCACTCAGTAACAATTCTGTCTGTCCCTGAGTAAAAATTCTCTGGCCCTAAGTAAAGTTTCTGTGGCCCTGAGTAACAATTCTCTGGCACTCCGTAACAATTCTGTCTGTCCCTGAGTAACAATTCTCTGGCACTCCGTAACAATTCTGTCTGTCCCTGAGTAAAAATTCTGTGGCCCTAATTAAAGTTTCTGTGGCCCTAAGTAACAATTCTCTGGCACTCAGTAACAATTCTGTCTGTCCCTGAGTAACAATTCTCTGGCACTCGGTAACAATTCTGTCTGTCCCTGAGTAAAAATTCTGTGGCCCTAATTAAAGTTTCTGTGGCCCTAAGTAACAATTCTCTGGCACTCAGTAACAATTCTGTCTGTCCCTGAGTAACAATTCTCTGGCACTCCGTAACAATTCTGTCTGTCCCTGAGTAACAATTCTCTGGCACTCAGTAACAATTCTGTCTGTCCCTGAGTAAAAATTCTGTGGCCCTAATTCAAGTTTCTGTGGCCCTAAGTAACAATTCTCTGGCACTCAGTAACAATTCTGTCTGTCCCTGAGTAACAATTCTCTGG
Source organism: Staurois parvus (assembly GCF_062004578.1). Lineage (NCBI taxonomy): Eukaryota > Metazoa > Chordata > Amphibia > Anura > Ranidae > Staurois > Staurois parvus. Next base: position 525,719 of record NW_028318989.1, on the reverse strand, counting down.
CACTCAGTAACAATTCTGTCTGTCCCTGAGTAAAAATTCTGTGGCCCTAAGTAAAGTTTCTGGGGCCCTGAGTAACAATTATCTGGCACTCAGTAACAATTCTGTCTGTCCCTGAGTAACAATTCTCTGGCACTCAGTAACAATTCTGTCTGTCCCTGAGTAACAATTCTCTGGCACTCAGTAACAATTCTGTCTGTCCCTGAGTAAAAATTCTGTGGCCCTAAGTAAAGTTTCTGGGGCCCTGAGTAACAATTATCTGGCACTCCGTAACAATTCTGTCTGTCCCTGAGTAACAATTCTCTGGCACTCAGTAACAATTCTGTCTGTCCCTGAGTAAAAATTCTCTGGCCCTAAGTAAAGTTTCTGGGGCCCTGAGTAACAATTCTCTGGCACTCCGTAACAATTCTGTCTGTCCCTGAGTAACAATTCTCTGGCACTCAGTAACAATTCTGTCTGTCCCTGAGTAAAAATTCTGTGGCCCTAATTAAAGTTTCTGTGGCCCTAAGTAACAATTCTCTGGCACTCAGTAACAATTCTGTCTGTCCCTGAGTAACAATTCTCTGGCACTCGGTAACAATTCTGTCTGTCCCTGAGTAACAATTCTCTGGCACTCAGTAACAATTCTGTCTGTCCCTGAGTAAAAATTCTGTGGCCCTAATTCAAGTTTCTGTGGCCCTAAGTAACAATTCTCTGGCACTCAGTAACAATTCTGTCTGTCCCTGAGTAACAATTCTCTGGCACTCAGTAACAATTCTGTCTGTCCCTGAGTAAAAATTCTGTGGCCCTAAGTAAAGTTTCTGGGGCCCTGAGTAACAATTATCTGGCACTCCGTAACAATTCTGTCTGTCCCTGAGTAACAATTCTCTGGCACTCAGTAACAATTCTGTCTGTCCCTGAGTAAAAATTCTCTGGCCCTAAGTAAAGTTTCTGGGGCCCTGAGTAACAATTCTCTGGCACTCCGTAACAATTCTGTCTGTCCCTGAGTAACAATTCTCTGGCACTCAGTAACAATTCTGTCTGTCCCTGAGTAAAAATTCTGTGGCCCTAATTAAAGTTTCTGTGGCCCTAAGTAACAATTCTCTGGCACTCAGTAACAATTCTGTCTGTCCCTGAGTAACAATTCTCTGGCACTCGGTAACAATTCTGTCTGTCCCTGAGTAACAATTCTCTGGCACTCAGTAACAATTCTGTCTGTCCCTGAGTAAAAATTCTGTGGCCCTAATTAAAGTTTCTGTGGCCCTAAGTAACAATTCTCTGGCACTCAGTAACAATTCTGTCTGTCCCTGAGTAACAATTCTCTGGCACTCCGTAACAATTCTGTCTGTCCCTGAGTAACAATTCTCTGGCACTCAGTAACAATTCTGTCTGTCCCTGAGTAAAAATTCTGTGGCCCTAAGTAAAGTTTCTGGGGCCCTGAGTAACAATTATCTGGCACTCAGTAACAATTCTGTCTGTCCCTGAGTAACAATTCTCTGGCACTCAGTAACAATTCTGTCTGTCCCTGAGTAACAATTCTCTGGCACTCAGTAACAATTCTGTCTGTCCCTGAGTAAAAATTCTGTGGCCCTAAGTAAAGTTTCTGGGGCCCTGAGTAACAATTATCTGGCACTCCGTAACAATTCTGTCTGTCCCTGAGTAACAATTCTCTGGCACTCAGTAACAATTCTGTCTGTCCCTGAGTAAAAATTCTCTGGCCCTAAGTAAAGTTTCTGGGGCCCTGAGTAACAATTCTCTGGCACTCCGTAACAATTCTGTCTGTCCCTGAGTAACAATTCTCTGGCACTCAGTAACAATTCTGTCTGTCCCTGAGTAAAAATTCTGTGGCCCTAATTAAAGTTTCTGTGGCCCTAAGTAACAATTCTCTGGCACTCAGTAACAATTCTGTCTGTCCCTGAGTAACAATTCTCTGGCACTCGGTAACAATTCTGTCTGTCCCTGAGTAACAATTCTCTGGCACTCAGTAACAATTCTGTCTGTCCCTGAGTAAAAATTCTGTGGCCCTAATTCAAGTTTCTGTGGCCCTAAGTAACAATTCTCTGGCACTCAGTAACAATTCTGTCTGTCCCTGAGTAACAATTCTCTGGCACTCAGTAACAATTCTGTCTGTCCCTGAGTAAAAATTCTGTGGCCCTAAGTAAAGTTTCTGGGGCCCTGAGTAACAATTATCTGGCACTCCGTAACAATTCTGTCTGTCCCTGAGTAACAATTCTCTGGCACTCAGTAACAATTCTGTCTGTCCCTGAGTAAAAATTCTCTGGCCCTAAGTAAAGTTTCTGGGGCCCTGAGTAACAATTCTCTGGCACTCCGTAACAATTCTGTCTGTCCCTGAGTAACAATTCTCTGGCACTCAGTAACAATTCTGTCTGTCCCTGAGTAAAAATTCTGTGGCCCTAATTAAAGTTTCTGTGGCCCTAAGTAACAATTCTCTGGCACTCAGTAACAATTCTGTCTGTCCCTGAGTAACAATTCTCTGGCACTCGGTAACAATTCTGTCTGTCCCTGAGTAACAATTCTCTGGCACTCAGTAACAATTCTGTCTGTCCCTGAGTAAAAATTCTGTGGCCCTAATTAAAGTTTCTGTGGCCCTAAGTAACAATTCTCTGGCACTCAGTAACAATTCTGTCTGTCCCTGAGTAACAATTCTCTGGCACTCCGTAACAATTCTGTCTGTCCCTGAGTAACAATTCTCTGGCACTCAGTAACAATTCTGTCTGTCCCTGAGTAAAAATTCTCTGGCCCTAAGTAAAGTTTCTGTGGCCCTGAGTAACAATTCTCTGGCACTCCGTAACAATTCTGTCTGTCCCTGAGTAACAATTCTCTGGCACTCCGTAACAATTCTGTCTGTCCCTGAGTAAAAATTCTGTGGCCCTAATTAAAGTTTCTGTGGCCCTAAGTAACAATTCTCTGGCACTCAGTAACAATTCTGTCTGTCCCTGAGTAACAATTCTCTGGCACTCGGTAACAATTCTGTCTGTCCCTGAGTAACAATTCTCTGGCACTCAGTAACAATTCTGTCTGTCCCTGAGTAAAAATTCTGTGGGCCTAATTAAAGTTTCTGTGGCCCTAAGTAACAATTCTCTGGCACTCAGTAACAATTCTCTCTGTCCCTGAGTAACAATTCTCTGGCACTCAGTAACAATTCTGTCTGTCCCTGAGTAAAAATTCTGTGGCCCTAATGAAAGTTTCTGTGGCCCTAAGTAACAATTCTCTGGCACTCAGTAACAATTCTGTCTGTCCCTGAGTAACAATTCTCTGGCACTCGGTAACAATTCTGTCTGTCCCTGAGTAACAATTCTCTGGCACTCAGTAACAATTCTGTCTGTCCCTGAGTAAAAATTCTGTGGCCCTAATTAAAGTTTCTGTGGCCCTAAGTAACAATTCTCTGGCACTCATTAACAATTCTGTCTGTCCCTGAGTAACAATTCTCTGGCACTCGGTAACAATTCTGTCTGTCCCTGAGTAACAATTCTGTGGCCCTAACTAGCGTTTCTTTGTCCCTAAGTAACAGTTCTGTGGCCCTCAGTAACAGTTCTGTGTCTGTGCGAATAACAATTCTGTGTCTGTGCGAGTAACAATTCTGTGGCCCTAAGTAACAGTTCTGTGGCCTTCAGTAACAATTCTGTGTCTGTGCGAGTAACAATTCTGTGGCCCTAAGTAAAGTTTCTGTGGCCCTAAGTAACAATTCTCTGGCACTCAGTAACAATTCTGTCTGTCCCTGAGTAACAATTCTCTGGCACTCAGTAACAATTCTGTCTGTCCCTGAGTAAAAATTCTGTGGCCCTAAGTAAAGTTTCTGTGGCCTTGAGTAACAATTCTCTGGCACTCAGTAACAATTCTGTCTGTCCCTGAGTAACAATTCTCTGGCACTGAGTAACAATTCTGTCTGTCCCTGAGTAAAAATTCTGTGGCCCTAATTAAAGTTTCTGTGGCCCTAAGTAACAATTCTCTGGCACTCAGTAACAATTCTGTCTGTCCCTGAGTAACAATTCTCTGGCACTCAGTAACAATTCTGTCTGTCCCTGAGTAACAATTCTGTGGCCCTAACTAGCGTTTCTTTGTCCCTAAGTAACAGTTCTGTGGCCCTCAGTAACAGTTCTGTGTCTGTGCGAGTAACAATTCTGTGTCTGTGCGTGTAACATTTCTGTGGCCCTAAGTAACAGTTCTGTGGCCTTCAGTAACAATTCTGTGTCTGTGCGAGTAACAATTCTGTGTCTGTGCGAGTAACAATTCTGTGGCCCTAAGTAAAGTTTCTGTGGCCCTAAGTAACAATTCTCTGGCACTCAGTAACAATTCTGTCTGTCCCTGAGTAACAATTCTCTGGCACTCAGTAACAATTCTGTCTGTCCCTGAGTAAAAATTCTGTGGCCCTAAGTAAAGTTTCTGTGGCCCTGAGTAACAATTCTCTGGCACTCAGTAACAATTCTGTCTGTCCCTGAGTAACAATTCTCTGGCACTGAGTAACAATTCTGTCTGTCCCTGAGTAAAAATTCTGTGGCCCTAATTAAAGTTTCTGTGGCCCTAAGTAACAATTCTCTGGCACTCAGTAACAATTCTGTCTGTCCCTGAGTAACAATTCTCTGGCACTCAGTAACAATTCTGTCTGTCCCTGAGTAACAATTCTGTGGCCCTAATAACGTTTCTGTGGCCCTAAGTAACAATTCTCTGGCACTGAGTAACAATTCTGTCTGTCCCTGATTATGAATTCTGTGGCCCTAACTAGCGTTTCTTTGTCCCTAAATAACGATTCTGTGGCCCTCATTAACAAGTCTGTGTCCCTGAGTAATGGTTCTCTGTCCCTAAGTAACTTTTCTCTGTCCCCAATTATCGTTTCTGTGGCCCTAACTCTGTCCCTGTCCCTAGTACAGAGCGGTCTGCCTCTGTTCAATAACTGCAGGCAAATGAAGAATTCCAAAATGGCCGCTATTTATAGCTCGACCATTACACAGTGCTGGCTGGCTGGCTGCTGATAGGCTGATGCGATCACATGTAGTTGAGGCATGCATTATGGGTCAGCGCGCCTTGTCTGCGCGCCTTCCCAGACATCCCCGCTCCGTCGCCGCACATGTCAGCCGCCATTTTCTGAAAAATTTCGATTCGCGCGTCCGAATTAGGCTATTTTTCGGATTCGGCACGAATCAAAATTTTTCAGATATTCGACTCGAATTCCACTTCGGATACTTCGATTCGCTCATCTCTAATAATAATATATAAATCCTGTATAATATATATATATACAGTTGCAAGAAAAAGTGTGTGAACCCCTTGGGATTACGTGGAGTTTTGCATGAATTGGGCATAAAATGTGCTCTGAACGTCATCTAAGTCACAACAATAGAAGAACACAGTCTGCTGAACATAATACTACACAAACATTAGATGTTGCCATGGTTTAATTGCACATAACATGTAAACATTCACAGTGCAGGGAGGAAAAAGTATGTGAGGCCCTAGCTTAATGACTTCTCCCAGAGCTAATTGGAGCCAGGAGTGAGCCAACCTGGACTCCAATCAGTGTGATGATATTGGATGTGTTGCTGACAGCTGTCCTGCCCTTAAAAAACACACACCTGTTTTGGGTTTACTGGTTTCAAGAAGCACTGTCTGATGTGAACCATGCCTCGCAGAAAAGAGCTCTCAGAAGACCTACGATCAAGAATTTTGGACTTGCATGAAGCTGGAAAAGGTTACAAAAGTATCTCCAAAAGCCTTGATGTTCATGTGTCCACGGTAAGACAGACTGTCTATAAATGGAGAAAGTTTAGCACTGTTGCTACTCTCCCTAGGTGTGGTCGTCCTGTAAAAATGACTGCAAGAGCACAGCGCAGAATGCTGCATGAGGTAAAGAAGAATCCCAGAGTGTCAGCTAAAGACCTACAGAAATCTCTGGCACATGCTAACATTTTTGTTGACACATCTACAATAAGGAAAACATTAAACAAGAATGGAGTACATGGGAGGACACCATGGAGGAAGCCATTGCTGTCCAAATAGAATATTGCAGCACGTTTGAAGTTTGCAAAAGAGCACCTGGATGTTCCACAGCACTACTGGCAAAATATACTGTGGACAGATGAAACCAAGATTGAGTTGTTTGGGAAGAACACACAACACTATGTGTGGAGAAAAAAAGGCACAGCACACCAACATCAAAACCTCATCCCCACTGTAAAACATGGCGGAGGGAGCATCATGGTTTGGGGCTGCTTTGCTGCCTCAGGGCCTGGACAGATTATTGTCATTGATGGGAAAATGAATTCCAGAGTTTATCAAGACATTTTGCAGGAAAACGTACGACCATCTGTCCGCCAACTGAAGCTCCGCAGAGGATGGGTGATGCAACAGGACAATGACCCAAAGCATACAAGTAATTCAACAAAACAATGGCTGCAACAGCACAGAATACGCCTTCTGGAGTGGCCCAGTCAGAGTCCTGACCTCAACCCGATTGAAATGCTGTGGCATGACCTTAAGAGAGCGATTCACACCAGACATCCCAAGAATATTGCTACACTGAAACAGTTTTGTGAAGAGGAGTGGTCCAAAATGACTCCAGATCGTTGTGCAGGTCTGATCTGCAACTACAGGAAACGTTTGGTTGAGGTTATTGCTGCCAAAGGAGGGTCAATCAGTTATTAAGTCCAAAGGTTCACATACTTTTTCCTCCCTGCACTGTGAATGTTTACATGTTATGTGCAATTAAACCATGGCAACATCTAATGTTTGTGTAGTATTATGTTCAGCAGACTGTGTTCTTCTATTGTCGTGACTTAGATGACGTTCAGAGCATATTTTATGCCCAATTCATGCAAAACTCCACGTAATCCCAAGGGGTTCACATACTTTTTCTTGCAACTGTATATATATATATATATATATATCTGGCTGATGTCTCTGGAAGCTGGAAACCAATGCTAGTCTGATGATACCCAATTGCCTGGGCACCCTGGTTCAGAAAGGCTGACCTAGATTAAACATTCAAAAGCCTTGCAACAAAACCTCCCCATCTGATCCAACTCCACCACAACCCCAACTATTGCAGAGTATACAAGGACCAGGGGCGGACTGACCATTTGGAAACTCAGGCACTGCCCGAGGGCCTGGGGTCAGTAGGGAGCCTCATGAGATGTTCCAGGTACCTTTTTCATAGGCCTTTTTGAGTTTGTGCAAGGACACAGGGGCCCCATATCCCCTATTGCCCGGGGGCCCCATGAGTTGTCAGTCCGCCCCTGACAAGGACAAATCAAATAATAGAGCTTACTTATCATCTGGAATATCTAACAATAGGTTATGGAATTTTTAAACATTGGAGTGAATAACAAACTGACTCTGACCTTGTTGCTGACCAGGAACTCCCAGTCAGACATATCATTGATTTGCATACCCCATCTCTTCTCCTGCAAAACATCCTTCACGATGACCGAGACAGCACGCAGTACAAAGGAGAAGAATAGGTTGATGTGGATGTAATTCCGCGTACAGCGCAACTTCCTGGAGAAATGTCAGGAAATAATAGGATTGTAAGGGTTAGTAAATTCATGAGAGCTGTTTTTGAGATCATTTCCAATAGGACCCACCAACTCTGTGAAGGTATGATCAGGGAAAAGTAGAGACACTTACCTAAACATAGTGAGGATCGCCAAAGATAAAAGGAGGGCGAACAGAGACACTGAGTACCCAACAGTGTACAGTACTTTAAAACTGAATAACATGTCCTTTGTCACCTCCTAGGAAACAAAGTAACAAATTCACCAGATACTGTAACTAAAGACAAGTTTATATTTGACAGGTGCTCTTTAGTTATGTCGCAAAATAACAATTTAAAAATGTACTCAGGGAAGTCAGTAACATTTTGCAAACTTCAGGTGGATTTGAGTTTAGGAAGTCAGAATTTAATAATCCTCTGGCATTTCCGGCAGAATAATTACTGCATTCTAAATAGGCTGAAATATTCCCAAGATGCTTTCAAGCATTCAAATTTAAAATCAAATGAATACTAAACATAATGAATTTTGCATAACAAGATTTACTTGTCATAACAGACAAAACCAAGTGTGAGACATGTCTTTATTCCTGGCATGTGCTAATTGCTAATAGACATTTAAAACCTGCTTTAATGATAGAAATTGCTGCTTTATCTGAATTGTAAAGCTCTGTGGACACTGGCTTCCAGTGCTCTTGGAAGAAAAAAAAACACAAAGTTTGAGCATTTTTTGTACTAGTGTTTAGGAATGTTTGCATTTTTTTCACCAGAAGAGCATTCTAAAGCTTAGATTGTAAGCTCCCAGAATCAGGGCCCTCCTAACCCTCTTGTATTGAACTGTATTGTTGCTGTATTGTCTCCCGTTATATTGTAAAGTGCTGAGCAAACTGTTGGCGCTATATAAATCCTGTATAATAATAATAATATATAAATCCTGTATAATAATAATATATAAATCCTGTATAATAATAATATATAAATCCTGTATAATAATAATATATAAATTCTGTATAATAATAATAAGGCTGCATGCACACTAGCATTTTTTTCTGCTCCTAGAAGCTAAATAGTGTTATCCTATAGGTCCATGCACACTGTTTTAGGCTAGTAGTGCTTTTCAAGCTTCAGTGTTTAGGAGCAGAAAAAATATATTTTTATAGAGTTTTTGGGAGTGTTTCCGGCAGAAAAAGACGCTAAATACTCCTAAATGCTACTAAATGCTGCTGAAAGGTTTCTAACAGCTTTTGTTCTACCATTTGTTTCCTACATGTACTGTAAAAACACTAATAAAATGTTAACTCTCCGAAACGCTCCTAAACACTATTAAAACGCTACTAAAACTCTACTAAAAAATGCTATTACCAGTTATTCTTTTATCCAACATTTTTGCAGCATGTTCTGAGCTTTAAAAAAAACACTAATTTGCATGGAGCCCCAAAAAAGCAAAACAGAAGGGTTGTTTTTCTGCCTCAAAACCTTGAGCTTGAAAAAACGCCACTAGACTACCTAATGTGCATGGACACATAGGATAACATTAGCTGCTTCTACAGGCAAAACTTCTCTAGAAGCAGCATATTTTAAGACAGTATGAATGGAGCCTTAGTAATATTTTGGGCTAAAGTGAAACAAAAGTAAAGACTATTCTATCTATCTATCTATCTATCTATCTAATACAATTACAATTACAGTTTCCTTTTTCCCCGAGTCAATTATATTTGGAGGTTATTATCTGATGCACTATTTATGTAAAACTTGCACTAGCTAAATTCCTGGGAAATCTCTTTCCTTGTTTTTCTTCTTTACCTCTTTTTCAGAAAATACTACTTTCCTGACTGTCAGGCTGATCTTCTGCCTTTAATATTGACCTCAAACAAGTCTTCTGCCTTCAACACTAACCTATAACAAGTCTGCAGAAAATTACTTCTGACTTTCCTGATCTGCATACTTCTTCCCAACATTTTGGGATGGAGGTCAGCAGTAGCAGCCACTATATTTTCCTTATGGCAGGTTTACTTTAAAACCTAAAATACGTATATACAAATCTTAAAATAATAAATAAATAAAATAGAGCAGTTAAATATATATATTGTGCTAAACAACAAATGTCAGTTAATTTGTGCAAAACAGAAAAATCTCTAAAAACAACTCTGCGAATTAAAGCAAGACTGAAGAGATCTCTATGGGGACTAATAGAGTTCTGGGCATGAAGTGGTTAATATTTACAATAAATCTTAGAAATGGCATCGCCTGCCATATAGAAATAGGTTAGTGGTACTTTGCTGCATTAACTATTCAGGATCTGCAGTCTATCCATCTATCCACCTATCAGGGGCAGACTGACAACTCATGGGGCCCCCCGGGCAATAGGGGATCATGGGGCCCCTGTGTCCTTGCCCAAACTCAAAAAAGCCTATGCAAAAAGGTATCGGGGCATCTCATGGGGCCCCCTACTGACCCCAGGCCCTCGGGCAGTGCCCGAGTTTCCAAATGGTCAATTCGCCCCTGCCACCTATCCATCCATCTATCGATCTATCCATCCATCTATCCACCAATAAAACAACTACAAGAACACAATACATTCACATAATTCATTTGAAATGTAAAAAAAATCACTCAAAATGAAGTCACCTTATTTCTTATCACCTCCATCTCATAATCGCATTGTGTTGAGTTCCTCCAAGGTTCGGTTCCATTGGTCATCTCCCACTGGCCATCTAGACCACAGCGTCTTGTTACCAGCCCATTCCTCACTGCCAAAACACACAACATTCCTTGGCTAAGTAAAATGCGTGTCCTAAAATACTGAACGCTGTCCCAATGTATTGCTTTGTGATAAAAGGTCTCAAGAGTCACTTCTTGACTATATATTTGCTAGTCATTATAATGGGGTTCCAGCCATGGTTGTATTTAGACCAGGGCTTAAAATTTCAAGTCCTGAGCTACTAGCCAGGCCTTAAGAGTTACTCGCCACCAACAAACACACACAAACAGAGAAACCTATACACACACACACAGACATGTACATACACACACAGAAACACGCACAGAGACACATGTACACACACACACACAGACACACAGACATGTACATACACACACAGAAACATGCACAGAGACACATGTACACACACACACACATACAGACACATGTATACACACACAGGCACGTACAGACACGCATACACACAGCTACATGTACATACACAGAAATACACACGCACAGACACATGTACATACACACAGACACATGTACATACATGCACAGACACTTGTACATACATACACAGACACATGTACACACAGACACATGTATGTACATACACACAAACAAACACACAGACACATGTACATGCACACACACACACACACACACACACACACACACACACAGACACATGTACATGCACACACACACAGACACATGTACACACACACAGACACATGTACATACACACAGACACATGTACATGCATACACACACAAACACACACACATGTACACGTACACACACACACCACCTCCCCCCCATAAAAAGTTGCAGTACATCGTTGTTTACTCACAGAGCTGGGTACTGCACTCTAGGGGGAGGCAGAGAGCACAGTACACACTCCTTCCTTTGTTTTCACTGCGAGCAGTCTGACGGCACCCAGTGCCAATGACAGATCCAGCCTGAGCTCCGAGCCTGCTCAGCAAGACGGCCCTGGGGGACACACTCGCCCCCACCATAATTTCCACTCGCCATTGGCGAGCAAGCGAGTGGAAATTTCAAGCCCTGATTTAGACATCTTGATGCTTTACATGACAACATCCCTTTGCAAAGCTTTGAGCCTTGTATAATGTATAAAGTGTATTTATAGGCAGAACTTTTTTTTTTGGTTAGCATTGGAAAAGGTTGGAATACCTTTTGGGTTTTACTTCTATTCAAGAGATTCCAAGCTTTCACCAGTCAGGAAGTGAGGGAAAATCTACACCAGGGAAACAGACTATTGGCTGTTGGGAGAGTTTCTTTCAATTTCTGTCTTGTAAAAGAAAAGGTTGAATCCAAAGAACAAAGGTATACCGCTCAGGCAAACAATCCAGAACAATCCACAACAGGTGCAGGCTCTGGCTCGCCACCAAACACACTGTATTTATTGATCCATAGCACACACAAAACACCAGGACATGAATACAGGACCTGTTAACGCGTTTCACGCGATCTCATGCTTAATCATAACCTACATCTACCGAGATCTTGTGAAACGCGTTAACAGGTCCTGTATTCATGTCCTGGTGTTCTGTGTGTCCTATAGATCAATAAATACACAATATATTCATCTATCCTCCGGTGTGTGGCTAAACCTTCTTCCTATTGCAAAAGAAGAGGTTGCCCTAGAACAGGACTTGAGGGGAAATCTCTCTAATGGGGACTTGAACAGCAGTAAAATTTGACAGCGGTTCTAATCTGTCCTCACTTGATCCAAAACTAAAGAAAAAAAGTTTTGGCTATAGATACACTTTAATAAAGGTATTGTTAAAATATGCTATTGATGGCAGCAGGTTCTTCAATCAAGAGAAAGGAAAGATGGTTCCATGTTTCTAGAACTATAAAAAGCCTTGAGACGCTTCTCTACACTCCCTCAATCCCCTTCTCTCCTTAGTTGTCTAGATGAATGTAGCCACAATTGTTTGGAGGTGTCCAGAAAATGGAAACAAATTAAAAAGAAGCTTCACATTTTGAGACTTAGTGCTGCCCCCGCACTTTATTTTTTTTTATTTACCAATCTAACCTAAACATTTACTACCAACCCTAATTACCAATACCAAAATCCCCCCCACCATCCAAGTAACATGGCATCCGCTACAAATGGGAGTGATTTGAATTTCCAACTACTCAGGATTCATTAACCCAACTGATAAAGCTCCACTGTACCAGCCAAATTAAAAATGTACAATGCTTATTTTTTCAATATAGAAAACTTCCCCACCAATGTATTTACATATGTTTTGTGCTTGCAATGTTATATATTCATATATTCAATACAAATTTGAGAGAAAAGAAAATCCAACCCTAGCTATAGCTAATGTTGGCCTATGTCAGTAAGAAACATTAGCTGACTTTCCTATTCCCAGGCACCTCAAGCACTGAATGTATGTAAGGGTAAGGAGTGATGGGGTGTGCTGGAGGATCTATTTTTGCTGGGTGCTGGAGGATCTATTGCAGCTGGGGTGTCTATTATTTCTTGGGAAGGATCTATTATTGCTGGAGGGGGTCAATTGTTGCTGGGAGGGATCTAATGTGGAGGCAGGGGTCGATTGTTGCTGGCTGCTGGGAGATATATTGTTGCTGGAGGGATTTATTGTTACTTGTGGGGGGATTGTATTTTGTTGTGTGGGGGTCTATTTTTGCTGGAGGATCTCTTATTACTGTGGGGTCTACATTTGCTTGTGGGGGATCTATTATTGCTGGGGGGGTCTACTGTGGAGGCAGGGGTCTATTGTTGCTGGCTGCTGTGAGATATATTGTTGCTGGGGGGATTTATTGTTACTTGTGGGGGGGTGGTATTTTGTTGTGTGGGGGTCTATTGTTGCTGGAGGATCTGTTATTGCTGTGGGGTCTACAGTTGCTTGTGGGGAATCTATTGTTGGTGTGAGGGATCTACTGTGGAGGCAGGGGTCTATTGTTGCTGGCTGCTGTGAGATATTTTGTTGCTGAGGGGATTTATTGTTACTTGTGGGGGGATGGTATTTTGTTGTGTGGGGGTCTAATTTTTCTGGAGGATCTATTATTGCTGTGGCATCTACAGTTGCTTGCGGGATCTATTGTTGCTGGGAGGGATCTACTGTGGAGGCAGGGGTCTGTTGTTGCTGGCTGCTGTGAGATATTTTGTTGCTGGGGGAGTTTATTGTTACTTGTGGGGGGATGGTATTTTGTTGTGTGGGGGTCTATTGTTGCTGGAGAATCTATTATTGCTGTGGGGTCTACAGTTGCTTGTGGGGGGTCTATTGTTGCTGGGAGGGATCTACTGTGGAGGCAGGGGTCTATTGTTGCTGGCTGCTGTGAGATATATTGTCGCTGGGGGGGTTTATTGTTACTTGTGGAGGGATGGTATTTTGTTGTGTGAGGGTCTATTGTTGCTGGAGAATCTATAATTGCAGTGGGGTCTGCAGTTGCTTGCAGCAGGGGATCGATTATATTGCTTTTTTATCAAGGCGGAGTACCTGCACCTGAAAAAAAAAGCCCTGCCCATCCCTATAACTCCACTTATTTCTTTGGTACATTTAAAGCTCACTGTTAACATAAAATTCCACTTTTAAAAACTATTTGTTGTAGGAAGATACCTTTCTGGAACCAAGGAAGATAATAGGGACAGGTTACACTTGTGATAGTCCCGGGTGTTCCGTCTGGCCAGCAGGCATACATGTCAAAAGTACGATTGCAGTGCAGCTCTATAAAACAAAAGACGGAGAAGCAAGTTGGGGTCAGGGGATTCTATACTGCAAATAAAATGAAGGGTGATCATTACAAGAAGACATTTTGCCATTAAGACTAGATCTCTCCCCTTGCAGATAAAGGGATGAGATGGGGATTTCTCTGACGGTGAATGACATGATGATTTGTGGCTATGAAGTGAGGACTGCTCAAATATAGACATGCGCAGCGGCAGACTGACAACTCATGGGGCCCCTGGGCAATAGGGGATCATGGGGCCCCTGTGTCCTTGTCCAAACTCAAAAAAGCCTATGAAAAAGGTACCAGGGGCATCTCATGGGGCCCCCTACTGACCCCGGGCCCTCGGGCAGTGCCCGAGTTTCCAAATGGTCAGTCCGCCCCTGGACATGCGCATTTCCTTTCATTACGAATTGATTTTCGGACTAAAGTTTAATTTTCGGATGTATAAAAATCTCCTAATGGACATAGTAACAAATGTCAGCGAATGAAAAAAAATTATAACGAAATTATTGTATACATTTGTTTCATGCAGATGATGGGGAAATTAATTCAATTTTGAACTCATTCAATAATTCATATTCAAGTAAACTTGTGATTTAAATTGAATTTGTAATTGTCACAGTCAGTCAATTCAGATGCAGAGTAGAATGCAATTCTTAGGTCTGTCGAATTTTGCATTATTTGATTCCGTTGTGTCTGATATCAAATCCTTCCAAATAGTTTTGATATGTGATAAAAAGGAATCCATCTGAAATATCAAACCTGAAAACTAATACATAGCAATTTTTAGAAGAATTTGCAGAATTTTTCAAATCCACCCGAACCAACAAATATATGAAACAAATACCAAAGATACAAAATTAAATCCGAAAAGTAGGGTTGTGCCGATACTAAGCATTTGCATGAGTATTGATACTCATGTAAATGCACTGATACTTAAACCGATACCTTGTCATTTGCATGCACTGAAGCTCGGCTCCTGTGTGTAGATGTGACAGGATCCTCTCCTGGTGGTGCCCATTCTGTACTGTCCTAATACAGCAGAGGAGAGGGCGGGGGGGACATGCACAGCTCCAGTGCAGCCAATGGCGGACTGACTGACAGTCCAGTCCGGACCATCAGCCAGCCATTCAGCTGCTGTGAATCCTCAGAAACCTGCAGTCATTAGTTGTTAGGAACCTGCCGGACTCTATGGAGTGAGTCTACAGGTATGGGGGGGCTCTGATGGGGGAATCTAATGTATGGGGGGGCTCTAATGGGGGATATGATGTAAGGGGGGCTCTGATGGGGGAATCTAATGTATGGGGGGCTCTGATGTAAGGGAGACTGTGATGGGGGAATTTAATGCAAGGGAGGCTCTGATGGGGGAATCTGATGTAAGGGGGGCTCTGATGGGGGAATATGATGTATGGGGGCTCTGATGTATGAGGGTTCTGATGGGGTAATCTGATGTATGGTGGCTCTTATTGGGGAATCTGATGTCTGGGGGGGCTCTGATGGGGGAATCTGATGTATGGGGCCTCTGATGGGGTAATCTGACATATGGGGGCTCTGATGGGGTAATCTGATGTATGGGAGGCTCTGATGAGGGAATCTGATGTATGGGGGCTCTGATAAGGGGCCCTGATGTATGATAGGGGAATCTGATGTATGGGGGGCTCTGATGGGGGAATCTGATATATTGGGCCTCTGAAGGGTAAATCTGATGTTTTGGGGGCTTTGATGGGGGAATCTGATGTATGGGGGGGCTCTGATGGGGGGATCTGATGTATGGGGGTTCTGATGGGGTAATCTGATGTATGGTGGCTCTGATTGGGGAATCTGATGTATGGCGGCTCTGATGGGGGGATTTGATGTATGGAGCCTTTGATGGGGTAATCTGACGTATGGGGGCTCTGATGGGGTAATCTGATGTATGGGAGGCTCTGATGGGGGAATCTGATGTATGGGGGGCTCTGATGGGTAAATCTGATGTATTGGGCCTCTGAAGGGTAAATCTGATGTTTTGGGGGCTCTGATGGGGGAATCTGATGTATAGGGTGGCTCTGTTGAGGGGATCGGAAGTAAGGGGGACTCTGATGGGGGGATCTGATGTATGGAGGCTCTCACATGCGACTCTTTTGCAGTACATTAATTTCTTATGGGCCCAAATCGCACTGCACTGCGCGAAAAATAGGTATCGGTAATTGGTATCAATGAGTACTTGATAAAAAAGTATCAGTACTCGTACTCGCCTTAAAAAACTTGTATCAGTGCGTTCCTACCAAAAACTAATCAAAATTCTTCAATGAATTAATGCATCAGTTACAAAATGAAAATTTCCAGTGTGCACATGACTACTCAATTGTGGAAGAATCTGGAACTCCCCTTTGAAATATGTGGGGTGTCGGAGAATGTGTGTATCAAAATTTAGGCTATCCACCTTGGGAGCAGGTCAATAAAAGAATGATTTTGGGTTCCACGAACATCAGGATGTTGCCTACTGATGAGGACGCAGTGGGCCTGATTGGGTTGGTATAAAGTACTGTATATCTAAAGCCAAATCTTTGGTTTTATTTTGTCTGGCGTATGAAATGATTTAAACCAGCCAGGTTATTTTTCTGCCAAAGACACAACAAGAAGGGGAGGCATTCTCTCGAAGGAAAGATAAACTCCATCTTAGACAGTTGTCTCCATAAGTGTCCCATGGCAAAATGCCCTTATTATTTCTGCTCCGGTGACAATTTAAAATGTTGGATTCCCCATCACTAACAATGGTCACCAGGACAAAGGGGTTCTAAACCTTTCCTTTACTTGTTAAAACTTAAAAAAACAGTATGGTCTTAAAATACCCTTTAAGGAGCCCCCTTCAATGTGAACAGTATGTGCAACCGGCAGCCCTTTAAATGGACTTGTATGTCTGGGAGGTGCCATGGCTTCTGTATCATGTGACCACTGTTATTGGCTCTCACTTGATTGGAAGCCTGTCTTGTTGACTCCCAATCAGAAGCTCTGACCAAGAGTTGTCAGTGACAGCTCGGTCAGTGTGCTAGGAGCATGCTCTCAGCAAACAACCTCCTGCAAACACATATATACAACGGCAAGGCGTTAAAGCCCATCTTTCGTGCCATGGCATTTATCCATTATGCAGTCAGCAAGAGATTAAACTCCAGGTTTTAAAAGCTGTGTCCCCTGTTGAGCTTTTTCTGTCAGATCTGAGAAATGCTATCTATATATTAAGCCATGTCCAACATTCAGAATAATTTAACTACAGCCGCTGGTCTTTGTCTCCCTAGGGTGTCCCACTTCCTCAAGTTCTAAAGTTGGGAGGTATGAGTGTTGGGAAGAGTTATGAGTGTGCTCTGAAGAGGCATTCTGCAGCAGTAAAGATTTATAAAGTCAAAAACACTCTCTACAAGTCACATTTTTTTTCATAAGGGGCACTGATTAAAGGTACTGATATTTGCAGCAGGCATGGCAAGGTTTCCCTAGCCACCTGGAACCTGCTCGTTACATATATAGCCGAGTTTACACAAAGTTCCATCACAAGAGAAGGACATCTGTAATTATCTTTCAAGGGGACACCACTACTGGCTGAGAAGTGAGTGCCACTTGTTCTTTCCCCACAATCATATCATTTTAAACACATGAAGCAATCCCGCAACACTGTGATATCCACTTTACCCACATAATGGCCAAAAGTCACTAAGCCCCTGTGTCTCCTGTGAGACAAGTTAATAAATAACTGTACCACTGCAAAGATAGCAATTGATACTTCCCTGACCTCCAATTCTGGGAAACTTTAAAATGATCTCTTGCAATGAGACTTTAGGACTTTTTCACACCAGTTGCCATGTGGGATTGCACTGCAAAAAACATGCTGCCTTTTGCTTTCTTGTTGGCACCCCCATATGTTTGCACCCACCAAAATGCAAAGTACCGCACGATTTAAAAAACCCTTTCTTCTGTCTCTTCAATCTAAGCACTGAAAGTGTGATCTCTGTAACTTACAGTTGTGATGAGATAGTAAAACTCCAACCTCAGTTGAATGACACAGCAAGTGACTCAATCCAGAAGACATCTTGTAGATCTTGTGAAGCTTATTCCATAAACTGAGAGAATCTTACAACAATGAACAACGGATAGGTCAAAAGATCATAATGTGTCCTGCTTCATGACATGAGGCTTGCTGCAATGCCTTACTGGGAAAAGGGGTGGGCTATCTATACAGCATTAACTAAACGAAAGGAAAGGGAGGAGCAGAGACAAAATATAGAAAACACTTAAAGGCATATGACAATCATGTGAAACATGACACCCTTCCTGCACCTTTTTACACATTTCATGTACATAGGTCATCCCATTGAAATTAAAGAGCTGCTCTAAAATGTGACACGTGGGAATGCGCAAAATAAGTGAACGCTTGGGCACAACTCCTGGTGTGAACAAGCCCTAAAGGTTAACTTGTTCTGTCTAGGTGAGAGGAGAAGTGCTTTTACTTGCCTGATCCTCCATGCTTCTGAGGTGGACTGTCCCCCTGCATCATCATGTCCAATGCATATGAACCCTGCATTTGTCTTATTGACATCAGGACCTTAGACCACTGGAGCATGAGGGAGAAGACACTACAAGGCCTGGTTGACCCAGAGGATCAGAGAATAGGGTAAGTAAATCTTCTTTCCTGTGTCAGCTAGACCTAAATGAGCAATTGACCCTTGCAGTGCATGTGTAGCCCCTCTGCAAGGGGTTTTTTAAAGTTTTCCAGAGTTGGACTTTAAAGACCCAAGCTTGCTGAAAAAAGTTGACACTTTCGGAAGTGTTGAGGGCTGATGTTCTCCACTGTTGTCTGTGGTTTCCTCTGCCTACTTTAGATCACTGCAGGACACAGCATCAAGCAGGAGGAACCACATTATAGAGCCAGGGATCAGGCATCCAATATTTTAAGAAGTGTGCCAGATGCTAAAGATTTTTCAGCAAGCCTGCATCTTCAACCCAGGGGAGACTGCAAGACAGGAGGTGAGTACTAGTCGCTTTCTTTGTAGGGACATTATTTTTTTTTTTCAGAAGAGTCACTTCAAAGCATAATGTGGCCCTAAGCAAGGTAGCAGCCACCCCTATCCTTTTTTTTAATGTGGATTGCAAAAACCACAGAGAAGCTGCATAGTTATGACCAGTTGTGCTATTTCCCTGATTTACTGCAAAAGCTCCAGATCCTAGACTCCTGTTCTTCCTATGAACCCTACGACATATAATAACAAATGGTATGCATAGTATACACATGATGTTGCCTTTGAGTAAAATTCACTCCTTGACAGCTAATGGTAACTGATATTTTTTACTACTAGATAAGCCTATTTATACATCGAAAACTCAATACTGTAATGATAAAATCCATCAGGTCAAGGCTATAATGTCAGACAATTTCTGTATGTTTCATTGTGCAGTCACAGAAAAACAATCCACTGTGTCCCAAGTCTATTTTCTACTCAGTGACAAAAGATTTTCGAAAGAGTGATGTCAGCTAACCCAGAGGGTGTGGTGTGGTTGCCATCAATTGGTAGCAATCTTCTCTATATCGCATCCAATCTTCAACTGTTTTCTCCAGAACCTTTCCTTCAACACTCTGTACAGGAAAGAAAACACGGAGATACAAAATCAAAGCATTTTATGGGAAAAAAAAAAAAGAAATCAAAGCATTGCCATTTCTCATATATTGGATATACTGTATTTTCCCTGATTGCATACTCCTGTTTTTGCCTCAAAGAATGACATGTTACAAGAACAGGGACCAGGTTTACTACTAGTTGCTATGGTAAACTACTGTATAAAGCCAAAAAATTGTAAACTCCTATCTGAGTTGTTGGACATTCCAAATGTTTCCATTCCAAAACCATGCTCTGTGCTATGGAGGTGGACCCTCCTTTGTGGCTATAGCAGCCTCCACTTTTCTTGGAAGACATTTCATAGGATTTTGGAGTGTGTCAGGAGAATTTGTGCCCATTCAGCCAAAAGAGCATTTGTAGATCAGGTACTGATGTGTGATAAGAAGACTTGGCTTGAAATTAGTGTTCCAATTCCTCCCGAAGATGTTCAGTACGTTGAGACCAGGACCTCTCGAGTTCCCCATTATCAAACTTATCAAACCACTTTATGGATCTGGCTTGATGCCCTGGGGCACAGTCATGCTGGAACACAAAGGTCCTTCAACAAAACTGTTGCTACAAGGTTGAAAGCACACAATTTACTAAAATGTCTTTGTATGTTGTAGAACTACCAGTGGCGTTCAATGGGAACTCAATCAATTGGCGGGGCGTTATCCATGTTTTGGCCATATAGCATTGTGGTGGTCAGAAGTTGACAAACATATATTTAATAACATCTTTTAAAGCAGAACTAAAGTCTGCAATACTTACCTCTCCTTGAGCGGTCCGAGGTCCCTTGCCGACATCTTCTACTGACATCTATTGAGTATCGGGCTGCAGTTGGCTTCATTGGCTGGCACAGGATGACATCAATTTAGTGTTTTCAGCACAGAGGATCTGTGTCAGAATGTAAACTGAGCTGCACATGCCTGTACATTCTAAAGAAGACTGCAAGCAGGCAGATTTATTTTATTGCAGAAGAGCTATTTCATGCCCCTTCTACAATAAAAAGATGCCTGCTCATGGTTGTATTTTGGAGACTTTAGTTCCACTTTAAAGAAGCTATATATTCATCTTTATGGTTCTGAATATGGTCAACCTTATGTAAATGATCCTATTAGAGTTCCCTGCTCTCCTCCTCCCATGACCGCCTCCAGGACTTCTCCAGGGTGTCACCCATCCTCTGGAACTCCCTGCCCCAACCCATCAGATTATCACCTCCTCTCCTCTCCTTTAGGCGCACCCTGAAAACCCATCTCCTCAGGGAAGCCTACCCCACCCCCTGCTAACTTGCCGACCTCCTCCACTCTTCCTACCACTCCATCCCCCACAGCTATCTCCTCCTGTACCACTATCCCCTCCCTCCTAGATTGTAAGCTCGAAAGAGCAGGGCCCTCAATCCCCTCATGTTTTGCATTGTATTGGTATTGTTCTGTCACATGTTCTGTCCCCCTTTGTAATGTACAGCGCTGAGCGAACTATTGGCGTTTTATAAATACTGTATAATAATAATAATAATTAGAGAATAAGGGGCTTTAGTCCCCCTATACTTTTCTGCTCAGTCCAGCATTTACGTTATAGATTATACTTACCTATATTATTATTATACATATCAATATTATCTCTGCATGGCCTACTATGCACTTTGAAGATTTTTTTCTCAAACTTTTCAGAGCTGTGTTGGTGCATGCATTCCACACTTTCCAAGCACTTCAATGGAAAGCATACCTTTCGCTCGAAGAAGTTTCTCATGTGACTCATCTGATAGATGAAGCAGGGTTGGTAACGCTCATTATCACCAAACAGAGGTACCCCTAAGTGTGTTATTCCATGTCCAATCATCACATGGGGTTATTGGGTTTGGCTGTTTATGGCCTGTCTATGCTAGATGCAGCATCAATATGTATGTACAGTATATACCTTATATCTACAATATGTGAACAGACAATGTTTTGATAAAACTAGCAACACAGATCATTCAATTTATTATTATGTAATGTTGATCCAATTTACATACATCCAAGTAAATCCCTCTATATCCCTTTTAATAATGCACATTGCAGAATAAGTCACTCTTAAGAGGAAGGTTAATAAATATAATTATGTAACACTGCTTATAATGGAGAAATAATTTCCTACACTACAGGACCCCATGAATAATTATTCAGTGAATATGATGAGCAATTGGACATAATGAAAAACATCTCTATTTAGATCTCCCTAATTACGTGATGTTATTCTAGTAGGGGCATGAGTGGATCCGATTGGAGCTCTGAAGATGGAAGGTTGCACATGGCACTAATCGAGTGCATTACCCTGCCTTGATTTTATAAAACCAATTATACTCTGATTACTGTTCATGTGACATCAATGCATTAAGAATAGGACTTTCAACATTGGGTTGTGGCACCTTAGAGTAGCGTTTCTCAAATTGTTTTCACTTATGGTACCCTTTAAAAATATGTAAAATCTCAAGGCACCCAGGGTGAATTATACCTTGTTTTTCCAGGACAAATTGGGCCTTCATTTGGTGGTAAATGTTAATGGATATCTAATTTTCTATTACCAAAGGAACATCGACTCAAAATACGAAAACAATATAATTTTTAAACTTTAGCTGTATTTTTTGGTACCTTTACCATGACCCACTGTGACAGACCCAACCAGGACAGGGGCTTTTGGAGGGGGCTGCAGGCTAGCCTTTTGCCTATTGACCATGGGCCTTGGCATCTGGGGGGCTCTATTCTTTGGGAGATGTGTGCTTGGGGAGACCTTTGGAGTAGTTTACTTCAGATTCAAGTCCATGTCTCCCTAAGACTCTGAGAACTGAAGGACCCAGATACAGATTTGTGATCTCTGTGCCCAAACCAGCATCGACTGCTTATTGACCCCTCCTAGACTCAGAGAATCAGAGCAGACGTTAATATAATCAGCTCAAAACAATCTAATGCTGAGTTCTCCTGCTGTAATCTTTTTATTAATGTGTTATGTCTTTACTGTTCTGTTTTTCTTCAATTGGTAATTGAGTTAATTGACTCACCTATTGTTTCTGTCCATTGGCTAATCCTCCTGGAGGTTCCTACATGATGGGATTAGTCTTGTGTCAATTTTACCTTGTTATCTAATTATTGTGGGATATTTATCCCAATGTGTAATACTTGTTTTTATTCATGTAGGGACTGCCCCTATTTCTGAAGTGTATAAAACCCTGTACTTATGTTCAGTTAAGTGATTCCTTGGTTTTTATCTCAACATCTTGTCTGTGAATGATGCTTGGGGTAAAGGGCTGGCATTAACTCTCGGTCTGCTGGAAGGGTTTGGAGAACAAGGGGCACTGTTTGGCGTACGTACCCAGGCAGGGTGCCAGGTAGTCTGTCACACCCACCATCAAAAATAAATAAATTCTCCTACTCCTGATGGGGATACTACATACATTATATTGCCAAAAGTATTGGGACACCCCTCCAAATCATTGGATTCAGGTGGTCCAATCACCTCCATGGCCACATGTGTATAAAATCAAGCACCTAGGCATGCAGACTGCTTCTACAAACATTTGTGAAAGATTGGGTCGCTCTCAGGAGCTCAGTGAATTCAAGCGTGGTACCGTGATAGGTTGTCACCTGTGCAATAAGTTAGATTAATAACATATTAGCACAACAACAGTGTGTAGAGAGCTTCATGGAATGGGTTTCCATGGCCGAGCAGCTGCATCCAAGCCTTACATTAAGTGCAATGCAAAACATCAGATGCAGTGGTGTAAAGCATGCTGCCACTGGACTCTAGAGTAGTGGAGACGTTCTCTGGAGTGACAAAGCACACTTCTCTGTCTGGCAATCCCATGGGTTTTCATGGTTTCCAGGACAACGGTACCTGCCTGACTGCATTGTGCCAAGTGTAAAGATTGGTGGAGGGGAGATTATGGTGTGGGTTTGTTTTTTAGGGGTTGGGCTTGGCCCCTTAGTTCCAGTCAAGGAAACTCTTAAGACATCAGCATACCAAGATATTTTGGACAATTTCATGCTCCCAACTTTGTGGGAACAGTTTGGGGATGCCCCCTTCCTCTTCCAACATAACTGCGTAAAAGTGCACAAAGCAAGGTCCATAAAGACATGGAGGAGCCAGTTTGGGGTGGAGAAACTTGACTGGCCTGCACAGAGCCCTGACCTCAACTAGACAGGACACTTTTGAGATAAATTAGAGACTGTGAGCCAGACCTTCTCATCCAACATCAGTGCCTGACCTCACAAATGCGCTTCTGGAGAATGGTCAAACCTTCCCATAGGCACACTTCTAAACCTTGTGGACAGCCTTCCCAGAAGAGTTGAAGCTGTCATAGCTGCAAAAGGTGGGCCAACTCAATATTGAACCCTATGGACTAAGACTGGGATGCCATTAAAGTTCGTGTGCGTGTAAAGGCAGGCGGCCCAATACTTTTGGCAATATAGTGTATGTACATTATATGTTGTTTGTACCCTTGGTACATTGACTCCTTTGCTATCACAGACAATAAAATATCTATTTTATCTTTATTTTTGTTTCAACAGACTTTTTTGTGTTTACACAGATCACCTCTAGTGAGGAGGAAAAGCTTTGATGTATCTTTTGATGTATCTTTTGCTCTTCACAGATGAATGACAGTTCAGGGGGTGAGTTTTAACTCTAATGATTACTGTGATTGGCTATCACGGTGATCATGTGATTGGGAACTAGTAAAACTGGTTCCTGATCATTACACTTAAGCCAGGCGTTCTGTCTCCGTGCTTGGGGCACACAAAGGACCATATTCCCAGCCCAAACACATATGCAGCACAACAAAAAAAAAGCACAATTCCTTGGCGCCTCATGTATGTATTATGCTGTCATTGGGGTGTGATTTTTTTTACAGCACCCCTGTCAAACCCAGACAGCACTCAGGCCTGGCAGGCTGACAAGATCTGCTTTCCATAGAAAATGGAAAAAGAGATTTCACTGCTTCTGTTGTGAACTTTCAAGATTAATTTCTCCACAATGTCAAGAGCTACAGAGGTAAATAAGAGCTTGTTTTAAAGTGCTTGTACTGCTTGTTCAGAACATGTAAATAATTAAATGTATCTGGATACATGTTTACTTTAATTGCTACAGCCAACTCCAGTGACTTGCTGTATTGCCTCACATGCCCAAGTACCTCTACTCATCTTTAAATCAGACTCTTTTTGCCCAATGCTGTATTTACCTTAGCGTTTAGCCGCATTTATGTGCGTTTGCGTTTAGAAGCAATTTTTAAAGATAAGCACAGGAGAACCTCCTAAATGCCCAGAATGCACTGGAAAGTGGTAAATTATTAACTATTTTAGACTGTTTCAGTGAAATACAGAGAGTAGAAGCAGAGACAGCAGTATGTGTTGAGATTAGCTTAGGTGTGAGTTGCTCATTAACATTTCTTTTGTTTCCAAGGGTGGGAAAGGTGTCTGGTGGAGGGGTCATTAAGGCCACAGGGCAGGGGGTCTTCATGAGGAATTTGAGGTGTGAATGGTCATTAACATATCTTTTCTTTCCAAGGGTGGGAAAGGTGTCTGGTGGAGGGGTCATTAAGGCCACCTGGCAGGGGGTCTTCATGAGGAATTTGAGGTGTGAATGGTCATTAACATATCTTTTCTTTCCAAGGATAGGAGAGGTCTGTGGTGTGAACTGGTCATTACAATGTGTGACAAGCTTGGTAGGAACATCCTGTGTTCAGTGTTTTGTCAATTTGAGTACCTTGAAAACGATTTGCATGCATTTTTCATGATGAAAAAAGGCTCTGGACAACATCTGGAAATGGAAGGGTTAAAAAATGTTTCCAAACGCTTGTAAACGTGGCTAACCGCGTTTGAAACGCTGATAAAATCTGCTGAACGCAAGTTTTCTGCGTTCAAAAAAACTACTGTAAACTCAACTGCCTGTAAACAACTGTAAACAACATTGTTGGCATGGACACCAACATTAGGGTGAGTTCAGGGGCTGCTGAAACAAATGCTGAACAGCTCCTAAACATGAGTTTATCAGCTGCAGTGTACATGGAGCCTAAAGACACCAGTGGACTAGTGCCATGGATACAAGGTTGGAGGGGGCCACACCAAGAAAATACAGGGTATATTAAGAGGAACTCTCTGTGTAGTTTTAGAAAACATGAAGCCATCTTAGCTTTAAATTGTTTGGTGGCGTGTAGAGTTGAAATGTAGCCATGTATAAAAAGTAGACTACATGCTACTTCCACTGTGCAGTCTTGCAGTTTTAGTTTTTTTTTTTTTTTTTTTAAATACCAGGAAAGAATATGCAGAACTTGTAGAAAAGGATGCCATCGTTCACGGGTATCTAAGGAAATTGTTTGGGAAAGTGCTGTGACTAGCACAAGTCAGAACAGAACTTGTTCCTGCTGACTATTTTAATAAAGGAAGATTATTTTGCATCTCAGTGTGCGACATTCCTGTTGCTGATACAGTTGATTGAGCCTGAGCCTGAGCCGGCACCTGAGATGTGAGTGTGTGGAGTGCGGGGCCTGTTCTCGCCTGGAGCGGCATGTGAAACATTTAATAAGGCAAATTGTTGCTTGTACCTGGGAAGGACTCTAGAACTTAAAGTGATTGTAAATTTTCATGTTTTTTTTTTTAAATAAACTTGTTATGCTTACCTGCACTGTACAATGGTTTTGCACAGAGCAGCCCTGATCCTCCTTTTCTGGGGTCCCCCACCAGCGTTTCTGGCTCTTTCTGTTCTGCAAGTGCTCCCGCAGAAAACCACTTCATATGGGGGCACTCGTGTGGGCTTGATCATAAACAGTCCTCTCTGTATCTATGGACACAGACAGGGCGGCTAGGCCCCGCTCCTTGTCACAGAATTTGATTGACAGACCAGTTCTAACTGAATGTTGTATTGAACAAGGTCAATCAAGCCTAAAATATTATCTTTATCCATCAGTTTTTTTTATAATTAGACAAGACATCCTCAGGCACATGCATGCCCAATGCACTAATATTTGATGTACTGTTTCACAAACCTGACAGGTTCTCTCCAGTTACATTTCGAAATACGATATAAAACATAAAACATTTTGCAAACTCCAGGTGGATATAGGTTTTGGAAATCAGAATTTAATGATTTTGTGGAACTTGCTGAACAAATCCAAGTGGTCTGGAATAGACCTGAGAAACTATTCTAAATTCAAATTAATCATCGGTTGGGTTCTAAACATAGTGCTTTTGTTAGAGCATAAAAAACTTATCAAAATAATCTAAACCAATAGGAAAACCTATATTTCCCTGTTTGTGGCATGTGCAAATCACTCATGTAAATGCAGATGGAGATACATAGATACATAGATACATAGATAGATAGATAGATACATAGATAGATAGATACATAGATAGATACATAGATAGATAGATACATAGATAGATAGATACATAGATAGATAGATACATAGATACATAGATACATAGATAGATATAGATAGATAGATATGGGAAGGATAGATACGATAGATATGGGAAGGATAGATACGATAGATATGGGAAGGATAGATACGATAGATACGATAGATACGATAGATAGATAGATAGATAGATAGATAGATAGATCCTTTTTGACAGCCACATTTTTCATAAACTTGGTTTGGGCTTCTATCTATTTTTCAATCCATTTTGAAAATATGTTTAAAGCTTGTGTGGAATGGAATTGATGTATCAAAAACACAACAAGATAGCGCTGTCCACTTCATCTAAGCAGCCGGATTCGTGTTTTAATCAATACTACATGTCAAGTATTCTGCCAGCACACGAGTCCCACTTTCAAGGAGCCTGCCTGCTGAAATGTTTTGCTGGAGAAGACTTGTAGCAGCATGTGAAGCACACAGCAAATTATTGCACATGGAAGGAAATGATTTTAGAATGCTTATAGACTCATAAAATAACGCAGTGAACATTGATGGGTTTTAAGTCAAAGTCACCAATCAAATTCATCCAAGGGCTCATTCCCACCAGACTGCATTTTCCTGTATTTCAAGAAAATCCCAATTAAAAGTTGAAAAGCAGTAATAATGTATGGGAGTTATTCCGTGTTGGGAGAATTGGTGCATGCAGTATTTTTGGTCTGATGATTTTCTTCTTGATGATGATATCTTCCTCAGAACAGTTCTATGGGGCCCTTGGAAACTCATCCAAAATGCACATATAATAAGTGCCTGAGCAAGTATCTTAACGAAGACTTCCAGGTATGAATATTTTTACATAATTACCGTACATTGATCCAGCTTGGACTAGCTATGTATATACCATACCTGTGGGATCCCTCTGGAAACTGGAAATCACTGTAATAGACAATGCTACTCCAGTGATCTCCGCTAGCTTATGGGTCCCATACCGAGCGGCTGCCTTGCTGCATTCTGAACACAAGAGATGAGCCTTTGGACAAGAGTGCCTTTCAGAGACTGCTTTGCCTTTTCTCAATGAATGCAAATCATTCTTTGATTTGACAAAGAAAAGGTGTGATGTCACCATCTACCCCCTCCACCTCCACTTCGCTCAATTGGAGAATGTTTTGTATTCATTGAGAAAATACAAAGTGTTCTCAGCATGGCGCCTGTGCTCATAGGCTCACCTCCTGTGTTCATGTGTTCATAATGCAGCAAGGAGAACAGGAGTGAAGATCAGTGTAGTAGCGGTGACAGCGGGCTGGACTAATGAGGCAGGTAATGGTATTCAGGTGACTATGGAGACAATGCGTGGCTGATAATTAACCGACAGCTGAGCAGCTTCTGAGCACAGGAAGAAAAGAGTTGCTCATTAAGTAGCAGAAGCCCAGCCCTGACAATACTATGCCAGTGTAGCCTGCATGTCCTCCACAGCGGCTTCATAGCCTAAGTCAGCCCAGACATATTTTGTAGTTCTTCACATGGTTTTTCCCTAAGCTTCAGTTGGTTTGTGATTTCTCACTGTCGCCAGTAGGTATCACTGGTGCCACTGGTCAATATGAGACATAAACAAGAGTTATGAGTTTTTATATTTCCTTCATCCAATCTAGTCGGAAGTTACGGTCACTGGTGGATGCTGGGTGAGGATATAAACAGTTAGCACAGGCCATGGGCTCTCTCTCTCTTTCCCTGGCCTAAGGCCTAGGGAGTAGCTGCTGGTTGGAGCTCTACTGTTAGGCCCAATGGCCTGTTTGGGGCCTAATGTATGTTGAGGTGGTCCTGAAGCTGTCCTGCCTGGTGTGCCAAGGAGAAGATCCAGGGGAAGCCCCTTGCTGGAGAGAACCAGGGAGAAGGCTGGTTTTTCAGAAGGACCTGGTGACTCACTTGATGGACTCAGTGAAATTTGGGAACTTGCTTACAATGTTGCCAGATTGGCTTAAAGATTCTGTCATTGTGTAGCTAGACATTGATCTGGAGAGTCTGTGAGTGATCTGCCTGGTTTCTGGGACCCCAACTCTCATCTCCTTCACCTTCTTAACCTCCTCTGCAATAAAACTAAAAAGATTACTGGCGCTGAATGTTCTGTCTCAGTCTCCCATTTTAGCCCTGGGGGATGACATGCTAGCCCGCCCCTGCCTCAGGAGGTACCATCCTGCCTTTGGGGAGTCAGGGGGGTACTCTACCAGCTATTCTCAACAAGGGTTCCATAGAACCACCAGGTTCCTACAGAGGTTGCTAGGGGTTCCTCGAGTTGTGGCTGATTGGCCTCCCATTTAATTATCTGCATAGTTCAGATGCCATTGCCACTTGTCAAAGCAAGCAGAATGACACTAATAATTATTTTTTAGCTGTCTGTAGGGGTGGCATTTGAACCACCGCTGCAAGGGTTTCATTCTACTTGTTACTGGCTACCAATGTTAAATGCATTTTTCCCATTGACCCCTGATTAATTGGTTTTAGTAAAGGTTCCTCAAGACTTGAAAATTATTTTAGGCTCCTCTGGGGTAAAAAGGGTGAGTTCTGTTCTACACTATCTTCCACATCCCTCTATGTAATGCAGATGAGGAGAGGGGGAGGTGTTTGTAGCCCAAATTAAGAGAGCATCCTAAGGTGACAACACTGCTCCACCATACAATACACCCACATGGAAGAAAAATATATTTGAAATATATTTAAAAAATATTCTTCCCAAATATATTGACATATATATATATATATATATATATATACTGCATGATGAAATGTGTTTTTTATATATTACAAAATATATTAAAAATATTTTTAAAAACATATTTTTTTAAATATACTCTTCAGATTTTTTTTTAACATATAAAAAAGTAATTTTAACATATATTTTTACATATATTTGTAAATGCAAATTTGTTTTTTTAAAGACATACGGTATATTTGAAATGTATGTTTAAAAATATTTTTCATGTATTTTGTAATAAAAATGCATTTCAACATGCAGTGTGTATATATATATATATATATATATATAAATAATATATATATATAATATATATATATATATATATATATATATAAAATATATATTTATTGAAATATATTTTGAAATATATTGAATGTGGCCAAAATTGTAGCACTTCAAATATATGTCAATATATTTGGGAAGAATATTTTTACAATATATTTCAAATATATTTTTCTTCCATAAGGGCAGTGCTATCACTCTAGAACAGGAAGTGTGTTACTGGATGGAATACCACATAAAAATAAAAAAAAAAGCCTAGAAATGAAAGCTAATGTAGCCACCACATAAGGAATAGTAATCTGCAATATATATCATTTTTGTTTTTGTGTTTAGATCGCATTGGGGTCTTTTTGATCTGCAGACCTGCATCTTTATCAGCTACCCGATTCCTAAATGTCTTAAGAAAAAAATGTAAATCAAAATATGTAAGTATTGCACTCCCCTTGATGTCAGGACAAGTCTTTGAACCTACAGACTGGAGAATGGAGAACACTGACTGTCATTCACATACACAACACAAAGCCTGTCAGTAGTTTGAGCTCAGCTGCGAAATCTGTGGGGTTATTTTTCTGACAATGGTTGAACAAAAAAAAAACAATACTGATGTTTAAGTAAAGCGTGCATCACGGAATCGTTAAGAAAAAAAATACATTGTATGGTTTGTATGAGAATGTGTATGGTGGGGTAGACCCCGGGGCCAACTGACAACTCATGGGGGCCCCGGGCAATAGGGGATCATGGGGCCCCTGTGTCCTTGCCCATACTCAAAAAAGCCTATGAAAAAGGTACCAGGGGCATCTCATGGGGCCCCTACTGACCCCGGGTCCTTGGGCAGTGCCCGAGTTTCCAAATGGTCAGTCCACCCCTTGGTAGACCACTGTAGCTACAGAAAAAATAAAAAAATGACAGACTCTGGAGCAGATCACTGATTAAACAAACATCAATCATGGCCGGATCTAAGGGGTGCTGGGGTGGGCTGTGCCCCCCCCCCCCAGATTTCAGTTGTGCCCCCCCCCAAGCTAGGTGTGCCCCCTCCCCCCATGCTCATTGCACCTATGACCACTGAGCTTCCCAACCACCATCCCTGCACTCAGAGCCGACCGCAGTGAACTGAAGTATACAGTCCAGGCAGGAGAAGTGACAGCGGCGGAGAGGAGAGAGCGGGGAGGAGATACGGGCTTCTCTGTGATCTCCCTCCTGCGTCCTACAGCCTGGTGCTCACAGTTGAGATGCCAGCGCTGTGTCAGAGAGAAGGGATGGTGCGCGGGTGAGAACATCGCTGGACTCTAAGTGTACAATCCAAACGCACACGTTCCTGCGTTAAAAATGGCTGTGTGTACAAGTGGGTGCTGCAGCGACCATCGGCTGGAACCGAACAGAATCAGCAAGGGAGAATGTCAGCAGCACACCGAGGATCACCAATATGGGTCCAAAAGTTTTCATAAACTATCACATAGTTACAGCAAGGCAACGTTTCGGAGTCTCGCAGGACCCCTTCATCAGGCATGTGACCGTTTATTAAAACTTTTGGACCCATATTGGTGATCTTCGGTGTGCTGGTGACATCCTCCATCGCTGGACTCTGGGACAGGTAAGTGTGTGTTTATTAAAAGTCAGCAGATACAGTTTTTGTAGCTGCTGACTTTTAATAAACACAAAAACGGCTGGAACTCCACTTTAAGTGCCCTACTAGCAGTGACCCTGTCCTCAACTCTGCTGACCACTGTCTTCCACCATGCTAACTCCTGTCCTCTGTCCTGTTGACCCCTGTCCTCTGCCATGCTAGCCCCTAGATAACCCAGTGTACACTGCCCTACAAACTAATGACCTCTGCACACTGCCCTTCAAACTAATGACCTATGTACACTGCCCTACAAACTAATGGCCTCTGTACACTGCCCTACAAACTAATGGCCTCTGTACACTGCCCTACAAACTAATGGCCTCCGTACACTGCCCTACAAACTAATGGCCTCCGTACACTGCCCTACTAACTAATGGCCTCCGTACACTGCCCTACAAACTAATAGCCTCCGTACACTCCCCTAAAAACTAATGGCCTCCGTACACTGCCCTTCAAACTAATGGCCTCCGTACACTGCCCTTCAAACTAATGGCCTCCGTACACTGCCCTTCAAACTAATGGCCTTCGTACACTGCCCTTCAAACTAATGACCTCTGTACACTGCTCTACAAACTAATGGCCTCCGTACACTGCCCTACAAACTAATGGCCTCCGTACACTGCCATACAAACTAATGGCCTCCGTACACTGCCCTACAAACTAATAGCCTCCGTACACTGCCCTACAAACTAATGGCCTCCGTACACTGCCCTACAAACTAATAGCCTCCGTACACTGCCCTACAAACTAATGGCCTCTGTACACTGCCCTACAAACTAATGGCCTCTGTACACTGCCCTACAAACTAATGGCCTCTGTACACTGCCCTACAAACTGCTGACCCTATCCTCTGCCCTGCTGACCCCCTGTACACTGTTATTTGGACTCTTACACACTGCCCTGGTGACCTCGCATCCTCTGCCCCCCTGATGTTTTTCACTGCACCCCCAAATCAGACAAGCTAGATCCGGCCCTGGCATCAATAAAGAAAAATTCCAAATGTCAGTCTCCCCTGCGTCTAATAATTGGAGCTATTATTGTGAAGAACCCCAGAGACATCAGTGCAATGTCAGGGTGGTAGGTACCTGTCTGAGTGCAGGGTGACCTTACCTGTAGATGACAGAGGGTGCACAGGCAGAGCAGCGGGAGCAGAGGTGAGGAACGCATCCAGCTGAGGGGTCAAAACACAGAGGATTAGCCATCAACATCCAGCATTGCTCACAATGTTACTGTCATATCGTCGCTTCTGAGAATCAGAGCGTTTAAAAGAAACCTGTCACAATAAAAATATGCCATGCCTGAATTGTTTCTGATAGTGCATGCTCTATGGCAGGGGTGTCAAACTGGCGGCCCTCCAGCTGTTGCGAAACTACAAGTCCCATCATGCCTCTGCCTTTGGGAGTCATGCTTGTAACTGTCAATCTTGCAAAGCCTCATGGGACTTGTAGTTTGGCAACAGCTGGGGGGCCGCCAGTTTGACACCTTTGCTCTATGGTTATCCTTATCATCGCTTTAATATTTAGGGACGTTTGGGCAAAAATCCGTGGAGTCAAGTCAATGGGAGAATACAATAATTCTGGATTTTTAACACAAGATATGAGGCGAGCGCAGATAATATGGTAGCCGCTAGCAAAAAAGGCAAGGTAACAAACCCACAGAAATCAACTCAAATGTAAGTGCAGCGCTAAAGCGTAAGTGACAAATGCAATCATCAGTGCTTAGAGTAGAAGTGTTCATGCAATATTCCAGTGAAATAAATCAAATAAAACGTCTTAGATCACATAGAATCATAAAAAACCTCTAAAATTCTGAATATAAATAGTGGATAGTCCGTGGCACTGCAGGTCAAAGAAGTGCTAAGTGATATATGTGTGCTTATTTAGCAATAATGGCGATTATACATAGTCCTTGGCACTACAGGTCACAGCAATGCCCGGTGTTTGTTGAACTACAAGGTGCAGCAATACCAGCTGGGATGCTCATGATCCAACATAGGAATCCACCACCTGATGTGCACTCACCAGAACGCTACTTGTATAATAGCGTTAATGCTGATCCTTATGGGGGGTCTCAGGAAGCCATAAATAGGGACCAAACTTCTCCAGGGTCAGTGCTATGCAAAACCAGCAAAGGATCCTCCTAGGGGGAGAAGCTCACCACAGGAGCCAAAGGTATGGCAATATAGTGTAGTATTTATTGTAAATAGTTAAAAGCAATCCACGTGGATACAGCAAAGAGTTAAATGCATAAAAGCATACCAAAATGACCGCAGCTCCAAGCTCCGGTCGCGGCGGCATGACGTCAGCATGTAAGGCTTCACCCAACGCGCTTCGTGCGCATGCACGTCTTCAGGGGCACGTCTTCTGGATTAGCTAGACTTAGATTCAAGATAGCCTACTAAGACATCTTGGAAAAAAATCCACAGGTGGAGAAGAGGATAAGGTATATATATGGCCAACAATTTACGCAGTGTTTACAGTATATTTTGCATTCACATCAGTCCCTGCCCCCAAGGAGCTTACAAGCTAAGAATGCTATCTCACATGCATAGACTAGGGCCAATTTAAACAGGAGCAAGCTGAAACAAAACAAGCCACCCAGATTGAGCCAATGGTTTGCCAAGTAGAAGAATAAACAATATGCAGACCATGGAGACCCTCACTTCTGCCATTATGAATGAGTTGGAAGAACACAGGTCCAGATGGTTTCATTGGGAGCAATTCCAATACTCCACTGAGTTTTAGCAATATTACGTGAGGCATGACCTTTTGTCTCAGAGGCAATGGAACTAATGTTATCTATTTCTGTTTTGGATGTTTAAAGGCAACTGTAATATTTGTATGCTTAATGCTATAATAATAATAATAGTAATAAATAATAAAAAAAAAAAATAGGAGCAAATTTTCCTACCAAGATGCCTTTGGTGCATGGGAGGAAACTCGAGTATCCATAGGAAACCCACACAAGCAAAGGGAGAACATGCAAACTCCATGAACAAAAGACACCAGTGCTGCAAAGCAAAAGTGTTGATGATCAAGAAAAAAAAAATACAATGTGTTCTAGGTGCCAAACTCTGCCCCTTCTTCAGGGCATAATATACTCTGTAACAGGGGCGGACTGGTAACTCATGGGGCCCCCGGGCAATAGGGGATCATGGTGCCCCTGTGTCCTTGCCCAAACTCAAAAAAGCCTATGAAAAAGGTACCAGGGGCATCTCATGGGGCCCCCTACTGACCCCGGGCCCTCGGGTAGTGCCCGAGTTTCCAAATGGTCAGTCCGCCCCTGCTCTGTAATAACAAGATCAGGCAGGTGGAGAACGTATTCTAAAAAAGGCTTTGCTGCAGGGCCAGATCTAGCCTGTTTGATTTGAGGGTGAAGTGAAAAATGTCAAGGGGGGCAGTGTACAGGAGTTAGCATGGCAGAGGAAAATAAATGATGCAGCAGGCTAGTCCATTTTGCTAAAATTTCATTATATCAACTCAAAATGGTACCCACGTGCTTGTGTGCATGCCTGACAACATCGGGGCATGCTCCTAATAGGACGACGGATGGTGTCCTGGGGTTTTTCTACCCATATCCGGACCAGGGCATCACTGAGCTCCTGGACTGTCTGAGGTGCAACCTGGCGATGATATCCCAGAAGTGTTCTATTGGATTTAGGTCAGGCGTGTGTGGGAGCTATTCAATGGTATCAATTCCTTCATCCTCCAGGAACTGACTGAATACTCTTGCCACATGAGGCCGGGCATTGCTGTGCACCAGGAGGAATCCAGGACCCACTGCACCAGTGTAGGGTCTGATTTCATCCCAATACCTAATGGCAGTCAGGGTGCCATTGTCTAGCCTGAAGAGTTCTGTGCGTCCCTCCATGGATATGCCTCTCCAGACCACCACTGGCCCACCACCAAAATGGTCATGATGAACGATGTTACAGGCAGCATAACGTTCTCCACGGCTTCTCCAGACCCTTTCACGTCTGTCACATGTGCTCAGGGTGAACCTGCTCTCAACACAGAGCACCAGTGGCGGACCTGCCAATTCCGGTGTTCAATGGCAAATGCCAGTCGAGCTCTATGGTGCCGGGCAGTGAGCACAGGGCTCACTAGAAGACGTCAGACCCTCAGGCTACCCTCATGAAGTCTGTTTCTGATTGGTTGGTCAGAGACATTCACACCAGTGACCTGCTGGAGGTTTGTAGGGTTTGTAGATTTGTAGGGCTCCGGCAGTGCTCATCCTGTTCCTCCTTGCACAAAGTAGCAGATACCAGTCCTGCTGATGGGTTAAGGACCTTCTACAGTTCTGTCCAGCTTTCCTAGAGTAACTGCCTGCCTCCTGGAATCTCCTCCATGCTCTTGAAACTTTGCTAGGAGACACAGCAAACCTTCTGGCAATGGCATGTATTGACGTGCCATCCTGAAAGACTTGGACTGCCTGTGCAACCTCTGTAGGTTCCAGGTATCGCCTCATGCTACCAGTAGTGACACTGACCCTGGCAAAAAGCCAAAACTAGTGATAAACAGTCAGAAAAGAGGAGTAGGGAAAAAAATGTCAGTGGCCTCAACCTGTAAAACCATTCCTGTTTTGGGGGTTGTCTCATTGTTGCCTATCTAGTGCACCTGTTGTTAATTTAATTAACACCAAAGCAGCTGAAACTGATTAGCAACCCCCTCTGCTACTTAACTGACCAGATCGATATCCCAGGAGTTTAATTGATTTGATGCTATACTCTGATTAAAAAGTGTTCCTTTAATTTTTTGGAGCAGTGTATACACACACACATTTTTCCCTTTAAAAGATAGATGATAGATTTGGGCTCTAATATAAAAGAAGAATCTGATGCTATGTCTTAACATAGTAAGGGCTTTTCTTCTAATGCTGTTTGTCATAATTCTAATTCTATATAGAAATAGGTATGGAAAGTGTAGTTTATTGTTAGAAAATGATTATCAAAGCTGCTTTCACACCTAGAATTTCCTGCTTAGACTGAGGTTCAAAGGCATAGAAAAGGTTTCCGGGAGATCTCAAGAGATAGTATGTGTGTCACTGCTCCGCATCTGCATATTGTCACCTTCATCACAAATGGGGCTATATATAACAATGATGGCAAAAAAGCAAAAAAAAGTAAAAACATTGCATTTTGAAGCGATGTGTTTAAAAGAGAGCAATCTTTTTTTTTTTAATAAATACGGGCTTTTGGGAATATGGAAACCGAAAAATACTAAAGTGGCAACTACAAGTATGCTATAAATACAGGATGCCTTTGTTGGACTCAGTATGAAAATGATGGCTGCCTGGATCTGAAATTGGTCCTTTGGTTTCAGTATGTTCTGAGTCATTGCCCTGGAAAAAGGTATGTAAATCAGGAAATACAGAGAAAAGTTGGAAGTCCTTGGTTCTCTCAGCGGAATACATAATTTTTTTTGGGGGGTGGGACCTTATCTTTAGACCAGTTCTTCGTTTTTTGTTCATGCAAGGCCTAATCGAATGCTCTGTGGATGGCCTGATTCATTGTTATCGCCAGTTTATGATTTGTTATCTGTTCTCTTGTAAAAAATTTCTTTTAAGAAAAATATTTTAAAAGAAAAGTCAGAAGTTCTTATCTGCATCAATGTTCCAGATCACTGCTGCATGATGGTCAGCATGGCATTTAGGTAACTAACATTTTTATCAGGAGAAAAGTAGCATCCATGTTTTTATCAAAACCACAGCTGGACTCCAGTTAAGCAGCTTAAAGGATAAGTTTGCTTTTGGAACATGTTACTGTATATGTTCCTTCATATTTAGGGTGGAACTGACCATTTGGAAACTCGGGCACTGTCCGAGGGCCCGGGGTCAGTAGGGGGCCCCATGAGATGCCCCTGGTACCTTTTTCATAGGCTTTTTTGAGTTTGGGCAAGGACACAGAGGCCCCATGATCCCCTATTGCCCGGGGGCCCCATGAGTTGTCAGTCCGCCCCTGGGTGGAACATGTAACAAGCCTTCCCCCCCACGATTCTCCCTCCCTGTGACAATGGTCAGGGAATCCTCTCCCCGCACCAGCTGTCAGAATTTAAAAACAGTGTGCGAATCTGTCCAAACAGCATCATTCATTCACAGAGTTTTGTGAATGAATGAAGAACAAATACTGTAGTAGCAATTTTGGGAGTCCAGGAAACTCCGGACACGGACCTTGAGGAAAACAAGTGAATTATTAAAAACAGCGCTGTTTAACCCAGCCGAGCTCATGCCTGCAAAGCCGAGAGAGTTGTTTCCACTTCTTACAAGCGTGTATACCAATGATTACTCACAATTCATATTTTTCCTCTTTCACTTTCTACACATTGAAAAGACTTTCTAAACTCTGCAGAATATAGCCTTGCATTTTAGCTACAGATAAGGGTGCTAGCTACAGACTGGTACACATTACTTTACAGGAAATGAGAGGGGGAAAGTGAGCTGAAAACTTTGCTTTGCAAGCAGATACTGTTAGAAATGTTAAAATTTAAAGGGGAACTCTGCAATATCTGGGTGCTGTCACAGTACTGTCCACCATGGCGGCTAACAGCTTGTAGTTCTCAATGAACTAGGAGGGCACTGGTGAGTGCCCTCCTAATTCATTGATTCTTCCTGCAACTCAGTAACTGCCTGCCTGTACGGGAGGTACGGACAGACAGCTGATGGAGAGTGTGCAGGAGCATGACACTACACCTGCAATCCGCTGATCACATGTGCAATGCCAAACAGTGTAAAAAAAATCATAAATGCACAATTTTTTTACCTGCAAACAGATGTGCATTTATTATTTTTCTATAAAAGGTGAACAGTTGGGAAAGAGTCTTTTCATAAGACTTCGAGGACAACACTGAAAATGTACAAACACCGATCCAGGACGCACACTGACTACACAAAGGGTCAGTATTTCTGCACAACTTTGACCACAGTTAATCATCCAGTTTGTATGCAGCCATATCCTAGAGTGCTGCTACACCCAGAGGCTACATTTAGCTGCATCTGAGCTCAGCACCCTTTCTGTAGATTACCTGCTGTGTGAATGTAGCCTTTCAGTTGGTCCTAATTACCCCCCAGTTTCCTTTTCTACATACTGGAGGCAATTATTTTTTAATCTGTTGCAGTTGTACCGCCCTCCTAGCAGGGGCGGACTGACCATTTGGAAACTCGGGCACTGCGTGAGGGCCCAGGGGTCAGTAGGGGGCCCCATGAGATGCCCCTGGTACCTTTTTCATAGGCTTTTTTGAGTTTGGGCAAGGACACAGGGGCCCCATGATCCCCTATTGCCCGGGGGCCCCATGAGTTGTCAGTCCGCCCCTGCCTTCTAGTTAGTTATGGGGAGCTAGAGTCCTCATTGATAGAGAGGAGGGATGAGTAGTAGCCCAGGTGTAATAGCCAGTAGGTCAAACTGTGGTCAGGAGTTGAAAGGCTTTGCAGTTTTTAGGCTTTTTTCTTTTATTTTCACCTGGTAATCTGGTCAGTAAATCTGTTATGCTGAAAAGAAAAGGTTCTCCTGCAGATGTAACAGTTAGAGTGTTGAGACAAGCTATTTGCTGCTGACAGGGGTGCTTACAGTGATCCACTTTTATTTATTTCTGTAAAACCTTTATCTCAGAAGGTTAAAACAAATTATTTGCTTTAACTGCTTATAAAGTGTGAGCTGGATTTTGGCTTAAATTTGTTAGTGTATCTAAATCTGCTAGTACATGTAACATTCCCCTTTCCCCAAACTGACAATGCTGCTGTCCAAAGGGTGTCTCCATTGCTCCTTCATCCAGAGCGGTGTATCTCTAATACAGGAGGTGTGTTACTGGCCAGATCACAGGTGAAACCAGAAGGGAAGAAAGCCTAAAAAAGAAAACTAATGTAGCCACCACATCTAATGATTTGTAACCCGCGATATATTTAATTTTTGGTTTTGGATTTAACACTGCTTTAATGAACCCGTCGCAGGACTCTAAAGGGTCAATACCACCAGAAAAGAGTGTTCCAAATGCTTTATTCAATTGAATCCAGTATTCTCTATGAAAATATCAAAGCACTTTGTGTGAGAGGGATGTTGAACATTGCCAAACAAGAGACATTTTCACACTTCTGGCAAGAGAAATTCAATATATGACTTTGACCTTCACAAACATTTGAATAGTACTTGTTACAGTTGTGCTGTGAAAGCATGTTATATACCACGAAGAGAAGGCGCTTATCACAACAGAAGCCGATGATCATAGAAGTCCTTCAAATAGTGACTCAGACGCTTCAGCAGCAAATGGTAGGGATAAAGAAGTCAGCTCACCTGCTCACTCTCATGACTGTTGGACTTGCAGAATGCCGAGGCTAATACTTACCCCTAAGCCATAAAAACCACCACCACCCTTCAAAAACCTTCCCCACCCAAATGACCACGCGACTCTCTTTCTGGTGTAAAAACCAGCCATAGCAGCCATTTATTTAACATAACTCAACATAACACTTCTTACAGTAAACTTAATTAATACCTGACAGTAAGATCCCAACCGGGTCCAAGGTCTTCGAAGGCACCATTACTCCCATCACAAACTCAGCTGTATCTGACACCCAATGAAAGGCCCCCAGCCGCTACTACACCGCCTCAGGGACAATACTACAGTTACGTAGCCCCAGATACAGCCAATGAACTCCCACATTACCAACCTGACCTTATAATTGGGAAGGGACACCCATACCTACGATGGGCCCAAGCCATAGTTCACCAAATTGTCACTCCAACACCGCCTTCAAAGACCCATCAAGCCCTGCCGGCTGCCATGACAAAAAGAAACAAACACCTCGGGACAGAAACAGCTGTCCTGAACAATGAACAAACTCAATAAACCCACACAAAACAAACACCACAAACAAACCAAAAACCAAACAGCAAAACCAACAGGACAAACACAAAGGACAAACCATGACCAACACATCCAACAAAATACAAAAACAGCTCCAGGGAGGGAGGGCGGGAGAAACCACCCCGTGATGGCACAAGCTCCGACTGAACTCCAACAAGACCCAACCCCCCTTTTCAAATCCTGGCAAAGACCACCTTTAATGCTGCGTACTCCAAACAAGTAAGTAACCACCCCCCCCTTTTCCTCTTGCATAGACTCCCACCCAAAATACACGCTCCGCCTTGTCTGCACGCCCCAGTCATGCTGGCCCTCCCTTTTAGCTTCGCTCAGTCCAGGCCTTGACTTTGTGTACCATAAAAACAAAAATCATTTTTAAAACATAAAATACATGTTTGCACCATTATTCATCCTTTGTCGCATTTTTAGTGCTGCTGATCCAGAGATGGCGGCATGGCATTTCTCAAGGTTTTCTGATTCTGAAAACAGTGGACCATGTTCGAATAATGTATGCTAAAACTACCACTTGCAGTCTCAATCGAGAGCTCGGTATGCCAGGGTGACAACGCAGGAGCTCCCCCAGCACCCTCAATACTTACCTGAGCCTCATCGAGATCCAGTGATATGAATGACAGCCTCGGCTGGCCCGGGTCTCTGCTTCCTCATTGGCTGAGATAGCAAGCGGGAGCTCCTGCTGCTGTCAATCACAGCCAGTCAGTCAATGAGGAGAGAGGGGGGCGGGGCCAAGTGAATGGACACACGGATCAGCAGGGGTCCCCTGCTTGCTATGGGGGCACCCCACAGAAAGGAGGAGCCAGGAGAGCCTGCGGGGAATCCGAGAATAGGAGGATATGGGCTGCTCTGTGCAAAACCACTGCCCACAGTAGGTAAGTAGAACATGTTTGTTATTTTCCAAATAAAGAAATTGAACCTTTAAAATCGCTTTAAAGGCATAAAATATGCTGGATGCCTTGAGGCCTTAGGGTGCCTACAATCTGGATGAAGAAACAGCAGAGATACCTTTAGACAGCAGCATTGTCATTCTGGGGGAGGGGATGGTTAGATGTACTAGCAGATTGAAATACACTAACACATTGATGCCAAACTCCAGATAATACTTCATAACCAGTTACAGCATGCAGTTTTGTTTCTTGTAGGATAAAGATTTTATGTAAATGAATAAAAGCTGATCATTGTAAGCACCCCTGTCCGTGGTAAATGATTTGTCTCAACTCTCTAACTGCTACATCTTGTTCTCTTTGGACAAAAAAAAACATTAGGCTTACTGGTAAGATCACAAAGTGAAAATAAAGAAGGAAAGCCTAAAGGATAAAACTAATGCAGCCACCACATCTAAGAATTGGTAAGGTATAATATAATAAATGTTTGCTTTTGGGTTTAATACTGCTTTAACTGCTTTTTTAGGCCTAGGGGCATGGAGAAGTAAAGTTACTTACCCAATCCTCTGCTTCTCCGCACTGCTGGACTGGTTTCTGCAGCATCTCCTCCCCTGTGCTTCAGCACTTTGAGGTCTGGATGTCATCCAGACCAAGTCAAGGTTCATAGCCCTGCATTGGAAGTGTGGACCAGGGGCGGACTGACCATTTGTAAACTCAGGCCCCATGAGATGCCCCTGGTACCTTTTTTATAGGCTTTTTTGAGTTTGGGCAAGGACACAGGGGCCCCATGATCCCCTATTGCCCGGGGGCCCCATGAGTTGTCAGTCCACCACTGGTGTGGACGCTGAGCAACAGTGCACACTGGAGCATGGGGGAGTGAGCGCTGTCTGCTGGACCAGAGGATGATCAGATAAGTAAAACTACTTTTACTTCCCCTAGAATAAATGAGCAGTTAACCCTTGCAGTGCAAGCAGCCCCAGTGCAAGGGAGAATTTCCAGATTTTCCTGGAGTTGGGCTTTATTGAGATACATTTGGTGTGCCATTAAACCAATATGATACACATTTAAAGTGATAGTTTCACATGTTATTTGTAAACATGCATGTCAACATGTTGATAAGACTTTTGATA
Source organism: Staurois parvus (assembly GCF_062004578.1). Lineage (NCBI taxonomy): Eukaryota > Metazoa > Chordata > Amphibia > Anura > Ranidae > Staurois > Staurois parvus. The sequence goes on along the minus strand of NW_028318989.1, from coordinate 483,256 downwards.
TAAGTGGTTTTACATCCTGTACACCTGTGCTTCTTAACCACTTCCCATCAGGCCGTTGTATATAAATGGCTGGACGGTGGCAGTGCAGGGGTGGGTTGCCGTTCATAAATGGTACCCGCCATTTTGGACTGTGCACGCTTCCTGGGAGTGTGCGGAACTGCGATCCGGTGCCCGCTCTGTCCTCCGGACACAGCGGAACACCGATCGCTGTACGGGACCACATGGTACAAGGCCATTCACAACAGCCTTGTAACATGTGACAAGCTGTGACCAATCACAGCTTACACAGTAGTTCTCAATGGCTGCAAGAATGCAGCCAGAGAGGAGAAATTATTGCTTTTACAGCCTGTATGGGTGTAAAAGCAATCAGTGTAAAAAAAAAAAAAAAATCTTCATCACCCCCCACAAGTAGTACAGTGTCACCATGGTGACACTGTACTGCTAGGGTGACAGTATTTTATAAAAAAAAAAACATAAATATTAATAATAATATAAAAAAAATTAAATAAAAATGTAAAAAATGTTTTTGAAAAATTATAATTTTTGGTTATAAACTAATTTTGGTTATTTTTTTTTTACTATAAAGATAGCTGAATACATTTTGGCCAAGATGTATGAAGAAAGATTATTTATTTGCAAAATTGTATAAGAAAAACACTTTGTTTCAAAATTTTGGGACTTTCATTTATATAGCAAAAAAAAAAAATCCCAGTGATGAATATATACCACCAAAATAAAGTTTTATCTGTCTCAAAAAAATGCTAAAAAATTCATATGGGTACAGTGTTGCATGACTGTGCAATTGTCATTCAAAGTGTGACAGCGCTGAAAGCTGAAAATTGGGAAAGGAAGGGGGTTAAAATGTCGGGACATGAAGAGGTTAAATGAAGGAAAGCTTTGAAATGACAAACATATTTGGATTTATGCGATTTCAGATGTTCTTTAATTGGCGGTTGTCAGCTCACAGATATATACAAGGGGTCCTTCTTGTTTGAGACTCAGACTTGTCACTCTGTATGCTGACTACAAAAATCAAAACTGCTGAAGACACTTATTTTCTCTCTCATTTGAATATTTTTTTTGCCGCAAAATACTGAAAATGTCTTTTGAAATGACTGTACATGTCAATGCTTAGTTGAAAGTAAATTCTTGCATTTACATACACTTCAAAGTGTATTTCCACTTTTGCAGTCAAATTTCCATTCACACAGCATACCTAAAAAAAAAAAAAAAAGCTTTCTTACCTTTTTTTAGTTGTATTTTGGAGTAAACATAATCATAGGACAACTTCTATTGCCTTGAAAAGATGGCAATGTCAAGTTAATTAGGGAGGGAAATAGTGACTTTTTTTTTTGTTAAAACACATTGCCATATAGTGCAGAACCCAAGCTCTGAGATAGTTAACCCTTTGTTAGACAATAAACGAAAATGTACAAAAAATGAAAAAAGTGAGCGCTGATCCTAAGAAGCAGCTAAGCACTCTAAGTAACCCAAGATGGACGCCAGCACATGAATCAACACAATCTCTGGGAAAAGGCAATCCAAATTTTGATGATGATAACAAAGGTGATATGGTGGCTGTGAACAAGAGTAGAAAGAAGGAGTACCTCTTTGCAGAGTCCTTATTAGGAATTCAAGCATCCACCTGAGAGGAGGAAGAATTTTGCTCTGCACCCTTGAAGAAAGGAAAGGCCAACCCACAGTGACCAGATCTATCTCTTCTTGACCGAGGATTCATGAGCTTTTGATATATACTGCTTATATATATCCGCCTTCTGGTGAGTGCGCATTTCTGCTACTTCCTCACGGATCACCATTGTGGATTTTCATCTGTCACCTGGCACATTTATATGAACTGGACTTACAGTGGACAATCTTAGATTAATTAGCGCTGCACTTTTATTCATATGAAAATGTACGAAAGTCCATGCTAGATAGTGTTAAAGTCCGTAAGATACACAAAGATTTGTGCTCAAAAAACACTCCTTGAATGAGTGAAACCCAACCATCCACAGAAATGGAAAAACCACATTCAGTGAGTCAAGAAAGGCGGAAGATGACAACTCTAAGATCCTGGTGAAATCCACAGACATTCAAGAGTTCTTACCAAAGCTATTGGGCTTTTATATCAAAAAAGCCAACAGCGCTTTAGGGGTTAACCCCGCACGACTCTCCGGTTTATGGTGCAGAGATTGTTCTCCCCGTGACTCCGCTCCAACTCCGTGCTCCCCTGTTAAAGAACAAAGGGAGGCTGAGAGTGGGGGAGAGGGAATGGGCACAGAGTGGGGATGGGCTGCGGGCACACTCAGATGGAAAAGAGGAGAAGAAGCGCCTCTAAGTGCAGTATAACACTTTATTTAGGTTTAAAGGTAGGAACACTCACATAGATAAGGTAAGTATTAGTATAAAAACCGTGGTTGGTGTAACCATCAGTAGGTGGGTATACAGGGTGAAGAGCTGTCATCGATGTGGAGTATGGAGTAGTCAGCGTGCCGCAGGAGCAGCATGGTGGCTGGAAGGGAACAGCTGTGGAGCCGGCCAGCGTGCACGTCCTCACTCAGAGCTGGGTGGAACACACGCTGGAACGCAGCGACGGCGTGGCCGTGATGACGTCAGATACCCAAGGCGCACTTTGACGCGTTTCGGAGCATGCGCTGGCCGGGAAAGGAGGAAGTGCGCTCATTTATCAAGCAGGGGGAGGTGGAAGCACGATGTTATATATATATGGAGATGGGGGCTAATTATCACTCAATTAACCAATTGAATTAGTACACATGTAATTGAACCATTGTTGTAAGGTGACAAAAGGATTAAAATGTAAGTGGATGGAAAGTCACGGCTACTGAGAAAATGCCAAAAAAGGAAAATTCAAAATGGAATGAAAAAATGTGGAAAAGTGGAATTGGCATTTTTTGGAATTTTCCTTGAATCTTCCTTCCATTTTGAATTTTCCTTTTTTTGGCATTTTCTCAGAATAAGGTCTTTACCAAAACGCGTAAGCTGCTGTAATGAATAAAGTACTTTTATCGGCAGAACGAGTTGCCAGTTCTTCATCTTATACTCCTTTGTTAGACAATGTTCAAATCAAAGCGCTACGCAAACTGTTGGTGCTATAAAAAAACTTGTATAATAATAATAATAATTTAGGATGATATCTCCTATTTTGTGTGCAGCTTTATTTTAAGTTCTTTGCTCTTGGTCACAGTTGCGCGTTTCCTTTTTATTTTTAATTGTAGAATGGAATTACCCAACCAGGGGAGGACTGACCACTCATGGGGCCCCCGGGCAATAAGGGATCATGGGGCCCCTGTGTCCTTGCCCAAACTCAAAAAAGCCTATGAAAAAGGTACCAGGGGCATCTCATGGGGCCCCCTACTGACCCCGGGCCTGGGGCAGTGCCTGAGTTTCCAAATGGTCAGTCCGCCCCTGTACCCAACAAGGTTATATAGGTGTGATGGTCAGCGTGTCAACAAACCTTTTGTCTATACAATGTAGTTTCATGATGAGCGGTAGACATTGCTACTTCTTATTACTTTACTGACAACATAATTTTGTTATCTAGTGCATCCTTTCTCAACCAGGGTGCCCAGGCACACTGGGGTGCCTTGAGGTTTCTTTAGTGGTGCCTTGGCAAAATGTCTACAAATTGCCCAAAACTTGTATACAAGCCAGCGGGTGGATCAAGCTTGTCTTTTAGTTACAAAAAGCCTCAGGTTTTCATTGTGCACCATTACGACCTTCTAGCCGCCAGCATCCTGACAACCAATGACATCATCAGTTGATAAGGAGGATGTCAGTTACCTGCACAGCATATTTGTTTGACCCTCCCCTGCCCCTCTCCATCAGTACTGGGGTCACATTAGCTGAGTGATAGAGAAAAACTGAGGGAGAAGAGAAACAATGGAATGCTAGTCAGCACCAGCATGCAAAAGTGTATTTGCTTTGGAAGAATAAATCCCCTCTAATGTTGGGTGTCCTACATGTGTGGATGTTGCTGCGTTATATAAAACTATTAGAATAGTTTTTTACATTTTAGAATGGGGTGCATTGGGACTGTCCATAGTTTTAAAGGGTGCCTCGGGGCTGTCCATAATTTTAGAGGGTGCCTTGGGACTGTCCATAACTTTAGAGGGTGCCTTGGGACAGTCCATCATTTTAGAGGGTGCCTCGGGACTGTCCATAATTTTAGAGGGTGCCTTGGGACTGTCCATAATTTTAGAGGGTGCCTTGACATTGTCCATAACTTTAGAGGGTGCCTTGACATTGTCCATAATTTTAGAGGGTGCCTTGGGACTGTCCATAATTTTAGAGGGTACCTTGGGACTGTCCATAATTGTAGAGGGTGCATTGGGACTGTCCATAATTTTAGAGGGTGCCTTGGGACTGTCCATAATTTTAGAGGGTACCTTGGGACTGTCCATAATTTTAGAGGGTACCTTGGGACTGTCCATAATTTTAGAGGGTACCTTGGGACGGTCCATAATTGTAGAGGGTGCCTTGGGACTGTCCATAATTTTAGAGGGTGCCTTGGGACTGTCCATAATTTTAAAGGGTGCCTTGACATTGTCCATAATTTTAAAGGGTGCCTTGACATTGTCCATAATTTTAGAGGGTGCCTTGGGACTGTCCATAACTTTAGAGGGTGCCTTGGGACAGTCCATCATTTTAGAGGGTGCCTCGGGACTGTCCATAATTTTAGAGGGTGCCTTGGGACTGTCCATAATTTTAGAGGGTGCCTTGACATTGTCCATAACTTTAGAGGGTGCCTTGACATTGTCCATAATTTTAGAGGGTGCCTTGACATTGTCCATAACTTTAGAGGGTGCCTTGACATTGTCCATAATTTTAGAGGGTGCCTTGGGACTGTCCATAATTTTAGAGGGTACCTTGGGACTGTCCATAATTTTAGAGGGTACCTTGGGACGGTCCATAATTGTAGAGGGTGCATTGGGACTGTCCATAATTTTAGAGGGTGCCTTGGGACTGTCCATAATTTTAAAGGGTGCCTTGACATTGTCCATAATTTTAAAGGGTGCCTTGACGTTGTCCATAATTTTAGAGGGTGCCTTGACATTGTCCATAATTTTAAAGGGTGCCTTGACATTGTCCATAATTTTAGAGGGTGCCTTGACATTGTCCATAATTTTAGAGGGTGCCTTGGGACTGTCCATAACTTTAGAGGGTGCCTTGGGACAGTCCATCATTTTAGAGGGTGCCTCGGGACTGTCCATAATTTTAGAGGGTGCCTTGGGACTGTCCATAATTTTAGAGGGTGCCTTGACATTGTCCATAACTTTAGAGGGTGCCTTGACATTGTCCATAATTTTAGAGGGTGCCTTGACATTGTCCATAATTTTAGAGGGTGCCTTGACATTGTCCATAATTTTAGAGGGTGCCTTGACATTGTCCATAACTTTAGAGGGTGCCTTGACATTGTCCATAATTTTAGAGGGTGCCTTGGGACTGTCCATAATTATAGAGGGTACCTTGGGACTGTCCATAATTGTAGAGGGTGCATTGGGACTGTCCATAATTTTAGAGGGTGCTTTGGGACTGTCCATAATTTTAGAGGGTACCTTGGGACTGTCCATAATTTTAGAGGGTACCTTGGGACTGTCCATAATTTTAGAGGGTACCTTGGGACGGTCCATAATTGTAGAGGGTGCATTGGGACTGTCCATAATTTTAGAGGGTGCCTTGGGACTGTCCATAATTTTAAAGGGTGCCTTGACATTGTCCATAATTTTAGAGGGTGCCTTGACATTGTCCATAATTTTAAAGGGTGACTTGAGTAAAAAAAGGTTGACAAACACTGATCTAATGCAATTTGTCAGATTGTTCTTTTTTATAAGATGGTTCTTTTTTTTAAATTAGCCTCATTAAGAATTCAGTAAACCTGTGAAATTAGTTATAATGCACCTAGCATTGTTTAGCTGTCAACTATTATGTGCATAATAAAACCTTCTAAATGTGTACATTCGTATAGGTTAAAATGGTTAACCTTGCAATCACTTGTTCTTCATTAATGTGGCCTTCTGGTGATTCCCTGGCAGTGACATAACAATAGTCATAGCATCCATGTGGCTGCAGTGGGGCTTGGAGTTGAATATGGAGCCCTAATAGGGGGCTATTGAGGCAAAAAGTCTCTGTGCACGTGAAGATAGCCCAAATCCAGTAATATAGCATTCAAATTGCAGAGGTTGCTGTTGACACTGCTGACATTGACCCTGAATCCCTGTACCAATTCCATTCAAGAGCAGTTCAGTAAGGATAATGTGTTAACCACTTCAAGTCCGGACACTTTTACCCCCTTCCTGTTCAGGCCAATTTTCAGCTTTCAGTGCTATCACACTTTGAATGACAATTGCGCGGTCATGCAACACCCATATGAATTTTTTAGCATTTTTTTGAGAGAGATAAAACTTTATTTTAGTGGTATTCATTCACCACTGGGATTTATATTTTTTTTGCTATATAAATGAAAAAGTAAAAAAAAAAAAGTGTTCTTATACAATTTTGCAAATAAATAATCTTTTTTCATAAATCTTGTCCAAAATGTATTCAATTATCATTTTAGTAAAAAAAAATAACCCAAATTAGTTTATAACCAATAATTATAATTTTTCTAAATTTTATTTTACACATTTTTATTTTATTTTTTTATATTGTTATTTTTGTTTTTTTTACATACTGTCACCCTAGCAGTACAGTGTCACCATAGTGACACTGTACTACTTGTGGGGGGTGATGAAGATTTTTTTTTTTTACACTGATTGCTTTTACACCCATAAAGGCTGTAAAATAATTTCTCCTTCTCTCTGGATGCATTCATGAACGATTTCTGTGTGTCTCAGTGTAGTTGGATTTTCAGCCCGTTCATTTGAATGGGCTGAAATTTCACTGGGCAGCACCAAAAGTAGTGCATGCATTAACATTAAAAACTCATAAAAGCGCATAAAAAATGCATGTTGACGCGGTAGGCGCTCTAAGGTGTGTTAAAATCAAAGCAAGTGTAAACAAGCCTTAAAGTTTCACACTGATTTTGAACACAAGGATGACTTTATGAAACACTTGCCCTCCAGAGGATTTACCCCCCTCCCTGACCAGGCTGTTTTTTTGCGATACGGCGCTGCGTTACTTTAACTGAATTGCGATGTCATACAACGTTGCACTCAAATGAAATTTATATCCTTTTTTTCCCACAAATAGAGCTTTCTTTTGGTGGTATTTGATCGCCTCTGCATTTTTTATTTTTTGCGCTATAAAAAAAAACAATTTTTCCTATTAAACATGTCCAGTAAAAAAATAAAAAAATAATAATTTTGCCATAAATTTAGGTCAAAATGTATTGTGCTACATGTCTTTGCTAAAAAAAAAAAATCAATATATGGGAATTAATTGGTTTATGTGAAAGTTATAGCGTTTACAAACGGCGGTATAGATACTGGAATTTTTTTTTAATACTAGTAATGGCGGCAATCAGCGACTTATAGCGGGACTGCGGCGGACATCCTGACACTGGGGGGGGGGGGGGGGACTGACTTGGTGTCACTGACATCCCCAGTGACACCAATACAGTGATCAATGCTAATAAAAAGCGCTGACACTGTACTAATGACACTAGGGCAGAAAGGGGTTAACATTTGGGGGGATCAAATGGTTAACTGTGTGCTGTTTTACCGTGTTGTCTGTGTGTGTTTTAGGGCTCATTCACATTTGACTAATTTCTAACTCTTGCCAAGCACCCCTATAGCGTGTGACAGGCATTAGACTGGCGTTTGGGAAGCTTTCTTAACATTCTTCAAATGCTCCCCAAATGCCCTATGCGCGTTTTTGAGGCCTTTGATAGGCGTTTGCCAAGCATTAAAACCGCACCACAAACGCCTATAATGAAGTTTAATGTTATTAACACTCTGCAAACGCCTCGTAAACACCCCGCAAACGCCTGCCAGGCGTTTGAAGAGCGTCACCATAGACTTCAATGGGAGGCTTCAACTCCTCCTGACTGTACATGAGGCGTCAATTTTGACACGACGCTAACGCTTCAGTGTGAACAGCACTGTGTGCTGCCATGTGTAGAATTTTCATAGGCATTTGAGGAGCATTAAAAACTCTTCCCAAACACCTGTCTAACGCCTGATAACAAAGCTAGTGTGAACTTAGCCTTACTGAAGGGGTTAACATGTGGGGCGATCAAAGGGTTAACTGTGTGCTGTTTTATTATGTGGACTGTGTGTGTGCTTCACTGTAAGCACACTGCTTTGCATGGCTCTGCATACAAAGCAATGTGCAGGAGCTGACAGGGGAGAGATCTGTGTTGTTTATATGCAGGTCTCTCCCCTGTCAGTGATACACGGCAATTGCCGGGTGATGGCGGGGAATCACCAGTCGGGACATGGTGATCGACAGGTGAGGCGGAACGGGTAGGGCTTGCGCACACCCCCTACCCAGAAATGCAAACTCACGTGTATATATATGTAATTTTGCACACCCCTGCCACCCTGTAGCAGTATTTTTGCTATAGGGCGGCGGGAAAGTGGTTAAAAGTTGAACAAGTAGTAGGCATACGTAAGGCATGGTTTACTTATGCGTGTTGCAATCTGCTGCTGGGAAAAATATCCCCGACCCAATCCAAAAATGCAACGGCAGAAAAACACATGGATGTGAACGCGGGTCATAGGAAACCATGTTAAAATTCAAAAAGCACTAAAAAATGCATAGTTGTGTACCAGGCCTAAGAGCATAAAAAATCGAACAAATAAACGTGTGTTTGTAGGTTACCATGGCACCAAGAAATGGAAAACCGATACATGAGAATGGTTCAGCTGCTATCCAGCACCTCAGAACATCACAGTGATACCCAAATCTCCCCCAACCTGTCCTCACAGCTGCCATGGTAACAAGCATGCACACAGTACACTCGTCACAAGTCCGAGCAAATCAATCCGAGCATCTGATGAAAAAATTAGTAAGAGGATGTGTTGAGTGGAAAGTTGAAATGATTAGTAGAGATGGAGGCGGTTGAATAGATTTGGAAATCTTGGCTATACCTGTAAAAGTTGAGCTTGGTTCCACACTCTCTTCATGGGCTTCCTATTGGTTCCTTTAACCTCCTTAGCGGTATTCCCGAGTGTAGCTCGGGGTAAAATGTCAGTACCAAAAGCGGTAACCCTGAGCTACACTCAGGGCTTACCATGCGGCGCTGCATAGGGAGTCCCAGCAGAGCTTACCTTGTCCTTGGCTCCCGCGATGTGTCCCCTGCAGCGTCCCCGGCCATCTCCTCCGGCCGATGCCGGCATCCGGCTTCTGTGTTCCGGTCCCTGTGACGTCGGGACGTACGGGCGCCGGCGGGAAATTTGAAAATTTTTAAAAAATTAAATTTTTTTCAAAACGATTTTACATAGTAAAACATTGCTGTTTCAACCCATTTCACATACATTTTGTCCCGAGTGCTTTGTCCTGTCCCCGTCTGCATTTTGATTGTTCTTTCTGCCTGGAAACTGAGAAACGTCCATGGCGTCCAAAAAGTGTCCCTTTAGGTCAAAAGCGGGTTTAGACCGGCTAGAGAACAGCGATAGTAAATCAGAACCACTTGCAGAATTGAGTGATAATGATTCGTGGGGAAATTCATCATCAGACACTGAAAACGATTCTGCGACTTTGCTCAGCGATGTGCGAACTTGGCGCTATATTTCAAATTTCAGTGTTTTTGGTTTGATTATATTATTGAATTAAATGTATTATTATTATATTATTATTTATGATTATTTATTAAATTATAATTTATGATTTTGTGTTTCAAGTTTTATCATATCCGGGATGTTTACTAGACTCTTGTTCGGACAGATTTCAGTGAGTTATTCCTAAATATTACAGCCTACAATAAAAAAACTACATATTTCCATGCAAAATAATGGTACCGCTTTCAGCACAAAAAATCTGAAATAATCAGACCGCCGAGGAGGTTAACCACTTCAGGTCCGGACACTTTCACCCCCTTCCTGTCCAGGCCAATTTTCAGCTTTCAGTGCTATCACACTTTGAATGACAATTGCGCGGTCATGCAACACTGTACCCATATGAATTTTTTAGCATTTTTTTAAAACTTTATTTTGGTGGTATTTATTCACCACTGGGATTTTTCTTTTTTTGCTATATAAATGAAAAAGTCCAAACATTTTGAAAAAAAATGTTTTTCTTATAAAATTTTGCAAATAAATAATCTTTCTTCATAAATCTTGGTCAAAATGTATTCAGCTATAATTTTAGTAAAAACAGTAACCCAAATTAGTTTATAACCAAAAATTATAATTTTTCAAAAAATAGTTTTTCCATTTTTTTATATTATTATTTATTTATTTTTTAAATACTGTCACCCTAGCAGTACAGTGTCACCATAGTGACACTGTACTACTTTTGGGGGGTGATGAAGATTGTTTTTTTTCTTTTGTTTACACTTGACTGCTTTTACACCCATAAAAGCAAACATTTCTCCTTCTCTCTGGCTGCATGCTTGCAGCCATTGAGAAATACTGTGAGCTGTGATTGGTCAGAGCTTGTCACATGGTACAAGGCTGCTGTGAATAGCCTTGTACCATGTGATCTCTGTGATCATTCACAGATTTCACTGGTAGTAAGCAATGATGTCAGAAGTGGCATCTTGCTTACATCTATTCATGTGATCACTGATTGGCCAATCAGTGATCACATGGATGGGGAACTCACACAGAGGTGCCAAACAGCGATTGGTGTCCAACGGACACAGTGGGCACCGGATCGCGGTGCCACTCACTCCTAGGGAGTGTGCACAGTCCAAAATTGCGGGCGCCGTTTATGAACAGCAACGCGCCCCTGCACTGCCACCGTCCAGCCGTTTATATACAGCGGCCGGACAGGAAGTGGTTCATTGCAATAAGGCCTCCTGCACACAGCACACAGCCTCCTCCTGGCTGCAGTGTTTTGGCAGAAAAGCCGTCTGACGTGTGTCAAAGTGACTAATGCGTTTGCAAGAGTTCAGGATTGTTTACCGGTGTCAAGCGACTGTGCATGAATGTATTTAATTGGCCAGAATAATAATTTATTCTGGCCATTGAAATTAATTAATGCTCAAGCGCTGAACGCACTTAACAGGTGTTTAGGCATGTTTATATGCGGTCAACCATTTTTTCTGCCAAAACGCTGCCGCTCCTGGATGCGCGCTCCCAGCACACATGTCCGGTACTCACGGAAAGGTCCCGATCTCCTCTTTCGATCGGGACCTTTCCCAATCATGTGACCGCTGTGACGGCGTGTCACGGCAGTCACATGACCCTAAACCTCGCCCCGCCTCCCGGCTTCTGAAACCCTTAAAGGGCCCGGAGGTGCCGGCGTGAAGGGGTTAAATAAAAGTGGGCCACCAAGCTCTAAAACAGATTTGCTGACTGGTGTGGACTCACTGAAAATGCTAGTACACCTGAGCACCCTGCCACTACTCCCTGCCATATCGCAATAAATATATACACATATATATATATATATATATATATATATATATATATATATATAAAATTTATTTATTTTTATTTCAGGTACTTATATAGCGCCGTCAGTTTACGCAGCGCTTTACACATATATTGTACATTCACATCAATCCCTAACCCTCAAGGGGCGTACAATCTAAGGTACCTAACTCACATTCATACATACACATACTAGGGACAATTTAGACAGGATCCAATTAACCTACCAGCATGTCTTTGGAGTGTGGGAGGAAACCGGAGTACCCGGAGGAAACCCACGCAAGCACAGGGAGAACATGCAAACTCCAGGCAGGTGGCGCCGTGGCTGGGATTCAAGCCAACGACCCTAGTACTGCCAGGCGGAAGTGCTAACCATTTAGTCACTGTGCTGCCCCCATATGAAACAAATGTATGAGTATTAAATCTGTCCTCAAACAGCGCTTAGTAATAATAGGAAAAACTGGATAAACAAGGATCGCCACAATATTATAGTAAAAAATAGTGAAAGTGCACAGGTGTGAAAAAAGTTCATTCATTTCAAATATTAAGATATTTACGAAACCTTCATCCATCAGCATAGTGATCTTGCCGTGATTAACACCCCATCAAAATGAGCACTCACCAGATGCTGGTGATTAACCAGCAGTGGAAAATAGCCTCCTTGATGATCAATGATTGTAATCAAACCGAAAGTGACAAAGACCAAGCAGTCCTTTTCATCCAATAGATAATACTCAATCTGTCTCCGGCTTCCTCATCATCAAACTAGATCAATAATACTCCAACTCCATATGTGGGCAAAGTGAAAGACAACCACATAGTGTAATACCGTTTTATACGTTTATTAACCCAAACCCCCTTTAAAATAAACTCACATTGAGTCAGATAAAATGCACATTGTATAGGTACAAGCTTCAAAATGTTCAAAATAGCCACTCAAAACAGGTGACAGTCTCACCATACGCTCATGACAATGGAATCCCGCAGCAGCGGTCATGTGATGCCACCACGTGATCCCAGCATGCGTGCTGACGTCACAGATGGTCACGCTCTGACTCGTTTCATCATTCCGACTTCCTCAGAGGAAGTTTGTGAAAGAATGGGTCGCTCTTATGAGCTCAGTAAATTAGAGACTGGTACGATGATAGGTTGCCACCTATGCAATAAGTTCATCTGTGAAATTTCCTTGCTACTAAATATTTGTTAGTGGTATTATAACAAAGTGGAAGCAACTGGGAACAACAGCAACTCAGCCATGAAGTTGTAAGCCATGTAACATGACAGAGCCGAGTCAGCGCATGCTGAAGCATACAGTGCGCAGAAGTCGCCAACTGTCTACAGAGTCAATAGCTAAAGACCTCCAAACTTTGTGTGACCTTCAAATTCGCACAACAGTGCGTAGAGAGCTTCATGGAATGGGTTTCCATGGTTGGGCTGCTGCGTCCAAGCCTTACTTCACCAAGTGCAAAGCAAAACATTGGATGCAGTGGTGTAAAGCACGTCGACACTGAACTCGAAAGCAGTGTAGATGTGTTCTCTGGAGTGACAAATCACGCTTCTCTGTCTGGCCAACTCATGGACGTGTCTGGGTTTGGTGGTTGGCAGGGGAACGGTACTTGCCTAACTGCATTGTGCCAAGTGTAAAGTTTGGTGGAGGGGGGATTATGGTATGGGGTTGTTTTTCAGGGGTTGGGCTTGGCCCCCTAGTTCCAGTGAACTGAACTCTTAAGGCGTCAGCATACCAAGACATTTTGGACAATTTCATGCTCCCAAATTTGTGGGAACAGTTTGGGGATGGCCCCTTCATGTTCCAACATGACTGCGCACCAGTGCACAAAGCAAGGTCCATAAAGACATGGGGGAGTGAGTTTGGGGTGGAAGAACTTGACTGGCCAGTAGAGAGTCCTGACCTCAACCCCAAAGAACACCTTTGGGATGAATTAAAGCGGAGATCGCGAGCCAGGCCTTCTCGTCCAACATCAGTGCCTGACCTCACATATATGCCTCTGGAAGAAACATTCCCATAGACACCCTCCTAAACCTTGTGGACGGCTTTCCCAGAAGAGTTGAAGCTGTTATAGCTGCAAAGGGCGGGGCCAACTCAATATTGAACCCTACGAACTAAGACTGGGATGCCATCAAAGATCATGTGCGTGTAAAGGCAGGAGTCCAATACTTTTGACAATATAGTGTATATACAGTTGTGTTCAAAATAATAGCAGTGTGTTGAAAAAAGTGAATAAAGCTCAAAATCCTTCTAATAGCTTTTATTTCCATCCACACAAATGCATTGGGAACACAACACATTCTATTCCAAACCAAAACATGAAGAAAAATATATCAAATTTGTATTGTTCCTCTAAAAAAATTGAAGAAAAGTGAATATTAGACTGTTCATAAAAATAGCAGTGTTTGTATTCTTCTTTACAAACTCAAACATTCACTATATAAACTGAAAAATGTTTGAAGATTTTGCTTTCCTTTGAATCACTTAATGAATATTTGGTTGTAGTCGCACTGTTTCTGAGAACTGCTGTACATCTGTGTTGCATGGAGTCACCCAACTTCTGGCCCCTGTGAACAGGTATTCCAGCCCAGGATGATTGGACTACATTCCACAGTTCTTCTCTATTTCTTGGTTTTGCCTCAGAAACTGCATTTTTGATGTCACCCCACAAGTTTTCTATTGAATTAAGATCCTGGGATTGGGCTGGCCACTCCATAACGTCCATCTTGTTGGTCTGGAACCAAGATGTTGCACGTTTACTGGTGTGTTTGGGGTCGTTGTCTTGTTGGAACACCCATTTCAAGGGCATTTCCTCTTCAGCATAAGGCAGCATGACCTCTTCAAGTATTCTGATGTATTCAAACTGATCCATGATCTCTGGTATGCGATAAATAGGCCCAACACCGTAGTATGAGAAATCCCCATATCATGATGCTTGCACCACCATGCTTCACTGTCTTCACCGTGTACTGTGGCTTGAATTCAGTGTTTGGGGGTCGTCTGACAAACTGTCTCCGGCCACTAGACCCAAAAAGAACAATCTTACTGTCATCAGTCCACAAAATGTTGCGCCATTTCTCTTTAGGCCAGTCAATGTGCTCTTTGGCAAATTGTAACCTCTTCAGCACGTCTTTTTTTCAACAGTGGGACTTTGCGGGGGCTTCTTGCAGATAGCTTGGCTTCACATAGGCGTCTTCTAATTGTAACAGTACTCACAGGGAACTTTACACCTTCTTTCATCTTCCTGGAGCTGATTGTTGGCTGAGTCCTTGCCATTTTGGCTATTCTTCTATCCATTCCAATGGTAGTTTTTCGCTTTCTTCCACATCTTTCAGGTTTTGGTTGCCATTTTAAAGCATTTGCGATCATTTTAGCTGAGCAGCCTATCATTTTCTGCACTTCTTTATATGTTTTCCCCTCTCCAATCAACTTTTTAATCAAGGTACGCTGTTCTTCTGAACAATGTCTGGAACGACCCATTTTCCTCAGAATTTCAGAGAGAAATGCACTGTAACCAGCATGTCCAACATTTGCTGCCTTCCTTCCTTAAATAAGGGCAATAATTGCCACCTGTTTTTCAAAGAATGAATGACCTCACTAATAGAACTCCACACTGCTATTATTTTGAACATGCCCCTTTCAATGAGTGATTCAATGACACAGAATCAGCAGCATGCATGTCATGACTGTTGGGTCTGTTGGATTTCTATTACTCTGCTACACCTGCTAGTAAATTATTTGCCATGTAGAAATATCATTTCTACCAAAAACAGTGATTGATCCGGTTAGTGATGTCTGACTGCTATTATTTTGAACACAACTGTATATATATACCATTTCAGATATTCTGCAACTACCTGCGTGTCACCATGCAAGACTTCCCTCGAGAAGCCTCCACACCATTTCTTTACATTACATCTGAGAACAGAATAAATCATTCATTTTCACCCACTATTCTCATTTAGCTTTGTCTCCTATAGGGATTGTTTGAAGACCAAGAAGGAGAGCAAATGATATAGCCTAGATTAAAATTAGAATGTCACGGTAGGGGTAACCAGGAACTATCCAACCTCATCAGTAATGCATGGGGATTCAGATAGGTAATTAGGAAGAAAATAAGCGCAAAAATCAAGTACAGAGGGCTCTAACCTTTGCCTGATTGTCAGCCATATTTCTATATAAGAAGCAGCTCTGAGCCACATCATCTTTGAGGCTTTGACAGCTGTCAAACAATTGACATTGATAATATTGATGAAAATTTTAATGAGGCAGTGCAAAATTACTGCTCAGAGGAAGTGTGGGGGCTTGTATACACAGAGAGAAATGGTGAAAAAAAAAGAAGACTTGATGTCAGACTGCATTTGCCTCTGGTACCGGACAACCCACTCTAAAAAGGAACAAACTATGCCAGGGAGCTATTCACAAGACGTAGCACCATTGTGGACCAACAAATTAGTAACAATGCAGCAAAAATGTAAATGCTCAATTAAGCGACTGTTTGGGATCTATGTTTGCTTTGTGAATTTTCAAGCAAAAGTCGTAAATATTACCCTAATTGTAATATGTGTGAAATGTCAGTTCCTGTTTGTTGTCCTGTAGCAATCCCTGATATAAAAGAAAATAGCCTAAAAGTGTTACCAAACCCAGGACCCTGCATTCACTATATCCGGTCTCCCCGGACCCTGCATTCACTATATCTGGTCTCCCCGGACCCTGCATTCACTATATCCGGTCTCCCAGGACCCTGCATTCACTATATCCGGTCTCCCTGGACCCTGCATTCACTATATCCGGTCTCCCCGGACCCTGCATTCACTATATCCGGTCTCCCCGGACCCTGCATTCACTATATCTGGTCTCCTCGGACCCTGCATTCACTATATCCAGTCTCCCCGGACCCTGCATTCACTATATCCGATCTCCCCGGACCCTGCATTCACTATATCTGATCTCCCCGGACCCTGCATTCACTATATCCGGTCTCCCCGGACCCTGCATTCACTACATCTGGTCTCCCAGGACCCTGCATTCACTATATCTGGTCTCTTCGGACCCTGCATTCACTATATCTGGTCTCCCTGGACCCTGCATTCGCTATATCTGGTCTCCCAGGACCCTGCATTCGCTATGTCTGGTCTCCCCGGACCCTGCATTCGCTATATCTGGTCTCCCCGGACCCTGCATTCACTATATCTGGTCTCCCCGGACCCTGCATTCACTATATCTGGTCTCCCCGGACCCTGCATTCACTATATCTGGTCTCCCAGGACCCTGCATTCACTATATCTGGTCTCCTTGGGCCCTGCAATCACTATATCTGGTCTCCGCAGACCCTGCATTCACTATATCTGATCTCCCACAGTACACACAACATGGAAATGCAATTGTTTTAGAAAAAATATACAGCTGCTAAATACTTTTTCTCATTAGCGGTTAGAACAGTCTTGTGACTGCAGCAGAGCACTGGTTAAAGCTTGTAGGAGGAGTTTTTATTTTGCTCTAGGAGGATGTGAAACCCTTGATCTCTGTCTGGACAGTGCTGATTGGCCCTGTGCTCATCACATGCACTCTTCCAAGAAAAAAAAAAAAAAACCTCTCTAGCAAAACACACTAAACTGAGCATGTGCATGTGGCTACGGGTTCATTCTGTCTTATCAGGTGGACATTTGAACAAGTGGAGAGAAAACAGGATCAAACTGCCTTTTTACACAATGCAGAGGATTAACCCCTTAGGTTCCACAGTGAGTATAACAAGCAAGCTTTACTGCATATACAGACTGATTTTACTTTTGTGGGTTCAGTAACACCTTAAAAACATTTGGCCAGAAGTGTTCAAATAGAATTCTAGGCAAACACTAACTATTCTTAAAAATGGTCCCATCCCCTCCTAACAACTATACTGACTAATCTTTGTAAGAAAGATGTGGATACATACCTGTTTTCAGCTTGCTTCGACTTGGTTATGTGATCAGACTGAGAGAACACTCAACATCGATTGGAATGCCTGGGAGTGGTGACATCACCCATAGGTTCCTATAGCCCATCCATTGCTGGAGCTTGCTCCTCTCCCCTTCAACAGCCACTGTCTGGAACAGGGGAGCTGGATCAGAAGACTGAACTGGACTGAAAATAGGTATGTAGCACTACCCCCTTAGGGGCCACTGGATTTGGTTTGGGTCCCCTACGCTCTGCACAGTCAGGCAACATGCATTTTCCATAATTGTACCTTCAGAGGCCGTAAGCAGTTCTTGAGCTGGTTTTTATTAAGGGGTTTACAACTTGTATGGGGTCTAGGGGTATATGTGATGCCTAAGGAATCGCAGAACTCTGGATTAGCAACAGTCTCTATTAAGGAGCACTAACACCCCTTCGGTGTATCTCCTCAGACCCTGGATGATTCCTCCTCTTCACCTTACAATTTAGTAGTCCCGGATGAGAACTAGTTGTGTCTTGCGCCTGACTGCCCTCTCTCATTATCTGGCCCAAAGGGTGTAAGAGTACTCACATTGCCCTGTTCTGTCAGCGTGGTGGGTTGGCAGCTGCTTTCAGGCCATTCTCTGGGCTGGCTCCTTCCCTGCTGCTCAGGATGTCCTCCCTAGGAGACTATAGGCAGTGGAGATCCTCCTGTTCAGCACAGAGCCTGTAGGTAGGCTCCTCTCCCCGAGGCCCCCTCCCAGGCTCCTTACTCCAGCCTTCTCTCAATCCATCTTCCACCCAACTCCCTTGTCTCCCTGGGCTCTGTCATATTTGAGGGTTGCCCTGGTTACCATGCTCATCCTCCTGCCAGGGGATTGGCCAAAGTCCCTCAAACATGCAGATCTGGGCCTCCTCCTCTGGTTTCTTGAAAGGTGAGTGGGCTCCAGAAGCCCTGACCTGTAGAACCTCCCAGCCTGTCCTGAGGCGAACTCCTGCCTCACTAACAGGCTGTTACTCCGCCTCTATCTAAAAAATTAAAAAACAAACAGCCTATCTAGCTAACCTGGAGGGTGTTACAGGTAAATATATACAGCTTTTTAGTCAGTCAGTATAAGTGTTAGGAGGGGGAAAGATCATTTTTATGACTAGTTAGGAGTTTCCTTGCACTTTAAATAGGTTATTTTCTCTCTGGGTTGAATGTTTAACACTATTGGCTAAGAACATTCAACCAGAAGAGGAAATAATATGAAAGACTGCTGCACTGTGTACAAAGTGCTCTTTGGGAATAAGCTGAAGGTTCACCCATGCACTAATGGGTGTGTGAGTAGGTGCAGCTTGGTGTGGAAGAGTAATCACACAGAGTCTTGGTGCAGGAGCAAGAGCTTGTATTAAAAGAAAGGCTCAACTCAACAGACAGCCCAGTGGGCCCAATTTGGATAGCATGTCCCTAGCCTTTCCCTCCTCATCAGGAACCTCTCCCTGCTGCTCTTACTTTCCTTGACAGAGGAGTGCTCTTTCCCTTTCCTATCCACTTTGCAAAATGTGTGCCAAAACCTAGGAGTAGGGACCTAAAAAGACTCTGCTGACCCAAGATGGCCATCATATATCAATATTATTTAATCTATACAGGATCCAGGGATGGGTCCTTGATGGTAAATATGTATTATCATTGTTTTGGGTTATGGTCCCTTTAAGGGGGATGATAAAGGATAGGTTGATGAGGTGATGTGTGGAACAGGACACATTTGTGAGAAAGAGCTGTGGCTGTTCGATCTGCCGAGGCACTGCTGAGCTATTGTACCCTTTTCAGGACCCCTGAAGCAGGTGGGAACTTTAAAACCCTGTGGTGGGACAAGTTAACACTGGCAGTGAGCTAAAGCTTTGTTTTATACCAGAGGTTATGGACTGTTTTGCTGCTTTGATGCTGCTCTTTTTGCATTTTGGATAAATAAAAATGGTTGGTTTTACAAAGACACAGCTGGCTAGAGATCCAGACCCCCAAATATTACATCTACCATGGAGGAATGTTCTTAGTCAACAATGTTAATAGTTGATTGATCTTCTAGTTGAATGTTTTTAGACTATTTTCTCTAATGTTTGCCAAATGTTCACATTTACCATATGAAGGGCAACAAATAGAAACTGACATTTCACACATAGCAAGAACATTATGGGTATAATCTTGTACACCACCCACTGTGGATTGACACTTAGGGCAGAGTAAGAGCGAGCATTAGGCATGAAACAAATAATTTTGACAAAATTGTTTTCACAGAGAAAAAAACTATTTTTACCTACACCAAAAAATGTTTTTTTCTTTTTTGGAGTATGTGTATTTTGGGGTTTTATTTGGGATAGTTTAGTTTATTTCATTTAATAGTCTATAAACGATTTCACACAAGAATCACACAATTTTCATCCAGGATTAACACATTTTTATAATTGGATTCAGTTTGGAAAATGTGTTTTTTGTATTTGTCCTTTTTTATATGTGTACTTCATCATAATTTGTGTAAAAATTAGCATTTTTTGCTATTTTTTTCCTTTCTGTGATGAAAAGATAAAACAATCATGAACAGGTCCATAATGGGTAAAATAAGCTTCCATAAACCTCAAGGGCAACTTAAACCCATTGTACCTTTAAAAACCACCAAAAATATTGTATCCTAATTTCAATTCCAAAGCATTTTGCCAAAATAGTGAAATTTCTCCAAAGTCTCCCAACTTTCACTAAAATTTAAAGGAAAAGAAAATCCTTAATTTTGTTTATGCTTAGCAGGTTGTACAAAACTACAAAAAGTGCAAATTTTGGTGGTCTTTCATTTTCCTGGCTTATCTAGAATTTTTTAGGTTAAATTTTGCATAACGGTCATAAGGGGTAGAGAAGGGAATCTGGAGGTCCGGCAACACACTATCTTCCCTTTCTCTCATCAGACATATGAGACTCCCATAAGTGTACTGGATGAATATTTTTTTGACTTATCTTTGCAACGGGGCAAAGATTAGTTGCATGGGCAACAAGATAGATAATTATTTTTTTGACAGGTTGACCTTAGCCTCCCACAGGACTATTATCCCACCAAGAGTTGGACACTACCAAATCCACCAACACCACTCTATCATTAGGTCTGCTGAGATTACCGGAGGCTTGAAAGGGGATGGGGAACAAGAGGATGAGACATTTGGAATCCATTATCCTTTACCCTTACAATTACAGTGTGACTGTTTATCCTGAAGAAGCATTTTTTTTCTCCAAACATTTATACACCAAGGTTATCATGAGAAAACGTGTCATTTGCCTTCTCTATGAACATATGGCAATACAGTGAACAATAATGTTACATAGCAATGAAGCAAATACTGTATTTGGATCGGTTTTAAAAGGACATATTGTTTAAAGAAACAAAAATGTAAACTGAAGCACCACATTACTGCTACAAAAGGTCCACATGCTACTTTTTTCCAATAAAGGTCAGATGGACAGTCAAAAGTGTAGCCAAAGTGTTTCGCAGGGTGACTCGGAAAGAGAGAGTTGCTGCACCTATTCTTTGAGAGAAAAAAAAGACCTGTGTACAATGCCTTACAAACCGGGGCCCAATTTGTTACTGCCATTCAAGTCTTCTACTGCTTGAGTTTCCCACCCACTCACATAGATTAAGGTTGCACAGAATTATAATGATCTATTGCATGCACGAATAATAGGGTCTGTCCACACACAATTATCTTTGCATCTATCTTTCAAGTTCTGTTTTTGCAGGTTGAGCAAAGCTCAGCTACTAGCAACATTGGGATTTTTTTTCTAAGCAGTATGTAATATGACCTTTACATGTCACACAATGCTCCTCATACAAGGTGACCTTGTGTCTTCTTATTCTGGGAAAGTGATGTCACCCATTCCCATGTTCATTTGAGCATTGATCATAATAACCTGCCCAGCACTCTGATATGACCAATAAGTCATTGCATGAATGGAAATAGTCACTGGGACACAAAAAGGTATGTATACTAAGATTCATGTAGTCTATCATAAAGGGAAGCTGAAGGGGTTTAGTAGTTCTCAATTACTAACTTCCTATGTACCATATAATATGAGGGTTCTTCAAAAAGTTTCCACACTTTCTGAAACTCTATCAAATATATAAAATTGTGGAAACTTTTTGAAGACCCCTCACAAATGCATTAGAGCAGTCTTTCTCAACCAGGGTTCCATTGAACCCTAGGGTTTCTTCAGAAGTTGCCAGGGGTTTCTTGAGCAATTTCTGCCTCTTAGATAGGGAACCAATGACAACAAAAATCTTTTTAGCTATCTGTAGTGGAGGGATTCTTCCCAGTGACAAGTGAAAAGAGCCATATTCCTGCTGACTGTCACACTAATGTACCATGAGCTGTACATATAGCAGTTATTAGCAGGGGTTCCCTGAGACCAGAAAGCGTTTTAAAAGGTTCCTCCATGTTAAAAAGGTTGAGAAAGGCTGCATTAGTTTCTCTCACCTATTGTACTTTAAAACCTGGTTGGTGGGTACAGGCAAGTGTTTGTGCTGGAACTGTCAATGATAGACTAAGATAAGAGTATTGTTAAAGTCCATAAAGGCCCAAGGCACCCTTGGGCAAAAGTAGGGCGAAGAGTTGCAGAGCACCATGATTAACAGGGCTCATGTCCCTTTTTGTTCTCCATATCTCTTTTCCCTTTTTCCCCCTTTTTCTACCGGTACCGTTCCATATTTCTTTCACCTAGGTATCCTCTGTGACCTTGAGCCTGGGTTCACACTGATGTGGTCCGGAATTCGCAGCGTTTGCTGTGTGAATTCTGCACCGCATCAGAATCGCACCCAGTTTATGCAAACCGCTGCGGGTGTGTATGTTAAGTTAACAGCACCCCGAAAGCAGTCCGCAAACCACGGTGCGATGTGCAGAATCGGATCGCATAGGTGTAAATACCCATGCGATCCGATTCTAGTGCGGACCCAAAAAAGGCTCCTGCACCTTTTTGGTGAGGATGCGGTGCAATATTTGGTCATACAAAATGTATGGCTCAAATCGCACCGCACACAATTCGCATGTGATTTGCCCAGGAATGTGGTGCGGTTCCTGTGCGAATTACATGCGATGTACCAGACCGCAATGAGTGTGAACCTAACCCGAGTGTCAGCCCAGGAGCTTCTGCCCAACATTAGAGATTGATCAGGGCACATGTTACAAAAAATAATTGTTTCTCTTTTTGCAACTATGCTTCCCCAGACATAAGCAGTTATCGCTGCGACCTAGGGCTTTACGTGTCTAGAGCTCTTCAGGCAGAGCCCCCGGGTCTAAATACAGTGCTAGATGGGGACTAGTGATAAATGTAATTATCTTATGGAATGATGTGTCTGCTGCAAAGGATTCCCTACAATTGCTCTGTAGCACAATGTAACCCAAGGAATGACTCTTGTGATGTCCTCAGGGCTTTTTACGTACTCTGATGGTTCATCTTAGAGCAGCACAAAGCTAATTAAGCTTTGCATGGTCTCCCCTTGCCATAGTGATGTGTTGTTTGAAATATTTAATGTTATATATATATATATATATATATATCCCTAGATTCCAGTGAATACATTGGATGCTCTGGACGCCACAGTATCATACAATTGCAACTGCACTTGTGAAAATGCTGCAGTCCTACAAATTGCTTTTTACACCAGCCCAATTAGATTGTATCCGAGCTCTAAAGTGACAATACAATTGCAGTTTCTTTTTTTCCTGACTCAACTATATTTAAAGGTTAATATCTGATGCACTATTTATGTAAAACCTGCATTAGCTAAATTCCTGGGAAATCTCTTTCCTTGTTTTTCTTCTTTACCTCTTTTTCTGAAAATACTACTTTCCTGACTGTCAGGCTGATCTTCTGCCTTCAACGTTGACCTCAAACAAGTCTTCTGCCTTCAACACTAACCTATAACAAGTCTGCAGAAAATTACTTCTGACTTTCCTGATCTGCATACTTCTTCCCAACATTTTGGGATGGAGATCAGCAGTAGCAGCCACTATATTTTCCTTATGGCAGGTTTACTTTAAAAATCTAAAATACATATATCCAAATCTTAATAAATAAATAAAATAAAGCAGTTAAATATATATATTGTGCTAAACAACAAATGTTAGTTAATTTGTGCAAAACAGAAAAATCTCTAAAAACAACTCTGCGAGTTAAAGCAAGACTGAAGAGATCTCTATGGGGACTAATAGAGTTCTGGGCATGAAGTGGTTTTTAATATTTTCAACAAATCTTAGAAATGGTGTCGCCTGCCTTATAGAAATAGGTTAGTGGTACTTTGCTGCATACTACTCAGGATCTACAGTCTATCTAGCTATCTGCCTATCTATCCATCCTTTACCTCTCTATCTATCTATCTATCTATCTATCTATCTATCTATCTATCTATCTATCCATCCTTTATCTATCTATCTATCTATCTATCTATCCGTTATCTCTACATCTATCTATCCATCCTTTATCTATCTATCTATCTATCTATCTATCTATCTATCTATCTATCTATCTGTTATCTCTACATCTATCTATCCATCCTTTACCTCTCTATCTCTCTATCTATCTATCTATCTATCTATCTATCTATCTATCTATCTATCTATCCTTTATCTATCTATCTATCTATCTATCTATCTATCTATCTATCTACAGTATCTATCCATCCTTTATCTATATCTATCTATCTATCTATCTATCTATCTATCTATCTATCTATCTATCTACAGTATCTATCCATCCTTTATCTATCTATCTATCTATCTATCTATCTACCCGTTATCTCTATATCTATCTATCCATCCTGTACCTCTCTATCTATCTATCTATCTACAGTATCTATCCATCCTTTATCTATATCTATCTATCTATCTATCTATCTATCTATCTATCTATCCGTTATCTCTTTATCTATCTATCCATCTATCTATCTATCTATCTATCTATCTATCTATCTATCTATCTATCTACAGTATCTATCCATCCTTTATCTATCTATCTATCTATCTATCTATCTATCTATCTATCTATCTACAGTATCTATCCATCCTTTATCTATATCTATCTATCTATCTATCTATCTATCTATCTATCTATCTATCTACAGTATCTAACCATCCTTTATCTCAATATCTATCTATCTATCTATCCATTCTTTACCTCTCTATCTATCTATCTATCTATCTATCTACAGTATCTATCCATCCTTTATCTATATCTATCTATCTATCTATCTATCTATCTATCCGTTATCTCTTTATCTATCTATCCATCCTTTACCTCTCTATCTATCTATCTATCTATCTATCTATCTATCTATCTATCTATCTATCTATCTATCTACAGTATCTAACCATCCTTTATCTCAATATCTATCTATCTATCTATCTATCTATCTATCTATCTATCTATCTATCTATCTATCTATCTTGTGACACCTTGACCTACATCTATATATACTGTGTACAGCATCCGCTATAGATATATAATATATAATCAAAGTAAATCATGCACATCTTTAATAAGTCACAGCCAGCATACAAAAGGGAACTAGCCTCCTATGGAAGACAGCTTTGACAATATCAGTAGCAAAAACTTTCCAGAACTCTAATCAAAATTCCTAGCACCATTGCCCAGTGACAATTGACAGCATCTACATACTTGCTTGCAAAATAAAATAATCTTCTTTAAATGCAATATGTATATAAAAGTTGCCAAAAAATATATCGCTTCAAAAACATATCTGACGTCAGCACTCTTTTTGCCTTTCCATTTCTTTTTCCTATTTGTATTCAGTGGACTCAGTTATTAAATGCCAGACTTTTTGTTCAACACAGTGACAGTTATTTTCTGCTAAATTCAATTAGATTTGAAGAATACAGTCACCTGGCTGAAATAATTGGTCTTTTGCTTGAATTTTGGTAAATAATATTTTCAGCAAATTTAAATAACATATTGCACCTGTTTTTTTATCCCCTAAACAAGGGGAGCTGATACAGTCCATTCATTGATTGTGGATAAGAAACTTACCTGGATGAGCAGGGAACGGTCAGTTGTAGCCAGTATAGTGCACACTTCATTGCCATGGCAAGTGTCAGTAGTATGCCCCACATACAGATCTGATAGGTAGCCTTCCTGCCTCTTACTACAAAGAAATCTTTATTATATTCCTCCAAAACTCTCGTCTTAGCTCTCTCGCTTCCGCAGATTTCTGTTCAGTTCCATGTGTCTCTCCAACACCCCTCCTGTGCTTACCCCTCCCTTCGGTTTCCCTGTCTTTGCATTGAATGGTGTTCTTTTATCGTGCAGCGGTAAATGACTGCTGCTCAGTTCTCCCGCATTCTCAGAGGAGACAGTTCTCCTCTGAATGCCTTTTTATGAAGCGGTGTAGATCACTTCTCCGAATGAAGGGAGACGCGATCTACAAACTCTTTAAACGCTGGAAACCGGCTGCTGTTGCTATAATCTCACGAGATTACAAAAAGAGATCATTCAACACCGTTTACTAAGCAGCGGTAAATTACCTCTGCTTCGTTTCTGGTTCCCCCGATTCTCCACCTCTGGGCTGGAGAATCTGGAGGGAGAACACAGATCGCCAGTGAAGGGCTGACATCGCTCCTTCATATACTGGCCATCTGAGTGCTGAGATGATCAGCGGGGAACATGTTCTCCTCTGATCATCTCTGTTTCCTAAACCACTAATGATCTGAGATCAGCAATGATCCTTAGGATCGCGGCTGATCTCAGTTTCATAAAAGGACACCTAACTGTATTAATCTATTCTCTGTGCCACTCGACACGCTACAATCCCTTGTGTCTCTTCTTCACGGCAATGTATCTCCTGAGCAGGGATGGTGCTATGTGTCCCCATAGGTCATGTTTAACTGGCATTTCTGGTAAGCAGGGGCGGACTGACAACTCATGGGGCCCCTGGGCAATAGGGGATTATGGGGCCCCTGTGTCCTTGCCCAAACTCAAAAAAGCCTATGAAAAAGGTACCAGGGGCATCTCATGGGGCCCCCTACTGACCCCGGGCCCTCGGGCAGTGCCCGAGTTTCCAAATGGTCAGTCCGCCACTGCTGGTAAACCTTAGGACCAACGTATGCTAAAGTTCACACGTGCACCATGATCGGGCATTTCATCCGTGGTTTTAAAGCCTCACAAATGCCTGTTAATGCTCTGTACCAATGCAGTTGACAACGTAGTTTACTTTGTGTTGCCAAAATGTATCCAGGATGTAGCGATCAGCTGGCTTTTCTACTCCCCACATCACTTTACATGTCAATGTAAATGCGCCTCAAACACACTGCAAATGCCCCACCGCCACAGAGGGGGCCAAAGTTCCACTGACCACGGGCACAGAGGGGGCCAAAGTTACGCTGACCACCGGCACAGAGGGAGCCAAAGTTCCACTGACCACCGGCACAGAGGGAGCCAAAGTTCCACTGACCACCGGCACAGAGGGGGCCAAAGTTCCACTGACCACCGGCACAGAGGAGGCCAAAGTTCCACTGACCACCGGCACAGAGGGGGCCAAAGTTCCACTGACCACCAGCACAGAGGGGGCCAAAGTTCCACTGACCACCAGCACAGAGGGGGCCAAAGTTCCACTGACCACAGGCACAGAGGTGGCCAAAGTTCCACTGACCGCCGGCACAGAGGGAGCCAAAGTTCCACTGACCACCGGCACAGAGGGGGCCAAAGTTTGCCCAAGATCTCTGCTTGGGCTCGTTTTATCAAGAGCCCCCCCTTTCAAGGTGGATCCCCTTTTTTGGTGCCCCATACCTACCACAGTGAGGTTTCCATGCTGGATGGCTGAGTATACATGATACCTGGAATATGACCCCTGGTGGATGGATGAGTAACATCATTTGGAGAGAGATGACACGCTGATCACCTGTCGTGCTGCTGGCTTGCCAGATGATCTCCTGATTCTTACCTTTCCAGTTCTTCATGACCAGGAGTGGTCTGACAACTCAAAAGGCACACATGTTTGCGCTATCTGGTTAGTGCATTATATATCCATTCAACATCACGGAAGCAGGGGCGGACTGACCATTTGGAAACTCGGGCACTGTCTGAGGGCCCGGGGTCAGTAGGGGGCCCCATGAGATGCCCCTGGTACCTTTTTCATAAGCTTTTTTGAGTTTGGGCAAGGACACAGGGGCCCCATGATCCCCTATTGCCTGGGAGCCCCATGAGTTGTCAGTCTGCTCCTGCACGGGAGTCACTATATTTCACCTTGATTTTAATATTGGACGGTATATCATCACTTTGCAGGATGTGATATTATACTTGCTATATGTCACCCTTTTTGCACTTTTTGAACGTCACCATCATAGATGTTGTACATTTGATATTATGTTAGCGCTCCACAGCGCATGATTATGATTACTTTATATATTATTGTCTGTTTATTTCAGCTGATACCTTTTTATATTTAGCGCTGCATTTTCTGACAGATTTATTTCAAAGGTTGAGAGGTTGCACCTTCATGCTAGCTGCTCATATTTTATACTAGCTTTCGTATACCCCCCCTTCTATTATACACTGCAGATGCCTCACAAACAGGGGCGGTCTGACCATTTGGAAACTCGGGCACTGCCCGAAGGCCCGGGGTCAGTAGGGGGCCCCATGAGATGCCCCTGGTACTTTTTTCATAGGCTTTTTTGAGTTTGGGCAAGGACACAGGGGCCCCATGATGCCCTATTGCCCGGGGGCCCCATGAGTTGTCAGTCTGCCCCTGCTCACAAATGCACCTTTTGCCTTAACAGTGTGCTTGTGTTTAACCCCTTCCTGCCCAGTGCCATTAGTACAGTGTCAGTGCTTTTTATTAGCACTTATCACTGTATTGGTATCACTGGGAAGATCAGTGACACCAAGTCAGTTCCCCCCCAGTTTCAGAATGCCCACCACAGTCCCACTATAAGTTGCTGATTGCCACCATTACTAGCAAGAAAAAAAAAATCCAGTAAATATACCACCATTTGTAAACACAGCAATTTTCACGTAAACCAATTAATTTACACATATTTGGATTTTTTTTTTTAGCAAAGACTAGAGATGAGCGAATCGAACCAGGCGAACCGGAATTCGAGTCGAATTTCAGGAAATATTCGAATCGCGTCGAATCCGAAATTTTGCCTACTTCGGGTGCGCGAATCGAACATTTCCCGATCAGCCGGCAAAAGTGTCCCTGCAGTGAGCTCCGCTATTTCTGACAGTTCTCTGACAGAAGGAACACATGTTTAGCGGTTGAAACATTGTATCTATTAGTTTCCATTTAGGATACAGATGTTTCAACCGCTGTACATGTGAAGAAGCTGTCAGAGAACTGTCAGAAATAGAGGAACTCTGCACATACACTTTTTGCCGGCTTGGAATTATTCTTCTTTTCATCCTACTTCTTCTTCTTCATCCTCATCCTCTTCTTCTGAGGATGAGGATGAGGATGAAGAAGAAGAAGAAGAAGAAGAAGTAGGATGAAAAGAAGAATAATTCCAAGCCGGCAAAAAGTGTATGTGCAGAGTTCCTCTATTCTGCAGATACACTTAGAGGAGCTCTGCACATACACTTTTTGCCGGCTTGGAATTAATCTTATTTTCATCCTACTTCTTCTTCTTCTTCTTCATCCTCATCCTCATCCTCAGAAGAAGAAGAGGATGAGGATGAAGAAGAAGAAGAAGAAGTAGGATGAAAATAAGAATAATTCCAAGCCGGCAAAAAGTGTATGTGCAGAGCTCCTCTAAGTGTATCTGCAGAGCTCCTCTAAGTGTATCTGCAGAATAGAGGAACTCTGCACATACACTTTTTGCCGGAAACCGCTGTATGGAGGGAATGTCCCATAACTGTCAGAAATAGACTATTTATGACAGTTCTGGGACATTCACTCCATACAGCGGTTGAAACATTGTATCTATTTTTTTCCATAAATGACATTCTGCAAATACACTTAGAGGAGCGCTGCAGATACACTTTTTGCCGGCTTGGAATTAATCTTATTTTCATCCTACTTCTTCTTCATCCTCATCCTCATAAGAAGAAGAAGAAGAAGAAGTAGGATGAAAATAAGAATAATTCCAAGCCGGCAAAAAGTGTATCTGCAGCGCTCCTCTAAGTGTATCTGCAGAATGTCATTTATGGAAAAGAATAGATACAATGTTTCAACCGCTGTATGGAGTGAATGTCCCAGAACTGTCAGAAATAGACTATTAATGACAGTTCTGGGACTGTCCTTCCATACAGCGGTTGAAACATTGTATCTATTTGTTTCCATAAATGACATTCTGCAGATACACTTAGAGGAGCGCTGCAGATACACTTTTTGCCTACGTCTTCTTCTTCTTCATCCTCATCCTCTTCTTCTTCTTATAAGGATGAGGATGAAGAAGAAGAAGAAGAAGTAGGATGAAAATAAGATTAATTCCAAGCCGGCAAAATGTGTATCTGCAGCGCTCCTCTAAGTGTATTTGCAGAATGTCATTTATGGAAACAAATAGATACAATGTTTCAACCGCTGTATGGAAGGAATGTCCCAGAACTTTCATAAATAGTCTATTTCTGACAGTTCTATGACATTCCCTCCATACAGCGGTTGAAACCGCTGTATGGAGTGAATGTCCCAGAACTGTCAGAAATAGTGTATTTCTGACAGTTATGGGACATTCACTCCATACAGCGGTTGAAACATTGTATCTATTTGTTTCCATAAATGACATTCTGCAGATACACTTAGAGGAGCGCTGCAGATACACTTTTTGCCTACTTCTTCTTCTTCTTCATCCTCATCCTCTTCTTCTTCTTATAAGGATGAGGATGAAGAAGAAGAAGAAGAAGAAGAAGTAGGATGAAAATAAGATTAATTCCAAGCCGGCAAAATGTGTATCTGCAGCGCTCCTCTAAGTGTATTTGCAGAATGTCATTTATGGAAAAAAATAGATACAATGTTTCAACCGCTGTATGGAGTGAATGTCCCAGAACTGTCAGAAATAGACTATTTATGACAGTTCTGGGACATTCCTTCCATACAGCGGTTGAAACATTATATCTATTTGTTTCCATAAATGAATCCATTTATGGAAACAAATAGATACAATGTTTCAACCGCTGTATGGAAGGAATGTCCCAGAACTGTTAGAAATAGTCTATTTCTGACAGTTCTATGACATTCCCTCCATACAGCGGTTGAAACCGCTGTATGGAGGGAATGTCCCAGAACTGTCAGAAATAGTCTATTTCTGACAGTTCTGGGACATTCCCTCCATACAGCGGTTGAAACCGCTGTATGGAGTGAATGTCCCAGAACTGTCAGAAATAGACAGAAACTGTCACAGAACTGTCCTTCTTCTCATCCTTCTCCTTCTTCTCATCCTTCTCCTTCTTCTCATCCTTCTCCTTCTTCTCATCCTTCTTCTCATCCTTCTCCTTCTTCTCATCCTTCTCCTTCTCCTTCTTCTCATCCTTCTCCTTCTCCTTCTTCTCATCCTTCTCCTTCTCCATCTTCTCATCCTTCTCCTTTTCCTTCTTCTCATCCTTCTCCTTCTGCTTCTCCTTCTCCTGCTTCTCATCCTTCTCCTTCTTCTCATCCTTCTCCTTCTTCTCATCCTTCTCCTTCTTCTCATCCTTCTCCTTCTCTTTCTTCTCATCCTTCTCCTTCTCTTTCTTCTCATCCTTCTCCTTCTTCTCATCCTTCTCCTTCTTCTCATCCTTCTCCTTCTTCTCATCCTTCTCCTTCTCCTCATCCTTCTCCTTCTCCTCATCCTTCTCCTTCTTCTCATCCTTCTCCTTCTTCTCATCCTTCTCCTTCTTCTCATCCTTCTCCTTCTTCTCATCCTTCTCCTTCTCCTCATCCTTCTCCTTCTCCTCATCCTTCTCCTTCTTCTCATCCTTCTCCTTCTTCTCATCCTTCTCCATCTTCTCATCCTTCTCCTTCTCCTTCTTCTCATCCTTCTCCTTCTGCTTCTCCTTCTCCTTCTTCTCATCCTTCTCCTTCTTCTCATCCTTCTCCTTCTTCTCATCCTTCTCCTTCTTCTCATCCTTCTCCTTCTTCTCATCCTTCTCCTTCTCCTCATCCTTCTCCTTCTCCTTCTTCTCATCCTTCTCCTTCTTCTCATCCTTCTCCTTCTCCATCTTCTCATCCTTCTCCTTCTTCTCATCCTTCTCCTTCTTCTCATCCTTCTCCTTCTCCTCATCCTTCTCCTTCTCCTTCTTCTCATCCTTCTCCTTCTTCTCATCCTTCTCCTTCTCCTTCTTCTCATCCTTCTCCATCTTCTCATCCTTCTCCTTCTTCTCATCCTTCTCCTTCTTCTCATCCTTCTCCTTCTCCTCATCCTTCTCCTTCTCCTTCTCCTTCTTCTCATCCTTCTCCTTCTTCTCATCCTTCTCCTTCTCCTTCTTCTCATCCTTCTCCTTCTCCTTCTTCTCATCCTTCTCCTTCTCCATCTTCTCATCCTTCTCCTTCTCCTTCTTCTCATCCTTCTCCTTCTCCTTCTTCTCATCCTTCTCCTTCTCCTTCTTCTCATCCTTCTCCTTCTCCTTCTCCTTCCTGATCTCCAAGGGCATTTAAATTAAAGGTACAGTGTTCTGCACTAATTTAAAGGCTCTCTGAAGCCTAGAAACCCTTTTTATAAGCCATCTTCGTAGCGAAGAAATTTGCATCGAATCGAATTTCATACTGGAATTCGCCGAATCAGCCGAATCGAATTTTTCAATACTTCGCTCATCTCTAGCAAAGACATGTAGCAGAATACATTTTGGCCTAAATGTTTGACAAAATTTGATTTTTGATTTTTTTTTTACTGGATTTGTTTAAACACTTGCCTACATGGCATTTATACCCCCTTCCTGCCCAGGCTAATTTTCAGCTTTCACCGCTGTTGCACTTTGACTGACAATTGCGCGGTCGTGTAACACTGTACTCATATGACATTTTTATAATTTTTTTGAGACAGATAGAGCTTTCTTTTGGTAATATTTAATCGCCTGTGGGATTTTTATTTTTTTGCTAAACAAACCAAAAACAACTGAAAATTAAAAAAAAACATTTTTTTCTTAGTTTTTGTTATAAAATGTTGTAAATAAGTGATTTTTCTCCTTCGCTGATGTGCGCTAATGAGGCTGCAGTGGTGGGCACTGATAGGCTGCACTGATAGGTGGCACTGATGAGAAGGCACTGGTAGGTGACACTGATGGGCATTGACAGGCATCACTAATGGGTACTGAAAGGCAGCACTCATATATGGCACTGATAGGTGACACTGATAGGCGGCACTGACTGGCACTGTTAGGCAGCACTGATAGGCAGCACTGACTGGCACTGATAGGTGGCACTGATGCGCACTGATAGGCGGCACTGACTAGCACTGATAGGTGGCACTGATTGGCAGCACAGATAGGTGGCACTGAAAGGCAGCTCAGATGGGTACTGATGTGGCACTAATGGGCACTGACAGCTGCCATTGATGGACACTGACAGGTGGCACTGCTGGGGCTACACTGATCATCAGGGCACACTGATCATCAGTGCCCTGATGATCAGTGCCCTGATGATCAGTGTACATGTCCCCTCTGAGTAATGCCGATTACCGCCTCTCCTCTCGAGCTGTCAGAGATAACCGGCATTTCCCTGTTTACATGTGATCAGCTGTGATTGGACACAGCTGATCACATGACCGAACCGACGTCTTCGGCTCTTTCCGTTGATCGGTGATCAGCTGTGTCCGAGGGACACAATGCGCCACCTTTCGCCGCGCTGTGTGCCCCCGGAGCAACGCACGCGTGGTTAGAGTGGGAGGACATCTTTTGACATCCTTCCAGAACGAGAGAACCGCCTTGCGTCCATCATTTCCTTACATGGCGGGCGGGAGGTGGTTAATAGCAAAAAGTTAAAATAATTGTTTTTTTTCAAAATTGTCTGGAATTTTTTGGTTTATAGCACAAAAAATAAGAACCGCAGGGGTGATCGAATACCACCAAAAGAAAGCTCTATTCGGGGGGGGGGGGAAAAGGAGGTACATTTCATTTGGGTGCAGCATTGCATGACTGCGCAATTGTCAGTTAAAGTAACGCAGTGTAAAGCAAAAAATGACCTGGTCAGGAAGGGGTTAATTGGCAATACTAGCCAAGGTGATAGTACAGGGGAGGCATCCTTTAAGTATTATTTAACACAACGTAAATGCATCAAAAACACATCAATAACGCATCTTGACGTGACATGAAAAATCTCTTAGACCTGGTTCACACCAATGCGGCGAATCTTGTGCGTTTCCTGCACCGCATTGCAATCCCATTCATGCGATCTGGTGCGGGTGTCAATGATAAATTAATGACACCCCAAAACAGATCGCAAAATGCGATGCGATTGCCAGAAATCGCATCACATGGGTGTTCGCACTTGATTCGGGTGCGGATTTAAAAAAGGGTCCTGCACCATTTTGGTGCGGATGCGATTTGAGCCATACAAAATGCATGGCTCAAATTGCACCGCACAGACATTTGCATGTAATTCGCACAGGAACGCGGTGCGATTCCTGTGCGAATTATATGCGGTGTCCCACACCACATAATGTGAATCCAGGCTTTTTTTCAGACAGGTGGTAAGCTTACCTGACAGGCATTCTGAAGATGCTACTGCTGCCTCTTGATTCCCATTTTTTTTTTCCTTTTTAAAATTGGCAAAAAGCAATTTTACATTGCGGGACCACCACAACGTTTGGCTTGCTACTGCAGTGTAGCCCCATTGATCTAAGTTGGCAAGTTTGATAGGCGGTGCTGTCTGTGACACACTGCAGCCTGGGGTAAAAATGCAGCATGTATTTCCACATTTTTTAGGGTCAGAACCCTTTGTAGAAGCAGCAGCCAATTGTTATTTTAACACATTTATGTAAATAAGAAAAACTATTATTTTGCACAGAAGGTGAAGATCCTTGTGCGGGACACTAGATTTTAAATTACTGCCAGGAGTAGGCTGTCATGCTACTGGACTGAGCCCCAACCTGGGGCCAGTCGGGGTTCCCTGGGGGGGAATGGGAACCTGAAAACTTGCTGCACTTTTGTGTATCTACAATGGATTTATTGCCTTTGTGGATTACTGCCAATCACGGGCTCTTTGCTACCTCTTGTGGATTATTTACCTTAACAGACTTTTCCTTCTAAGGCAGTGGTTCTCAACCTGTGGGTCGTGACCCCTTTGGGGGTCGAACAACCCTTTCACAGGGATTGCCTAGGACCATCAGAAAACACATATTTCCAATGTGTAAAGAGCAGCTACTGTGTAGAAAGCAGCTACTGTGTTGAAAGCAGCTACTGTGTTGAAAGCAGCAGTATTGGAGGTAAAACGACACTCATGAATTATAATTACTGGGTAAATAATTTTATGGTTGGGGGTCACCACAACATGAGGAACTGTATTAAAGGGTCACGGCATTAGGAAGGTTGAGAACCACTGCTCTAAGGGTTCATGTACACTGCAGCTGATAAACTCATGTTTAAGAGCTGTTCAGCGTTTTTTTCAGCAGC
This sequence comes from Staurois parvus, assembly GCF_062004578.1. Classification (NCBI taxonomy): domain Eukaryota; kingdom Metazoa; phylum Chordata; class Amphibia; order Anura; family Ranidae; genus Staurois; species Staurois parvus. The sequence continues at coordinate 448,293 of NW_028318989.1, read as the reverse complement.
CCCTGAACTCTCCCTAATGTTTTCCTATGTGTCCATGTACACATCTTCGTTTACAGTCATTAATAGGCAGTTGAGTTTACAGTCATTTTTTTGATTGCAGAAAACTTGCGTTCAGAAGTAGATTTTATCAGCGTTTCAAACACAAAACACTTGTAAACGTGGCTAGCCGCATTTATAGGCATTTGCGTTTGAATTTTTTTTTAACTCTTCCATTTCCAGATGCTATCCAGAGCATTTTTTCATCATGAAAAATGCATGCAAAGCGTTTTCCCGGTACTCAAATGGACCCGGTACACCATACTTTGAGGTTTTGCATGAAAATGTTAGACACTGCTGCAATAATTTCTGCACAGAAATGAGCTGGAACACATCCAAACACCACCAAAAAAAAAAAGACAGCTAATCTCAACAAATACTGCTCTCTCTGCTTCTACTCTCTCTATGTCTGTCAAAATGTCTGAAATAGTTAATTTTTTACTGTTTTTCAGTGCATTCTGGACATTTTGGAAGGTCTCCTGAGGTTATCTTTAGAAAACGCTTCTAAACGCAAATGCTCATAAACGCGCATAAACGCGGTATGCAAAGGGAATAAACAGACGTTTTTTAGCCTACGTTTTCCAGCAGTCAGTTTCCATCGTTCAGAAGTGTCCCGTGTACATGGAGCCTAAAGAACTATGGGCTTGCTGTTACTCAGGTATGATTAACCATTGGGCACTAGAGCACCTCTGTACAGGATTACATGTGAGAAGTAGCTTTACAAGACTGTTCCTGTATGTTTGCCTTTCTACAGTAAGGTTACCATTACCAGGTTACCAGCCAGAGTGGAGAAATGATTGCTTTTACAGCCTTTATGGGTGTAAAAGTAATCAGTGTAAAAAAAGAAAAAAAATATTCATCACCCCCCACAAGTAGTACAGTGTCATTATTATGACACTGTACTGCTAGGTTGATGGTATGTTAAAAAAATAACAAAAAAACAAAGAATATAAAAAAATAAAATAAAAATGTTAAAAAAATTATAATTTTTGGTTATAAACTAATTTGTTTTTTTTTTTTACTAAAAAGATAACAGAATACATTTTGTCCAAGATTTATGAAGAAATTATTTATTTGCAAAATTTTATAAGAAAAACACTTTTTTTCAAAATGTTTGGACTTTTTCATTTATATAGCAAAAAAATAAAAATCCCAGTGGTGAATAAATACCACCAAAATAAAGTTTTATCTGTCTCAAAAAAATGCTAAAAAAGTCATATGGGTACAGTGTTGCATGACCGCGCAATCGTCATTCAAAGTGTGATAGTGCCGAAAGCTGAAATTTGGCCTGGACAGGAAGGGGGTGAAAGTGTCCGGACTTGAAGTGGTTAAAGTAGCCAAACAGCTAGGAAATGGGTGACTTGGCATAGGGTGACAGGCACTCTGACAGTGAAGAGGTGTTGTACTTGTCCCCTTCACTAGCAGCCAGTTCCCCACCAACTGAAACTAGACCTGTGGCACAGAGTACATAGGAACTTAGCCTGGGAGTTGCAGGAGAAGTGTAGAGGGCCCCCGGGATAGATAGATAGATAGATAGATAGATAGATAGATAGATAGATCACATAGTTTACAGAGTTTGGTGCGGATGTGGTTCGATTTGAGCCATACAAAATGTATGGCTCCAATCGCACCGCACACAATTCGCATGTGATTTGCGCAGGAATACGGTGCAGTTCATGTGCGAATCACATGCGATATACCGCACAAGTGTGAACCCAGCCTAATACTGCTTTAAGCATAGCCCCACTTACAAGTTTCAGCCTAAAGAGCCTTAATCATGCCTGGCTATGACCAACATAACCAACATTTTAAAATACATACTGACATACTGCAGCTCCGCCCCCCCACAGTGGATGCCTGGGCCAGATAAATCAAAAGTACATAAGAACAATCTATTATTCATAATACTCCTATTAGAATAATTATTTTAAGAACAAATTAATATCCCACCTTTTGATTTAGACCTTGTGGCGTTCTTGTAGCAAGTTGAAGGATTCACAAGGTCTGTGTACATCTCCTCCTCTGATCAGTCTGTTAACCCTTTCAATACCATGGAACTGAAAGTAAGGCTGGCCATACACTATACAATTTTCTGTTAAATTTCTGTTAAATTTCTGCCCAATTTCTTTTAGATTTACCTTCAACTATGTAGTGCAAGGGCCTGCCTAATTGGACACAATTGAAAGTGTTGTTTAGGTTTTACCTCATATTATATAGTTTTTGGTCAATCTAAAGCAATTTTCTAAAGTTCCCTGGTCTCCTCCTCCCATGCCCGCCTCCAGGACTTCTCCAGGGTGTCACCCATCCTCTGGAACCCCCTGCCCCAACCCATCAGATTATCACCTACTCTCCTCTCCTTTAGGTGCACCCTGAAAACCCACCTCTTCAGGGAAGCCTACCCCACCCCCTGCTAACTTGCCGACCTCCTCCACTCTTCCTACCACTCCATCCCCCACAGCTATCTCCTCCTGTGCCACCATCCCCTCCCTCCTAGATTGTAAGCTCGAAAGAGCAGGGCCCTCAATCCCCTCATGTTTTGCATTGTATTGTTATTGTTCTGTCACATGTTCTGTCCCCCTTTGTAATGTACAGCGCAAAGCGAACTATTGGCGCTTTATAAATACTGTATAATAATAATGTATGGCCAGCCTTAGACACCCTGCATGCACATCCTTAAATTGTTTGAAGACCGATAATTGTTTGGCATTCTCATTAATGGCATCACAGTAATATTGTATGTGAAAATGAAAACCTGCGCTACACCCCACAGATATTAAAAGGTGAAAAATGAATATATAAAATACAATAAATAATTAAATGAATGGAGTGAACTGCTGCTACTTTCTTCCTGAATACCAGAATAATTACACTAATTAAACCTGACACAATGACTAAACATGATAAACCAAAAAGTGGACAAAAAATGAACATATACAAATGTGCAAAAAAATACATCTAAAGTAGTATAAATCAATAATGTCCATGATATGAATAATCAATAAGTCCCAAATCCAGTGTGAAAGTGCTGCGTGCTGAATGCAATCTCCAACAAAGTGCGACGGTGTTCACAAGTGCTCGCCACATCAAACAACTCAGGCTCTTACCGAACCAATTTGATCCCCAATCAAGAGATCAAACGAGCAGTTGGTGTTCAGATTCAACACTGACATCCATGGTAACAATATCGAGAGAGATGGATGGACTGCTGCGGGCTCACCCGGACACATTGCTCACATCAAACCACTTTCCATGCAATGTAGAGAAGGATTAAAACAGAAGAGACTTCATAGTGCAACCCGATAGAACTCAGAAATGTATTCAATAAAACATCACACTTACATAAATAAGGTGCAGAAAGGCAGTGTAAAAATTCAAATCAACCACGGTGTCATTCCGCCGACCAGAACGTGGTGACGTCACAAAAAACTCCAAAACAGGCATCCTCTGGGATTGGAGATCTTTTTTTCTGGATTTTTTTTTGTTTTTTATCAGAATAATATTCGCCAATGTGGACCCTTAGTGGGCAAATCATACAACCAATATATTGTAATGCATAAGCTGTGCATTGTATCATGTGTAGCGCCACCCCTTAAAGAGCTGCTGGCCTTTTCTCCTATGCAACACCCACAGCCAATCAACAGGAATTTTCCACACACGCCAGATGACTCCAGAAAACAGTCTAGGGGTTTTGTTTTTTAAGTTTATTGTACAACGATGAACTTGGATGGGGATTTGGGGTACATTGGATGCCCCAAACTGAAGAAATTTTGCATACTATTTACAAATGGTTGAGGACCTGCTAAAGTCTTTGGCTGCTGTATACGGCTTCAGCTGAGCTATACACCAATGGGAAGGATGATACAGCGTGCAAAATAAACAAAAGCTCCAAAATGTCAAAGTTATAGATGCAGCGCCTGGCTGTATTGCATGGCACCTGGCTGCTCTCAACCCAAGTTATAGATATTGGGGGTGCTCCTGGCTAATTTGCTCTGCACTCAAGCTGTCCCCTATGTCCAAAGCATGGCGGTATTGCACTACACTGTCCCCTCTGTGGCTCTGGGTGTGATAATATACAGCAGGGTGTAGCGCTAAGATAACCAGATCAAAGGATATTATGAAATCAGTGGAACTTGAAGACATCAAAACTGCTTGCTATCCACTATAAAAATAACTTAACCACTTCCAGACCGGACACTTTTACCCCCTTCCTGTCCAGGGCAATTTTCAGCTTTCAGCGCTATCACACTTTGAATGACAATTGCGCGGTCATGCAATACTGTACCCATATACATTTTTTACCATTTTTTTGAGACAGATAAAGCTTTATTTTGGTGGTATTTATTCACCGCTGGGATTTTTATTTTTTTACTATGTAAATGAAAAAGTCCAAAAATTTTGAATAAAAGTGTTTTTTTTAATAAAATTTTGCAAATAAAATATTTCATCCTAAATCTTGGCCAAAATTTATTCCGTTATTTTTTTAGTAAAAAAAAATCCAAATTAGTTTATATCCAAAAATTATAATTTTTAAACATTTTTTTTACATTTTTATTTTATTTTTTTTATATTATTATTATTTATTTTTTTTTACATACTGTCACCCTAGCAGTACAGTGTCACCATGGTGACACTATACTACTTGTGGGGGCTGATGAAGATTTTTTTTTTTTTTTTTTTACACTGATTGCTTTTACACCCATATAGGATGTAAAAGCAATCATTTCTCTTTCTCTCTGTCTGCATTCTTGCAGTCATTGAGAAATACTGAGTGAGCTGTGATTGGTCACAGCTTGTCACATGGTACAAGGTTGTTGTGAATAGCCTTGTACCATGTGACCTCTGTGATCATTCACAGATTTCACACGTAGTAAGCAATGATGTCACAACTGACATCTTGCTTACTACTTTGCATGTGATCACTGATTCGCCAATCAGTGATCACATGATCGGGACCTCATACAGAGGTCCCGTCCGACGATCTGTGTTTCACTGTGTCCGGAGGACACAGCGGGCACCGGATCGCGGTGGTGCGCACAGCTAGAAAAGGCAGGTGCCGTTTAGGAACGGCAACCCGCCCCTGGACTGCCACCGCCCTGCCGTTTATAAACAGCAGGCGGGCGGCAAGAGGTTAAATAGCATAAGACACGTGTTGTCATAAAAAACACCTTAAATGAATCAGTTAAAAGATGGATGAAACATAATGAAGCACATTAACATATAAAGTGATAAAACAGTGCTCTGACATGTCACTACGCAGTGACTATTGATGTGTAAAGTGCAAATTGAAAGTCCAACATTAAGGTGCATAGGAGATCATAACAATCTTCAGGATCCAGTAATATGATCTAAACAGGGTAGTGATAAATCCCAGGGTATAAAGATTGCGCACTCACCAGATACGCAACCTGACCAGATCTTGAAGGGACCCCCAGTTTTCTGAGATTGATATCTCTAAATGCGCAGATTGATTGTGTATCTGGTGAGTGCGCAATCAGTCCGCCCCTTGTCTAGCGTGATCCTTTTGAAAAAGGAAAGCGGGGGACTAGCAGGAAAGAGAGGAATTTAACTTAAAGGAAGAAATACAACTAGAATAGGATACTTTTTAACATAAGTACATGGTGCAGCAGGCACATATCAGGAATTTGAAATGTTGGGCTAACCTATTCTTTATTTTGTACCTGACCAATAGTGGTATGTATTTACGTACTCCACATTTGTATGAGCCAACAGTAGACAGCCAGGATCCGCTAGCTGAATTTAAACTGTGATTTAAATTAGTTAGGTGACAACAAAGATCCTAGTGTGGGAGCTCTCCTGCTCATAAAATGACAGCGCCGCCTAAGTATGTCCTGCTGACCACCATCTGTAAATAAGATCAGCAAATTCTTCCTAATAATCCTGCTTATGTGTTTGTCTAAGTCTGCCTTTAAAGTGGTTATAAAGTCTAACAGTTTTTTTTACCTTAAAGTGGCTGTAAACCTCACACATGAAATATGAACAAAGCACATCCCTCTATAGTGTGTACTTGTCTCAATCTAGAGCATTAGGTGTTAATCCTATCCACTGCCTCCTTCCTTTGCTTTAAGTATGAGTAACTTCTGATGAGTTTTCCTGACCCCAAGAGAAAAATGGTGATGGGGAGGGACCTCCAGCAGATGGACAGCCTCAGCTCTGTTTCAGCAGGGGGAGGGGGGTTGATGTGAAGGAGGCAGAGGACACTGCTATGGTGGGAGGGCAGAGGGCACTACAGTAGGGGGGTGACGTGAAGGGGGGCAGAGGATACTACTGTGAAAGCTGGATGTGGAGAAACAGCGGTACACTGATCTTCACAGTAAATTGCTGTGCAGGGTGGTATGTCAGCACATATCTTGGCCATTGGAGGACAGACAAGCTGTGCTCCCAGCACATCCAGAAAACTGACCACGTTCAGATAGATGTGCTTTCATGTCTAGCGTGATCATTTTGAAAAAGAAAAGCAGGGGACTGGCAGGAAAGCCAGGGATTTCAGTTAAAAGGAAGAAATACAACTAGACTAGGATACTTTTTAACATAAGTACATGGTACAGCAAGCACATATCAGCTGTATGGAGGAGTGTGTGTCCCTTCCCATCCAATCAGCTCTCAAAGCTCCCCTCACTGATGTAACTTTAGCTCCCCACCCCTTGCTTTTCAGAGTTGAGAGGTCCTGTATAAAATTCTGCACTTTGAACAGATGTAGAGAAGAGAAGACTGCCGATAAACAGGTACAACTTGGCCCTCCTAACCATCTTGTATTGAACTGTATTGTTGCTGTATTGTCTCCTGTTATATTGTAAAGCGCTGAGCAAACTGTTGGCGCTATATAAATCCTGTATAATAATATATAAATCCTGTATAATAATAATAATATATAAATCCTGTATAATAATAATATAAATCCTGTATAATAATAATAATAATAATAATAAATAAATCCTGTATAATAATAATATATAAATCCTGTATAATATAATAATATATAAATCCTGTAAAATAATAATATAAATCCTGTAGAATAATAATAATAATAAAAAATAAATCCTGTATAATAATAATATATAAATCCTGAATAATAATAATAATAATAATATATAAATCCTGTATAATAATAATATATAAATCCTGTATAATAATAATATATAAATCCTGTATAATAATAATAATAATAATAATAATAAATAAATCCTGTATAATAATAATAATATATAAATCCTGTATAATAATAATAATATATAAATCCTGTATAATAATAATATATAAATCCTGTATAATAATAATATATAAATCCTGTATAATAATAATAATAATATATAAATCCTGTATAATAATAATGTAGGATGATTTGTTTCATCTCTGTGTATCACCTGAGACCGGTCACTTCACTGGGTATATGGAAGGGTTTGCAACCTCTAATACATTCCCTGCATTAAAGTGGTTGTAAAGTCCGCTTTTGTTTCTTCTTTTTAGGGGCCCCCAGGTGGGTTATGCCATAATGTGCTAGTATGCACATTATAATAAACTTACCTGTCTAACTAAGCCCCCCAGCGCTGCGCTGTGAACGATCCGGTTGGTCCTGGGTGCTCCCATCATTCAGGAGCGTACCTGCACAGATACCCCCCCAGCACTGTGCTTGTTCCAGAAGAGGAAGGAAGAGACTGCTTTGTGAAACATCATTGTACAGAGCAGGTAAGTATAACTTCTTTTATTCCAATAAAAAAAAAACTGAGGCTTTAATATCACTTTAATGATGTTTCATTCTTCAGCAAAAGTAGTCTCACTAAAACTGTTTCTTTTTGCAGGGAGAATTCCCCTACAGGGACAGCTTTAATCTTGTAGGCGGGATGACAGCTGCAGGCTTGTAGAATGGAGTTACCTGCACAGGATTTATGAGAAAGCATGGTATTAACTATTCCCGTGCTGTAATCCCCTTCTAGAATAACATCTACACAATTGATGCTAATTTCCTGACACTCATATGTAAAGTATAGATTGAGACACTGGAGTTCAAATTACTAATTGCTGAACCTGTTCTCTAGTACCTCTCCAGGCAAGCAGGTGATTATCAAAATAGCATCCATATTTTTAATAGGCTGCATTAACACAAAGCACATTAAGACGCATTAACGCACAAATGTAAACGGCCCTAAAGGATTTTGGGGACCAAATGGCTGACCTGAATATCCACGCTAAAATTTACACCACTCACCTCAACGGCCTCCATACTGTAGCTGTCCCCTTACTGCACCAGATTCATTCAGGCTATTATGTAGACTCTGAGATCTGTGGATAATACATTCTTCTATGGACTAAGGCTGGCTATACATTATTATCTGGAGTTTTTTGGTTTAGATTTACCAAACACCATATAATAGGAGGACCAGGGGCGGGCTGACAACTCAATAGGGGCAATAGGGGATCATGGGGCCCCTGTGTCCTTGCCCAAACTCAAAAAAGCCTATGAAAAAGGTACCAGGGGAATCTCATGGGGCCCCCTACTGACCCCCGGCCCTCGGGCAGTGCCCTAGTTTCCAAATGGTCAGTCCGCCCCTGAGGAGGACAAACCTAAACAACACTTTCAGTTGTATCCAAGTAGACAGGCCTTTGCACTACACAGTTGAAGGTAAATCTAAAGGAAATTGGGCAGAAAATTGGAAGATAATTGTATAATGTATGGCCAGCCTATGAACGTATCGCAAGTGCCGTATCCCACTGGACACTTAAATTCTGTGTTCTTTACGCTTGTGTACTGAGAATGTCTAATAAACTTTTACTAAGAAAAAAAAAAGGAAAAGAAACAAAAAATACATTCTGAGATTTTTTTTTAGGCTAGGTTGACACCCATGCGTTTTGCAATGCGTTTATAGTTGGCAGAGATGCACTACAGTCCATTTAACATGAAGTCTTATGGGACATGTTGACATCTGTGCATTTTCAACTGGTGGATTTTTTGGGAAGGGTTAGGGACTTTTTTTTTACCAAGTTACATTTTTTGGTTCTATAGACTTCAAGGAAAACGCAGCAAATATGCATGAAAAAATGCAATGCTTGTGTTTTTGATGCTTTTCCACTGCATTTTTGCTGGTTTCTCTTGCATGACAACAGACACCTCCCAAAAACACAAAACACATCAAAAACGCGTCCAAAGGTGTGTCCAAAAAACCCACCAGAAAAACGCATCAACAGCAACATGCATAGGTGTGAACCTAGGCTAAATAGATGGGAGTATTATTATTATACAGTATTTATAAAGCGCCAATGGTTCGCTCAGCGCTGTACATTACAAAGGGGGACAGAACATGTGACAGAACAATACCAATACAATGCAAAACATGAGGGGATTGAGGGCCCTGCTCTTTCGAGCTTACAATCTAGGAGGGAGGGGATGGTGGCACAGGAGGAGATAGCTGTGGGGGATGGAGTGGTAGGAAGAGTGGAGGAGGTCGGCAAGTTAGCAGGGGGTGGGGTAGGCTTCCCTGAAGAGATGGGTTTTCAGGGTGCACCTAAAGGAGAGGAGAGTAGGTGATAATCTGATGGGTTGGGGCAGGGAGTTCCAGAGGATGGGTGACACCCTGGAGAAGTCCTGGAGGCAGGCATGGGAGGAGGGGACCAGGGAACTAGAGAGAAGGAGGTCTTGTGAGGAGCGGAGTGTGCGTGCTGGGCGGTACTTGGATATTAGGTCAGTGATGTAGTTCGGGGCAGTATGGTGGACGGCTTTGTACGTCAGTGTTAGGATTTTGAATTTGATCCGTTGCGCAATCGGAAGCCAGTGGAGGGATTGGCAGGGGGGGGGCGGAAATGGAGCGGTTGGAAAGGTGAATGAGTCTGGCAGCCGTATTCAGGATCGACTGAAGTGGGGATAGCCAGCGGCCAGGCAGGCCAGTGAGGAGGGAGTTGCAGTAATCGAGTCGTGATATGATGAGGGAGTGGATGAGCTGTTTAGTGGTTTCTGGGGTTAGGAACGTGCGGATTTTGGCGATGTTGCAGAGGTGGAGTCTGCACAAGTTTGTTAAAGATTGGACTTGGGGTTGAAAGGATAGGTTGGAGTCCAGAATGACACCAAGTACTCTGGCCTGCGGGGCGGGTTTGATGGTGGCGTTGTTGGATGTGATGGAGAAGTCAATGGGGGGTGGTGTCCGGGCTGGGGGGAAGACAATAAACTCGGTTTTGGAGAGGTTCAGTTTAAGGAAGTGGAGCGACATCCAGTCTGATATGTCGCTCAGTAGGTTTGTGATTCGGGCAGAGACCGAAGGGGTGAGGTGGGGGGTTGAGAGATAGATTTGTGTGTCGTCGGCATAGAGGTGGTAGTTGAAGCCGTGAGAGTGTATGAGTTGGCCAAGGGAGGAGGTGTAGATGGAGAAGAGGAGTATCCTCCTACGCTTTATATGGATGTGAACCCTATAATTATAGCTGCTGTCACTCGACTTAAACCAATAAGTGATAAATATCCATACATAAATTAGTGAAGCGCTAAAAATAACTAAATATATTCGTACTATAGTGCCATTAATAACTGCATAATAGTGCTCTGTGATAAATGACTCCTAAACAGAAGTGTATCCTTATAGTGAAATGAATACACAAACTTAAAGTGAATAGTGATAACAACTATACCATGTGTATAAATAATATTCAATCTAAATAATTATTCAATAAATTAACATACAGCTGGGAATCACAAATATAAAAAAAACATCCGTGAGTAATCAATATATAAGAGCAAGTCCATGCAAGTGAAAACTGTGTGAAAAGGTGATCTTCACTTCTAGTGCATAAATCCTCAAATGGCAGCAGTGCCTGCTCACCTCCACACACTGACCCACACAGGGCCAAAAGGCTATTAATCTTCTTTATACCAGATCCTCATAAGTATGTTACTCATCCAGAGACCACAGGATAAATGGAGACTCCTCCCCCAGCGTTTCTATTCCACTTCACCTCCACTCAATAGTATATAGATAAGACACAAAGAAAATCCTTCCATAGTGCAACAATGTTTAATGTGAAAACAAATACAAAACAAGAATTGCACTCACATGTATCTCCCTAGTACATCAGCCTGTCACCCCATCCCATGGGTGTAATGCATGAAGCCTGGGGAAACCAATATGGCCGCTGCGTCCGGACATGCTTCACCTCGTGACCGGAAATGACGTACCTCGTGACCGGAAATGGCGTACAGCCAATCAGTGTACCTTTCGTGCAGCCCATCAGCGTACCTGTCAGTACAGCCCATCAGTGTACCTGTCAGCACAGCCCATCACGTACCTGTCAGTACAGCCCATCAGTGTACCTTACGTGCAGCCCATCAGCATACCTGTCAGTACAGCCCATCAGCGTACTTGTCAGCATAGCCCATCACATACCTGTCAGTACAGCCCATCAGCGTACCTGCTAGCACAGCCCATCAGCATACCTGTCAGTACAGCCCATCAGCGTACTTGTCAGCATAGCCCATCACATACCTGTCAGCACAGCCCATCAGTGTACCTTACGTGCAGCCCATCAGCATACCTGTCAGTACAGCCCATCAGTGTACCTTACGTGCAGCCCATCAGCATACTTGTCAGCACAGCCCATCACATACCTGCTAGCACAGCCCATCAGCGTACCTGTCAGCACAGCCCATCAGTGTACCTTTCGTGCAGCCCATCAGCATACCTGTCAGTACAGCCCATCAGTGTACCTGTCCAGCAGCCTATCAGTGTACCTGTCCAGCACATCCATCAGTTAAGCTTATCAGTGCACCTGTCAGCGCATACACCAGTGCAGCCTATCAGTGTACCTGTCATCAGTGCAGCCTAATCAGAGTACCCATAACAGAACCGCCATCACTGCCGCCCATCAGCAGTGTACCCATCACAGTTGCCTGTCATACAGCTAAGATGTCAAAAAATATTTCACTAGTGAGGAGGCTTTCAAAATACTCAGCATGACGGAGGAGAGCAGCGGGGAGCTCTCACCGTCCAATTCTGATTCGGAATACGAGCCAGTAGAAAACAGTGGATCAGTGACTGAATCGGAAGAGGAAGCAGTCCCTCCTAAAAGAGTAAGACGCTTTGAAGAGCAGGCAACCACGAGCAGCGCCAATGTGCCACTGTCATTACACCCAAATGGTCAATCGGCAACGCCAACGGAGCTAGACCCCAGGATGAAAGGCCCAGTACCAGCACTGGAATATCACGCCAGACCCCAAGAGTCAGGGCTCAAACATACCTCCCAGACTCTCTGGCAAACCCTTTGTGGCTGCCTTCCAGCTCAGAATCAGCTACAATCCCCCCTTTTTCTTGGACTTTAGTGGAGCAGGGTGTCCTGGCCTCATCTTGGGTGGAAATGAGTGGGGAGGTTGGTAATTGCAGACATCAAAATTACTTTAAAGCAATCAAAAAAATTGAAACATGCAATCTAGAAAATAAAAACGTGTTCTTACCTTTCTTGCTGTCCATTCTGCAAGAATGCCACACATTAAACATGGTGAGATGCTCTGTAATATAAACTGACAAGCAACACTGAAAACCACAAAAAAAAAAAATGGTAGTGCAATTTAATAAGCATGTGATAATTGGGAGAATAGAGCTGGTTCCTTGAGGTAGTAATATATTTGAGTGGCTTAGATGCACCAGCCCGGCTGTCAAGAGTCCCTGGAAATTATCCTAAAATGTTGGCAATTAAGCACTTGTATAGACAGCACAGTACAATACAGGACAATGTACCAGTATCTGTGCAAAAAATACAATTCATTATGGTTTAATGAATAAGCTGCATTAGATGGAGTTTTGGATTGTTTTTATATATGCCTCATGTTTAGCTTTACATAGTTAAAACAAATGTATGCAGGCTGTTGGCATTGTCTATTTGTTAACTACATGCCGCCCAGCCACTGTACATATACGGCGGCAGGGCGGCACTCGCAGGCAAAACCACGTTTTAAAATGTGTGTTTTGTAAACAAATAGGGGGCGCGCGCGAGGCGTGACGCCGCCTTATCTGTCCCGCGGATCACCGCCGCAGATGTCAGTCGCCGGGTCACAGCCGCTCCTTAGCGGCTATGTCCCGGCGATCGGCGGCAAACAGTGACAGAGAGCACAGCTGCAGTAGCTGTGCTGTCTGTCACTTCCCTGTCAGCTCAAGGATGAGCTGATCGAGAAAGAACAGTTTCTCTTTCTCGATCAGCCTTGTCCCGTCCAGAACACCTCCCCGCCCCCTAGTAAAACACTCCCCCTCACTCCTATAACCCTTCCCTGCAAAATAAAGTTAACCCCTTCCTCCCCATTGCCATTAGTACAGTGTCAGTGTTTTTTTTTTTGCACTGATCACTGTATTAGTGTTTTTGGGGATGTCAGTGACCCCAAGTCAGTACCCCCCAATGTCAGAATGTCCGCCGCAGTCCCGCCATAAGTCGCTGGTCGCTGCCATAAGTCCCTGATCGCCGCCATAATTCGCTGATCGCCATTATTAGTATAAAAAAAAAACCTAAAAACCCCAGTATCTTTCCCGCCATTTGTAAATGCTATAACTTTCACGTAAACCAATTAATTTACACGTATTGGGTTTTTTTTTTAGCAAAGACATGTCGCAGAATGCATTTTGGCAGAAATTTATGACTAAATTTGATTTTTGCATTTTTTTTTTTTTTTACCGGACATGTTTTATAGCAAAAAGTCCAAAATATTGTTTTTTTTCCTCAAAATTGTCAGCACAGGCGATCAAATACCACCGAAAGAAAGCTCAATTTGTGGGGGAAAAAAAGGATGTAAATTTCATTTATGTACCATATTGCATGACCGCGCAATTGTCCGTTAAACTAGCGCAGCGCTGTATAGCAGAAAAATGGTGTAAATTGCAGTATTTATACCATAGTTTGTAGACGCTATAACTTCCACACAAAGCAATAAATATACACTTATTGGGATTTTTTTTACCAAAAACATGTAACAGAATACATTTTGGCCTACATTTATAACCAACTTTGAGTTTACTATATATTTTTTATAGCTGAAAGTAAAAAATATTGTTTTTCTTCAAAATTTTTGGCCTTTTTTTGTTTATAGCGTGAAAAATAAAAAGCGCACAGGTGATTAAATTACACCGAAAGAAAGCTCTATTTGTGTGAAAAAAAGGACGTAAATTTTGTTTGGGTGCAGCATTGCATGACCGCGCAATTATCAGTTGAATTAGTGCAGTGTTGAGTAGCAAAAAGAGGCCTGGTCATTAAGGGGGGTAAATCCTCTGGAGATCAAGTGGTTAAGGTGCCCACGTAATGCCTTCAATGTCAGGAAAACCAAGAGAAGATTTAGGGAACGAATTAGTGATCACGTTAATGATGTATGAGGGGGGGATCTTGTGAGTTCGGTCACAAGAACACTATTACAACCCTAGTGGCACGAGGTTTCTAGCCCTTGAAATAATTCACCCCCATCCTAGAAATATATTTTGATAATACAATTCTACAGAGGGAATGCAGATGGATTTATAGTTTAAAGACATGTAAGAAACTTGCCTAAATGAAATATGAAGTTATGCTCCTTTCTTATAATATGGCATGTTTTGCAGTCATTTTCCTGATATATGGTACATCAACTCTGAATGTAAATACAGTTTATATGAGTGTCTTTGTCTTTTTCTTAAGTGTATTTTGTTGGGGTAAATTATTATGTATATTTTTGGTGTGGTTTGACCCTAGACAAATCTGGGAGTTGGTATTTGGTTATTACGGATTTCACAAATTCTATTTATATTTTCCTTTTTTTCTTTTATATTATTATTTGTTTTTCAACCCCCCCACTTTTTGCTATTGTCATATATAATCTTTTTTTCTGTTGCTGGTTCTATGTAAATTAAGATGTTATTTGGATTCTTTTTTATGAATTCTAGTGTTGCATCTCATGCGTGGATCCTGAGGAAGCAAATACAGTGAAACGCGTCGATCCTATATGCCTATTGTTTGTTCATCACAAACTTAAATTATTATTATTATTATACAGGATTTATACAGCGCCAACACTTTGCGCAGCGCTTTACAAAATGAAGGCAGACATTACAGTTACAATACAATTTGATACAAGAGGAAATAGGGGGCCCGGCTCATTAGATCTTACAATCTAGGAGATAATTCCTTTATGTCTAATACATTTTTTATGCCATCAGTTCCATCCTTTCCCATATATCTTCACTTACATCCTTTTCTAGCTATCCTGCACCTTATGCCAGTTACCTCCAAACCAGTTTTGATGCCAAACTTCAATTTAGGTTTTGTCATAGTCTTTTGTCTACAATTCCATTTTACTTTTAGTCGCATTTTAGTCATCTGAATTATTTTAGTTTTAGTCGTAGTTTAGCTGACTCAAATATTTTAATCAACAAAATTAACACTGCTTGAAACTGCAGCCGAGGGCAGGTAGCGGCCCTTTGCTTGCCTTTATCTAGCCCCTGGGGCACTATTCCCCCCATTGACACCAATGATGGGGCATAATTTCTGATTCTTACACCAATAATAGATCACTATCTCCCCCACCGATACCATCAATGGGGCACTATTCCTTCCGCTGACATCAACTACAGGTCACTATTCCCCCAATGACGCCAATGATGGGACACTGTTTACTCCCACTGATGCCAGGATGTTTTCTACTCTCACTATCCACAGTCAGACCCCTAAAGTCTGAAAATAGTAAACTGGCCCTTTGTTTAAAAAGTTTGGAGACCCCGCTATATGCTATAATTTAATTCTATCGGTCGTTCCTAGTTCACTTCCTACCTACTCTCACCACTTCACTCATTGCCAGCTCTGTCTATCCCCTTTCTTATTCTCTCAGATTCCTTTCCAATAACTGTATGCTGGTGCTAGACTGAGATATCCATTGTTTTTATGTAAAATGTCTATTTTAACTGGATGGATTAATAAATATTTTTTTTTATAGTTTTGTGTTGTATATTTATCCCATTGTGAGGTACATATAAAATCCCCTTTTTTCTGAGCAAGATAGTTCCACATTTATGCTTATGCAGGCCATAGACGGGTCAAAAATCGGCCGATTTTTCTTTAAAAAAAACGAAAAATCGGTCGTTCAAGCGGCCGACGTTACCAGCAACGGTAAAAAAAAAAAAAAAAAAAAAAAAAAATCGCCCGATTTTCATCCCATCAACAGCCGGCAAAAAGTGTCCCTGCAGAGAGATACATTGTTACAACCGCTATAAATGTCAAGGAACTGTCAAAGAAATAGCGGAGCTTTCTGCAGGGACACTTTTTGCCGGACTGGAATTCCTCTTCTTCTTCATCTTCTTCTTCTTCTTTATCCTCTTCTTCATCTTCCTCTTCTTCATCTTCCTCTTCTTCTTCATCCTCTTCTTCTTCTTCTTCTCCTTCATCCTCTTCTTCTTCATCCTCTTCTTCTTCTTCGTCCTCTTCTTCATCCTCTTCCTCTTCTTCTTCTTCTTCTTCATCCTCTTCTTTTTTCTTCTTCTTTTTGTCTTCCTCTTGCAGGTCACGGCTCATGCGCAGATTTTTTTATCGGTAAAAGATCGTCCGATTTGCCCATCATTGCCGCAAAAATCGGCTGATCGGCAAAATTGGCCGATTTTTTCCAACTTTACCGATAAAATAAATCTGCCAAAATACCGAAAAACGGCCGAACATTTAGCCCACTAACGATCCAAAAATCGGCCGATTTTATTTTCGGCCGAAAAATCGGCCGAATTTCGATCCATCTATGGCCTGCAATAGGTGTGGTTACTTATGCTTGCTCGTTTGTTCCTGCTTTGATTGAAAGTTTGGCATGGTTCCACAATGTGGATACTTCTATCTTGGCTCCTAATCACACGTCGTTTCTTTCTTGCTAAAACCAATGTAGCGCTACTTCCGTAGAAGCCGCAGGAATTCCGTCCTGGTCCTCCCCAGTTACTTTTCCCCACAGCCAGGCAAATAGGCTTACACGTTTCTCCAATAACCAGTCAAGGGGTGTTGTTTTTGATGTTTTTATTTCTGGAGAACTTGGATGGGGATGGGTGGGATACTCCAAAAATAGGAACATTGAGGACTTTATCTAATCTTAAAGGTTTACTAAACCCACAACAGTAAAATCAGTCTGTATATGCAGTAAAGCATGTTTGTTATACTCATTATGGAACTTAAGGGGTCAATCCTCTACATTGTGTAAAAAGGCAGTTTTCTCTGCCCCTCCTCTTGTTTAAATGTGTTATCTCCTGATAAGACAGACCGAACCGTAGCCACATGCACATGCTCTGTTTAGTGTGCATTGCGAGAGAGGTTTTTTTTTTTCTTGGGAGAGTGCATGTAATCAGCACAGGGCCAATCAGCGCTGTCCAGACAGAGGGTCAGGAGTTTTCCATCCTGATAGAGCAGAAAGAAATCTCCTCCAACAAGCTTTAACCAGTGCTCTGCTGAAGTCACAAGACTGCTCTAACTGCTGCTGAGAAAAGGTATTTAGATACCACGGAGCTTTCTGTGACGTCACCTTGTTCCGGCCGGTGGTCTGACACCGCGGGAATTTTAAATGTTTACACTGCCTTTATGCACCTTATCTATGTAAGTGCAATACTTTAATAAATTCTTTGCTGGTTTATCGGGTCGCACGATGACGTTTTCTTCTTCTGTTTTAAACCTTTCCTTGCATGATGTGGAGATCTGTCCAAAGTGATGGATTTATTCAAGTGAACCTGCAGTTGTCCATTCATCTCCTATTCATCTCCTTGATACGGCTAACTAGGGTGTCAGTGTGGGATCTGAACACCATCTGAATGTTTGATCTCTTGATTGGAGATCAAAGTGTCTGGTAAGAGGCTGATTTTTTTCTTTTGAGTCAAGCATTTGTGGACACCTATGCACTTTCCGTTGGAGGATTTCTTTAGCACACAGCGCTGTGTTATTGGATTTTGGGACTTTTAATTATGTAATATATGAATGTGGACATATATAATTTTATGCACATTTTTTATGTAACAGTATTTATTTGATTTACTATTGTCTATGATTTTTTATATGTTTTGTATTTTCTGGTGTTCAGGGAAAGAGTAGCAGCAGTTCACTAATTGCTTCACTATTGGTTTAGAATATTTTTTTTTTTCACACATTTATTCACATATTGTCTAGGGTGTAGCGCAGGTTTTTTCCCTTTTTTAGTGTGCAGTGCACTCATTTTTTATATGTTTTGTATTTTCTGGTGTTCAGGGAAAGAGTAGCAGCAATTCACTAACTGTTTCACTATTGTTTTAGAATATTTTTTTTTTCACACATTTATTCACATATTGTATTGTCTGGGGTGTAGCATAGGTTTTTTCTCTTTTTTTCTACATTATTGAATTGGCGGGCTGGCAAGATCTTTTCACCATAGAAAAAAGCTAAGATTTCTGTGCTTCTATTGTGTATTTTGAAAAGTGTTCCTCCACAATGCCTATAGCTAAGGAGGTGAATGAAGGTAGGTTTGAAAGTGTTTTTACTGCTTGTTTACAATTTGTAAATTCTTTAGTGTGCATAGTCTGGGCATATGTTCACTTTAAGAAAAAACATTTAATGGCAGAATTATATTGTGTATCCTATATCAGCTTGGAGCTCAGCTTTAAGGATAGGCTTGAAACTCCATGTCACACAAGGCAGATGACAATTGTTTCATGCCCCAGGCACTTTCTCAAAATGCTTCAAGAAAGTGCCTTGGGCACGAACAGTTCATAAGCTTCTTGAGTTTCTGTACGCATTTTTAATGGAATTGCCATTAAAGAAGTTCTGCTGTAATGAGTGAAGGATCTAAATGGTCTTCTCTGTGAGAATGAAGTGGATTCTAAATTACTTTACCGGAGATGAGGCAATTTAATAAGTTTAAACACATCCTACTTTCAATTTAGATTTAAACACTCCAACATAATTTCCTATGTGTGAAAGTATATTTCCTATTTCTTTATATATTATTGTATTTTTAAAGTTTAGTTACATTTAAAAGTTTAATTACATTTAAGTTTAGTTACATTTAAAAAGAATTCAGCACAGGAGACAGTACTTACTTTGAATGAGAAGTATTTCTTGTGCTGGTGGCTGCCCTCTTAATTGAAGTCTCTAACTCCCAACTCCAATCTCTCCCCTCCAGGGGTGGACTGAACATTTGGAAACTTGGGCACCGCCCGAGGGCCCGGGGTCAGTAGGAGGCCCCATGAGATGCCCCTGGTACCTTTTTCATAGGCTTTTTTGAGTTTGGGCAAGGACACTGGCCCCTTGATCCCCTACTGCCCGGGGGCCCCATGAGTTGTCAGTCCGCCCCTGCTCCCCTCCACTATCTTCTGGTGCTGCAGGGGCAATACAAGCCACTGGACCTCTTGTAGGCACTATGGGTAGATGGATTTCACCCATAGTGCCTACAAGAGGTCAGCCTTCTCTTTTTATACAGTGCATTTCACTGATGGAAGCTACAATGAAGCTTCTATGAATAACAAACAGTTAGAGGTATTGGCGCTGGCGTGAAAGGGAGACTTAAGTCCAAATTATTATGAGGGAGTTGTCTGTATTATACAGTAAAGTGGTATAATCAGCAACATCAGGAGGCAGCACCCTTAGAGTAAAGCTGGACTCTGTACATGGAGGAAAACAGAAGAGAGGGGCGCCAGACTAAGTGCAGTATTGACAGGTAGTTTAATAGCACAAATAACTGGGTAACTCATTAGATGGTAGTGGATTGAAAGCATGTGTCTCAGAGTAGACGTCATCCTGGTGGAGATCCCGGAGGCTGATGGAGAGGGTGGGTAAAGCTGCACTCTGTATATGTAAGAGAAAAGAAGAGATGGGCGCCAGACTAAGTGCAGTATTGACAGGTAGTTTAAAAGCACAAATAACTGGGTAACTCACTAGATTCTAGTGGATTGAAGGCATGTGTCTCAGAGTAGACGTTGTCCTGGTAGAGATCCCGGAGGCTGATGGAGAGGGTGGGTGGACATCTGGGGGCCAAGGCTGTGGAGGGAGCCAGGTCTCCTGATTCACACCATTTTCATCCAGCTTCCAGCGGCTGTGGCTGTGTAAGAAACCAAGCTGGAATGCAGATGACTGCCGGGCGGATGTCACCACGTGAGCATAATGCCGCAAGAAGGGGGCGGTAACGCGTTTCAAAGCATCAGCTTTTTCATCAGACCTGATTGGCCACTGAAATTGGCCATCTATATAGGAAGCTGGAAGGGCTGGAACAGATCCGGGGGATAAGTCTAGCAGCCATGAACCGCAGCTTGCACAGGAGGGGTGATTTTACTAAGGGACATTAAATAGCAATAAAAATAAACATTGGGAATAATAAAATAAGATATAAAACATTGCATTTCCCCAGGCATGGAGACAATGATAACAATAAATTACCATTATGTTAACAATAAATTAACATTATGTTAAAAATCCGATGTGCACAATGACATTAGTAATCCAATGGGATGATGCGCAAAACAAAAAACCTATAAATTACATAGCAGGTTATTTTAAAATAAATGATAGTAGTTTAACAGTAGCGCTGGAGGTCACATCAATTAAGGTGTATGCTACAAAAAATGGACTAGTATATTCAAAATGTGTCATAAAAATAAAAAATAAGAAATAAAAAATAAATTATAAAAAAATATATACAGTATATAAAAAAAAACAAAAGAAAATTGCATGTATTGTGTAGGATGCATACACATATTCACGCCTACACAGATATACAAACCCATATGCACTTACCCGATAGGAGATCCCCAGTACTAGCATTCAAGTAATACACTGTCAACAGTAAAAAAAAACCTGCTATGTAATTTATAGGTTTTTTTCATTTTGTACATCATCCCATTGGATTACTGACCATTAATGACCATTTATAAAGGTCAGTCCAGAAATCGCTCTTGGGTGGCAAGCTAATGCCTCCGGACTGAGCCTTCTTAGATGGCGGATGGAGGGAGGAGGAGGACTGTGCAGGTAATGCTCGTATGAGCACAGAGCCCAGCAGACAGATCACATCCTGTATGCCAGGTATGTCCTGTTGGGGATCTACTGCAATTTTCAGTTTTCTAGTACTGGAAACTTATTTTAATCCCCAGACTGTGTACAGAGCCAATGCGAGTAGCTCTGTGCAGCATGATTGCTGTGATGACCAATCACAGAGATCACATGATGTAAACTGGGCAGTGCAGCATTTCTCAACCTTTTTTATTTCAGTATGCAAAATCACACAGCCCCCCAATCACACAGTTCCCTAATCACATAGTCTCCAAGTCATACATTCCCTCTATCACAGAGCCCCCCCAGTCACACAGACCTCCCCACTGTAAATCCCCCCAGTCACACAGATCCCTCCATCACAGCACACCCCAATCCCACAGTCCCCCTATCACAGAGTCCCCATCACAGATACCCCTCAATCACACAGCCCCCTCTTCATATCAGAGCCATACAAAGCCCTACCTTTGGGTTCCAGCAGGGGGGCAAGGGGTGAAGGAGATAGATTTCTATCTTCTCCTGAATGCTGGGGGCAGCCCTGCACACCGCCTGCTCTGGATCATGTATTGCCATGATTCAGATGAGCTGGCCACCATCACCATAGCAACTAATGATGAATGAAGAGCGTCATTGGTTTTTATAGGGCTGGTGGCTGGCCGACCCACACCATGGCAATTCATAATGCTGACCGGGGTGGACTGACCATTTGGAAACTCGGGCACTGCCCGAGGGCCTGGGGTCAGTTGGAGGCCCCATGAGATGCCCCTGGTACCTTTTTCATAGGCTTTTTTTGAGTTTGGGCAAGGACACATGGGCCCCATGATCCCCTATTGCCCGGGGGCCCCATGAGTTGTCAGTCCGTCTCTGACGCTGACCCAGGGTAAACTGAAGCCTATACTTAAGGTTTTTTTATTGCACTGCCCAGTGATTGATGAAAAAAAAACTTTGGCCGGTAAAGTTGGGGCCCTTGAGGGAAGCAGAATATTTCCCAGCAGACAACAGATGAACTTGAACAATATTAGTCTCCTACCAGACCCAGGGCCCCCTTCTCTAGTTCTCTGGACACATGCTCTGGGTTAGTTCAGGTCCTTTGAGAGGGATAGGAATTGCTGTAATATCTCTCTCAATTCTGCTGAGACAGTCCCTCCTTTTCTTCCTCACAAGCAGTAGGCGTGGTCCCCTGTACTGTCTGATCTCACTAGGCACCCAAATCACACCTCACACCCTCTCACAAATAAAGTTCCTGGTCTCTGATGCAAGAGGAGTCATTTATTTTCTTCTCCTGATTGTGTTCTCATATGGCGGGGTTCCATTCAGTCAACATCAGCAGCCCAGTCTTTTCCCCACATACCTGCTTGGTTTAAGACAGTCCTCTCTTCTTTCTTCACCAGCCTGCAGACCCTCTTCTCCTTGCTCTGTTGCATCAGCCAATCACTGTCATCCAAAATTGAATGAGACCCAGCCAAAATGGCTGCCCCCTGCACTAGAGACACTCCATAGATGAGCATTGCAAAGTCATCTCCTTAAAGATGGGTGCTGCATTCCCATTAATGAATATTCAGTTTAACCCTGTCCACTAGACCACACTGCAGAAGGATAATACAGCAGCAACAAAGGAATACGTTCCTCATCAGTTATCAGCCACAGTCTAGGTTACACAGAGACTGACACTTCTGGAAGTGTCGGATTCAGTGTAGACTGCGGTGGAAGATTTCTCAGGATCAGAGCAGGGTTTAGCGGCACAGACAGCAGGAAAGGCGAGTATGTACTGTCTTCTTTTTCAGGTATGGCTTGCTTGAAAAGTCTTTGTCAAGACTTTGGGGTTGAAATAGACTGTGCACTTTTCAAAGTGCAGCTGCACTCTGCAAGAACAATTGCTCCAGAGCTTAGTGAATGGGCAGAAGCTCTGCTGACATCCATCATCCAATCACGTGCAAGCAAAAACAGTTTTTTAAATTCTCCTTGCATGTGATTGGGCATTCTTTGCAAAGTGAAGTATTACCTAATTTACAAAGTTCTGGAGCATCTGCACTTGCAGAGTGCAACTGCATTTTGCAAAGCGCAGTCTATTTGCCTTTAGTAGATCAACCATTATGTGTTTCATAATTACACGTTTATTATAATGTAATCATCTAAAATAAAATAATAATAATAATGTTATAATATTTTTGCGATGTCCTCACATACATCTATAGGTTGAGAAACATAAAATGTGTATCTAAAAAAATGTGAAAAGACCATATATTTCCTCTAACCAAATATGAATGACGCTCATAAACATGCATTTTAAAACACAGGAGTTTGTCAGAATTCAATATACAAATTTGAGAGGGCAGAAATATATTTTACATAAACTAGATCAGTTTGTGCTTTTTCTGTAGGAAGAGCTACAAATAATGCTGATGGTTTTAAGGTACGTTTGAATATTAGCTTTTTTTTTTACCTAATAATAAATAGAAGAATTTTAAAAAGAACATTTTGTGATGAAAACCAGGATGGGAGAACAATTCCCCTCAAATTATACAGTAAAAAATGCAAACATTAGAGCTTTGAAAATTACTTTCTTCATATAACAAGTTTTGCAAGTCTGTCCAAGTTGCTGAACAAATAAAGTCACGGCCATTGCATTTGTTAAAGAGACCTAGTCAGCTGACCATTCACTTTTTTTTAACCCTTCCATAAGATATGTGCATTTAACATATTTTTGCATGTTATTTACCTGCAAAAGTCTTTCTTAAGTAGACATCCAAAAGCCCTGAAATCGCTGCTGGGTGCTGCCATCTTGAATGTGATGTCAGCAGCCCCAGCAGACTCACAGTGATGCTCTATAGCAGGGGGTCTCCAAACTTCTAAACACGGGGCCTATTTACTGTCCTTCAGACTATGGTGCGGGCTGTGGCCAGTGGGAGAAGAAAATATCCCATCATCAGCGGCAGTAGACAATGTCTCAGGCCCTTACATTGGTATTGGTGACCAGAAAGGTGCCTCATCATTGGTATTGGTGAGAGGAATAGTGCTCCATCATTGGCATTAGTGAGAGAAATAGTGCTCCATCATTGGTATCAGTGGAAGGAATAGTGCCCCATCATTGGTATTAGTGGGAGGAATAGTGCCCCATCATTGGTATTAGTGGGAGGAATAGTGCCCCATCAGTGGTATTAGTGGAAGGAATAGTGCCCCATCATTGGTATTAGTGGAAGGAATACTGCCCCATCAGTGGAATTAGTGGGAGGAATACTGCCCCATCATTGGTATTAGTGAGAGGAATACTGCCCCATCATTGGTATTAGTTGGAGGAATAGCACTCCATCATTGGTATTAGTTGGTATTTGTTGGAGGAATAGTGTTCCACCATTGGTATTAGTGGAAGGAATAGTGCCCCATCATTGGTATTAGTGGGAGGAATAGTCCCCCATCATTGGTATTAGTGGGAGGAATAGTGTCCCATCATTGGTATTAGTGGGAGGAATAGTGCCCCATCATTGGTATTAGTGGGAGGAATAGTGCCCCATCATTGGTATTAGTGGGAGGAATAGTGCCCCATCATTGGTATTAGTGGGAGGAATAGCGCCTCATCATAGGTAGGTATTAATGGAAGGAATGGTGCCTCATCTTTGGTGTCATTCGGAGGAACAGTGCCCTATTGTTAGTGTCAATGAGAGAAATAGTGCCCCATTGTTGGTGTCAGTGGAAGGGATAGTGCCTCACATCAGTGAGAGGAAGAGTCCCCCAAAGGCCGTATTTGGCCTGGGGGCCTTATTCTGGAGACCACTGCTCTGTACTACTCTCCTTGGTTCTTTTTCCTGGCATCCACTAAAAAAAGTAATGCAGGGAAGTGAGGGGAGGAGCAGAAGAGCTGAGCCAGCACAGACCGCAATTAAACACTCCCATAAGAGCAGATGACATGCAAGGAGGGAGAAGTCTGTGCCAGGGAATTAGATCTTCCTGAAGTAGTCAAAATTTCCTAGCAAGTTCAAAAGCACACTGCAAGTGAATTAAAAATATTTAATGGAAAGGAAAAAAAACTGACTATTTAAAATATTAGATTTTTTCATGCTTACCTGCATTTTTGGTTGACCAAAAGGTTTCTTTAAAGTGCCACAGTTTTCTAAACTGTCATAAAAATGTGACAGATTGATCATAATAAAAATTCTAAATTAACCCTTTGCAGGCAGCACCCTTTCATATTTTCAGCACACTTTTACATAAAAACAGGGATTTATAATTCAAGCTGGCCAACTGTGTCAAAGTAATCCCTCTCTGGCCAGTCCCTACTCTACTGTGCAAGATGCCAAATACTTGCTCATAGCATACTTTAGTGGACATATAGTGCCAATATGCGGCAGACCGACACAGGGTGAGAGCAGCATACTCGGATCTGGTCACTGACCTTCACTATAGAAATGGAAGATATATGCCTGTGCTCAAAACATAAAGCTTACATATATATATATATAACACATCAGGTGGTAAAGGGGGTGCAACCACATGTTAACACCAAAAACTCTGAAGTAACCCATTGCACACTGCTATAAACCGTTACATACATCTAGCAAACTAATGCATAAAAACAGGAATCTCCTCACAAATTCATCATATTGTTGCATTTTACATAGTAAATGTGTCATACTGCTTTGCGTTTATTGTCGTATTATGTGAACAATTTGCCTCAAAATAGCTTCCAGGAAAGCACTTAACAGGGAACCTATTCATTATCCTAAAAAGTACAACAAAGACTCTTTTAGAAATGTTTACCAATCTACAGCCACTTACAATCTACAGCCACTTACAGACAATTGCAGGAATTTTATTCTATGCATACCTTATTTTTTCATTTACTCCCCATTCTTCTCCTGGTTGCCATTTTCACTAAGGAGAGATGGATCCATCTTCTTTTACTTTGTGGAACTCTGGCTCTGCCTCCTGAAGCATGTGCTACTACACTTCATGTGACTGGAAAGGCATTGGTAATGTAGCCTTTCCAGGATGTAGTTGTGAGACCAGGACATCACCAGTGTCTCACTCATCCAGGAAGAAGACTAAAAAGTAATTGCAAGTAAAAGCAAAAAAATTTGTTTAACTAATGAATGTAATATGATTTTTTATCAGTATGCAGAGCTGCATGCTAATGCGATTTTTAGTGAAGGGGGGGGGGGAGTTTTATGAAGGGGGCTTCATGGGGGGAAATGCTTTAAGAAGTCATTTCAGATAATTGTACCTGATTTAAATGTGGTTCACATCACTTCCTAATTATGTGACAGATTGGTATGTTAATTCTGCCGCTACTATATCTAGTTAACACTTGCAACAAATGTGCAGAAACAAGCAGACATTTTAGTTTAGTTGAACACATTTAACCTCTTAAAGCCGGCCTCACGGCGTCTGGGCACATTTGTGTGCAATTAAGGAAAACATATGTGCTGAGAGCGCGCGCCCTGCGCGCTCCCAGCACACATGTCCGGTACTCACGGAAAGGTCCCGATCTCTTTCGATCGGGACCTTTCCCGATCATGTGACCGCCGTGATGGCGTGTCACAGTGGTCACATGATCCTAAGCCCAGCCCCGCCTCCCAGCTTCTGAAACCCTTAAAGGGCCGGAAGGCTCCGGCCCCAAGGGGTTAAAAAAACAGAAAGTGGCATAGCACTTACAACTGTTCTGTCACAAAAGGTAGAATACTGTGTGCAAATGATTTACTCATTTTTTTCACGGTGTTAAATTTAGAAATAGGGTGTAACTGGATTGATAAAGGTCTTCCTGTGACATTTTCTTATTAATCTTCCCTATATAGTAGATATATTGCTGATGTCAAAAGTGTCATGGTTTAGCCTGCAGTTTCATCTTTTTGAAATTCTTACCTCCTTGCTGCAGTGGTTCTGCTAGATCTGTGATTCTATTCACATGTGCTGCTGGCTTCTGTGTTCACCTATAGGTGTTGCCTGCTTTACTGTGGATTTATATCCCCTTCTCTTCTATCACTTCCTGGCCCGCCACCCAGTCTGCCTCTCTCTATGTATACACATGCTCAGTGCAACTTGCGTGGCCTGAGCAACTTCCTAGTTTCTCCATGCTCCTGCTTTCCTGCGTATTACTTGTATTCTTTCAGGTACTTATATAGCGCCATCAATTTACGCAGCGCTTTACATATATATAGTACATTCACATCAGTCTCTAACCCTCAAGGGGCGTACAATCTAAAGTCCCTAACCTACATTCATACACATACTAGTGCCAATTTAGACAGGATCCAATTAACCAACCAGCATGTCTTTGGAATGTCGAAGGAAACCGGAGTACCCAGAGGAAACCCACACAGGCACAGGGAGAACATGCAAACTCCAGGCAGGGGGTGCCATGGTTGGGACTCAAACCAGCGACCCTAGTACTGCCAGGCATAAGTGCTAACCATTTAGCCACTGTGCTGCCCACTGTGTCTGACTTCAATTTTAACTTGCCTGCCCTGACTTCAGCACATTTCCCGGATCCTCTTCTGTCTCTCTGCCATCTGTACTTTGCACATACGAGTGGTCTCTGAATCTTCAGCTGTACCCAGGGGACGCAACTTTGTTCCAGTCTGCTGTAAGCCCCCACCATTAGGAGCCCTGGTGAAGAAGTAGACTGGGGCTTACACTCCGCCCCCGATGTGTCCTTCTATAAGGGCTCACTAACACAGGAACCGGACATAAAGGATGAATACTAACACACTTTGGTGTTTAGAATTTGATATATTTTGAAGGGCAGCATTTAAAATGTATCTGTACTATAGGCAAGTTCTGTTTTTTTAGTTTTGGATGGCTTGGGAAGGGTTAGATCTTCTCTCAAGATTTCATTGCAGTTTGTGTTCCCACTGGGAAAATTCACCACTTCCTTTGTAGTGGGGACTAATGTCCCCAAAATAGAAAGTAAAAGGGAAATCCAAAATTCTCCCCAGAACATGAGGTAAGAGGAAATCTTCCACTGAAAACATCTATAGCATGGACAACTGTCTTAGGGCTCATGTACACTGCAGCTGACAAATTCATGTTCAGGAGCTTTTCTGTGTTTTTTTCAGCAGCCCCTGAACTCTCCCTAATGTTCTCCTATGTGTCCATGTACACATCATCGTTTACAGTCGTTTACAGGCATTTGAGTTTACAGTCTTTTTTTTAATGCACCAAACTTTCGTTCAGGAGTAGATTTTATCAGCGTTTCAAACGTCAAATGCTTGTAAATCGTGTAAACACGGCTAACCGCGTTTATAAGCGTTTGCGTTTAGAAGCGTTTTTTAACTGTTCCATATCCAGATGCTGTCCAGAGCCTTTTTCATCATCAGAAATGCATGCAAAGTGTTTTCTATGTATTCAAATGGACCCGGTACACCAGCGCAGTCAGTTCCAGGTTTTGCGTGAAGGAAAAAAAATGGTAGAACGTGCCGCATTATGCTCATGATGGGATCCATAGTGAATACAACCAGAAAGGACAGGTCATCTCAACACATACTGCTCTCTCTGCTTCTGCTCTCTCTATGCCTCTCAAAATGTCTGAAATAGTTTTTTTTTTACTGTTTTTCCATGCATTCTGGGCATTTTAGAAGGTTGACTGATGTTATCTGTAAAAAATGCTTCTAAACACAAACGCACATAAACGCGGTATGGAAATGCTGCTAAACAGATGTTTTTTAACCTACGTTTTCCAGCAGTCAGTTTCTATCATTCAGAAGTGCTTTCTAAACGTCCTGTGTACATGAGCCCTTAAGAGGAAAAGGCTCACCTTGAGAGATTTCTTATTTCTTGTTGGGTACCTGGGACAGGTAGTGAATTGAAATTTCCCAAATGGTACACAAATAGCAAGAAATAAACTTCCAGTGATTTTAACCCTTCCTTACTATATCCAAAACAAAAAAAAACAAGTTTTAAATATATGTACACTTCAGCATATACCTTATTTAGAGAGATAATTTGAATTCTCTTCCACATTATTATAATACCATCTCCCTTGCGCTTTGTGAAGAATGGGAGAGCATACCCTATGCTAATTTGTTTCAGCTGTTTCTATTCCTACATTAATGAAAATCAGATCTAACAATAGAGGTTAAAAGAGTGCCTTCACTGCTACTTTTTACAAGATCTAAAGCCTGAACCTAAAAGCCTTTCTACATTCTTAGATAGAATGGATGAAATACCTGACTATCCCTGGAAAGAATGTCCCTTTTATTTGTGAGCAATATAAGAGGGACAGAAACTGATGAGAAAACCAAACTGTTCCAGGTATTCCCCAAGCTGGGATGAGGGGAAATGTTCAAATAATAAACACCTGTATGATGAACTAGGAACGCAATTAAGAGCGCACGGAGGAAAATCACATGGAACCTGATGTACGTGCGTTTATTGAGGAACTTGGGTGTATGGGAGGGGTGGCAATAGGACACAGCACAGAGAGACAGTCCACGGGGTAGCCATATGGCACAGCACAGGTAACAGTTTACGAAGTAGCTATGGGCACATTATGGATAAAAAGTTCATGGGGTAGCAATATGGCACAGCACGGATAAACAGTCCATGAGTATCTATATGGCACAACAAGGGGAGATAATCCTCAGGGCATTAACTGGCACAGCAAGAATTGACAGTCCATGGAGTGGACATACAGAACAGCAAAGGGAAACAGTCCAGGGAGTTGCAATAAAGCACAGCAAGGGGAAATGATCTTCAGTGCAGTAATATGGTGCAGCAAGGCGAGATGATTTCAGTGTAGTAGAATGGCACAGTAAGGGTTAACAGTCCATGGAGTGAAGATATGGCACAGCAAAAGGAAACAGTCCACAGGGTAGTAATACCGCCCAGCAAGGAGAAACAAGAAGCAGAAGGGCTCAAAGACTCATGATGCGGAAGTCCTACTGTCCTGGGTAGTGGGTGTGGTGGTCTTGGCTTGTGGGGTCTAGACAACTCTGTGAAGGACTTAGGGCACACAGCAGAGAGGGCAGGCAGGTAAACCGTGGAGGATTCTGAGCACACAGCAGAGAGGGCATGCAGGGCCATCCATGGAGTACTCTGGGCACACATCAGTACAGGACCCCCAAAAGTTCTGGCAGCAAGGAATTCCCACGGAAAAAGGTCTACAAATTCAGAAAAAAGGGGAGTCCTGCTGTCTGGAAAGCAGCACAGACAATATGAAACTAAAAGTCCCAGCACTCCCAGTGTCCAGAAAACAGCACACAGTCCATATTGAACTATCAGCCTCAGCAGTTCTGAGCCTTTTAGTATTCTTCCAATGAGACCTGCAGCCATGAGTTCCACTGTGTCTGTGATGAGAGTAAGCTCAGCATTGCCTGACACTTCTTGTCTCAGTATAGAGATATTTGGTACACGGGCGTCCCTAGGCAGGTGTGGGGGGTGCGCGCTGCACCGGGTGACATCTTTTGCTCGGGGTGACACCGGACCTGCTCCACCAAGGGCGGACTGACCGAGGGCCTGGGGTCACTACAGGGCCCCATGAGAGGCTCAGTCCATCCCTGTATGTGCCGCTGCTAAAATAAGCAAGCATTGAAGGGACGGATAAAGAGGCAGGCACTTCGGACACCTCTCCTCCTCGGAGTTTCAGCAGAGGGGTGGGTCCACATCCCTGCCATGGGTGCTGAAGCCAGAGAGCTGGAGGGGCAGGCAGATTATGCAGCAGGTCAGTGTGTAATCCCCGGACCCTGCTGAAAGCACTGCAGCTTCATGTAGTAGGTAGAGGGTAGAGGGAGGGGGGGGGGAGAAAGAGGGGAGAGGGGGGGGAGAAAGAGGGGAGAGGGCGGGGGGAGAAAGAGGGGAGGGGGGGAGAAAGAGGGGAGAGGGAGGGGGAGAAAGAGGGGAGAGGGAGGGGGGGAGAAAGAGGGGAGAGGGAGGGGGGGGAAAGAGGGGAGAGGGAGAAAGAGGGGAGAAAGAGGGGAGAGGGAGAAAGAGGGGAGAAAGAGGGGAGAAAGAGGGGAGAGGGAGGGGGGGAGAAAGAGGGGAGAGGGAGGGGGGGAGAGGGAGGGGGGGAGAAAGAGGGGAGAGGGAGGGGGGGGGAGAAAAAGGGGAGAGGGAGGGGGGGGAGAAGGGGGGAGAGGGGGGGAGAGGGAGGGGAGAGGGGGGGAGAGGGAGGGGGGAGAAAGAGAGCAGAGAGAGAGGGGGGAGAAAGAGGGCAGAGAGAGAGGGGGGAGAGAAAGAGGGCAGAGAGAGAGAGGGGGTGTCACCAAGTGTTCCAGCACTGGGTGACACCAACCCTAGGGATGCCCCTGATGGTACATAAAAATTTAGCCGAGACCTCAGCCCCCAAATTGTCAGTGTCGAGGTGTCTGGCTTTATCCTGGTACATGATACAATGCCATCTTGCTGAGAGTAGCCTCATCTCATATCCCCTATGTGGACAAAGGAACTCAAAGATAAATTATGTAGAGAAGCGGACTTCTTTACACATTGCCTCTCTGGAATAGAGGTTGTTGATTTCACAAAAAAATGTAATATTTCTGACCTTATACAATGTATTCCAAAGACAGCTTACTAAAGCCGGTGATACATCAAAATTCGGTCAGTTCAGCAGAAACCAGTCAAATTTCGATCCATGTATGGGCAGGTGGGTTGTACACAAGTCGATCCATCAATTGAGTTGTGTACAGCCAGCCTGCTAAAAATATTTCTCTCAATGAGTGTATTCTGAAAGTGAAGAAATCTCACCCTCCAATGTCAGAATACAATAGCTCAGTGGATGTAATTCGCCCATCCACATCAAGTGAGTGGATGGGGAAATTGAGTAATTTTCTTTTGTTCAAACAACTGGTTGAATGGGAAAAAAAATGACGTGCATGGCCAGCCTATGAGGGGATTTTCCCTCTCTTTTAAGAAATTTGCTCTCTTTTTCCATTTTGTCTTCAAGACAAAAAGGGGGAAAAATGAAGGCAAATCTCCCCACTGGGTTTCAGATAGGAAAACAAATATGCTGACCTGAGACTGAAGTGCCAGAATATGAGTTATTCCTCTTGATGCAAATTTATTCCAATATTAGATCAAATAAAAACATTATCACAAGGCCAACATGTTTCTGAGGACAATATGGACAAAACATAAGAATACATTAAAAAAACCTAGTGTATAATTTCACATTGGACATGCTTAAAATATAAGAAATCAATAGTATCATTGAATGGTAAAGTGTAATTAAAACATTTTAAATTTATGACTGGAAAGAAAAAAAATGGTATAAGGCTACTTCTGAAAGAAACTTATATAGATATCACATCAAGTGAGCAATATGATATAATAGTAAAAACCTAAGGGAGCTTTAAATGGTAAAAAGAATTATCAACCTTAACTGATGAAAAAGTGGACAATAGAAGAAACAGAGTGGATTTATTTTCTGTGTGTCAGTTGAGAATACTATAACTTGCAAAAATATCATGAAACTATAGTAATAGGATTCAAATTAACCTTAAATGATGTAAAAATAATAGTAATAGACTTCAAACGATGTTAAAACAATGGGCTTGAAACAGGGGCGGACTGACCATTTAGCCACTCGGGCACTGCCCAAGGGCCCGGGGTCAGTAGGGGGCCCCATGAGATGCCTCTGGTACCTTTCATATGCTTTTTTGGGTGTGGTTTGAGTGTGGGCGAGGACACAGGGGCCCCATGATTTCCTATTGCCCAGGAGCCCCATGAGTTGTCAGTCCGCCCCTGGCTTGAAATGTATAATCAAAGAATAAATGGAGAGCGCAAGACAAAAAAAAGGAAAAAATAAAGCAGCTAGCACAACGTGGCAATCCCTCTGTTCTACTAAAACAGAACACTATAATATCAATGTGCAGCGCTAATAAAAATGTGTGTTATAATCAAAAATGACCAGTGTGATCATAAAAGAGAAAGGAAACATCATAAAACAGAAAAGAGAGAATAGTGAATACTCCAATGAAGAAACAAAATAGACGGTATAACAAATGAAAATAAATAAGTCCTCTAAATATCATAATAGTTCCAAAAATAGCGATGTGATCAAATCAAAAAAATGTAGTGTCTTCTGTGACTTCCGCACTGTACCTCCACCATAATGCTGTGAGATGGGGAAACAGCTCTCATTGTTTGAACACTGTTTGTGTGAAATAAATTAATGTTTTGACTGACATTCTGCGGTTTAGCCACAAGATGTCACTGTTTTTCTAACACAGGCTCAGACTGCATAGATATTTGTATATTCATGAAGAGGTGGGGTTTTGCACTCAGAGTTGGAGTTTAGTGAACAGGAAGAGGAGACTGCAGCAATGTTTTGGACGATGCTGAATGAAGGGGCCATGTGAGCTGATGAGATTGCTGCCAGGAATGCTGATGAGATTGCTGCCAGGAAGGCTGATGAGATTGCTGCCAGGAAGGCTGATGAGAGCAGAGGAACTAAGCAACATATACGGCAAGACTGCATGCTTGTTGGAGAGACATTTGTTCTGTTCAGAATTACCAGCGGATGCAAAGCAGACCCGGGTCGGTAAGATCGTGCACGCTCCTCATTTCAGTGTTGGCGCCCAGAGACTGAGTCCAGGCGTATAGTTAGTTAGGGTCTCTGTTTGTGTCAGGCCACAAGTGTTGTTACTGATTATTGGAAGGACTCCACAACTTAAAGTGCCATTTCACATTGGAGAGCTGATAAAATCCTACAAACTCAAGCCAGACTGGCGTTTTGCTCAGAAGGAATACTCAGGCACGTGCTACAGGACCAGTTATGGGAGAGGGAATACTGTAGATTTGTGTAAGATTGTAAGCTGTTGTGCTGCACCGCAGGCTAGCCCATACCGTACACCCATACACTGATTCCTGCTCTTTTTGGGTAATAACGGGTAAGGTGTGGCAGCTTATTTGTGCCCGCCAGTAGGTAAATTACTTCACTTTCTACCTTCATCCATCAGAAGGCGCCGTGCTGTGCAGCACAAGGGTCTCAGCCTTTGGGCTGGGTGTATGTAAATTTATTGCATGCTTCCAGCATTTGTGGTTGTGTTTATTTGCCACATCTAAGTAAAATTCTGTTGTGGCAAAAGCTGGTGTTGGGGTTGCTTTCCTCGTTCGTGACTTCACTGTATCCTGGGGAGCCCACCCCGGTACACAGCTTACAATGCACTCACCAGAAGTAAATAGCAAGCAAGCCCAGAGCGGAATGACACTAAGGGGTGTTACTGCTTGTTCCTCCTGCCAGTAACCCAGTTGAAGATGGGATCCCTTTGAGAACGTGCGTGCGGACAAAACGCGTCAGGGAGGAGCCTACGTGCTGACGTCATGCCGCTGTGTCCACGTGATGGTCCAGCGGCCATCTTTGTAAGTGTTTTTAATCCATAGATGATTTTATGCTCCATGTGGTTTCTATCTTTTTAATAAAACATACTACACTATATGATACTGTCTATGGGCTTGGTCTATGAGCTTGCCCTCTAGGAGATCGACCCATGTATGGCTGGCCTTAATGTGGCTCAGAGTGACTCATATTGTGGAGTACTCTAAATGATATAATAGTGCCAGCTGGGGAGGAACTAAAATATGATGGACATTTAAATATAATTAGAAGTTAAAGCATTAAGATAACTAAATATATAAGACGATGAAACAATTGTGTGTTACCTTGAAGACGATACAGACTGGACTGAATTAAGAATGAAAAGTGTGTGGTATCTGTAAGTGAAATAAAAGAGACAATAACTATAAACAGGAATTGTAACTGTAAATGGAGCAAAAAGGAAAATCCCTACTCTGTCTGAGTACTGAAGCTATAGATGCCTTTCATATTACAAGGGAGAGATATTGACTTTGGGTCTTGTTCCTTACAGTGTTGTCTGTGCTGAGAGGTGAAGGGTGTGTGCATACCTGCAGGCCTTACCAGTATCCATCATGTCCAGCGGGGATTGGATAGTATGCATTTACCCATGCTGCCGTACACCCTACCTGTGCCGCCGTTCGCGTCCGCGGATGTCAATCACCATGTCCCGGCCGGTAATTACGGACAGTCACTGATGAGGAGGAAGACTGTTTTGTTTACTAACAGTCTTCCGCTCTGTCAGCTCGAGCACACTGATTGGGATGGCTGAGCACAGCCATCCCGATCAGTGTGCTTACAGTAAAGCAAACACCCCCGCCCCCTAGTAAAACACTCCCAGCACATAGTTAACCCTTTGATCGCCCCTCACATTAACCCCTTCCTGCCCAGTGCTATTAGTACAGTGTCAGTGTTTTTTATTTAGCACAGATCACTGTATTGGTGTCACTGAGGATGTCAGTGACACCAAGTTAATTCCCCCCCCCCTCCGTGTCAGAATGATCACCACAGTCCCGCTAAAAGTCACTGATCGCTGCCATTACTAGTATAAAAAAAAAATCCCAGTATCCATACCGCCATTTGTAAACGCTATAACTTTCACGTAAACCAAGTAATGTACATGTATTGGGATTTTTTTTTAGCAGACATGTAGCGGAATACATTTTGGCCTAAATTTATGATGAAACTTGATTTTTTTAATTTTTTTACTGGACATGTTACTTTAACCACCTCCTGTCCAGCCGTTGTATATAAACGGCTGGACGGTGGCAGTGCAGGGGCGGGTGGCCATTTCTAAATAGCCTCCCCGCCCCCTGCTTGTGCGTGCTCCCTCCGGACA
This sequence comes from Staurois parvus, assembly GCF_062004578.1. Taxonomy (NCBI): domain Eukaryota; kingdom Metazoa; phylum Chordata; class Amphibia; order Anura; family Ranidae; genus Staurois; species Staurois parvus. Next base: position 412,666 of record NW_028318989.1, on the reverse strand, counting down.
CAGTGGAACACCGATCATCGTATGGGACCTCTGTGCAAGGCCCCGATCATGTGATCACCGATTGGCCAATCAGTGATCACATGCAGAGTAGTAAGCAAGATGTCACTTCTGACATCATTGCTTACTACGTGTGAAATCTGTGAATGATCACAGAGGTCACATGGTACAAGGCTATTCACAACAGCCTTGTACCATGTGACAAGCTGTGACCAATCACAGCTCACATGGTATTTCTCAATGGGTGCAAGAATGTAGTCAGAGAGAAGGAAAAATTATTGCTTTTACTGCCTTTATGGGTGTAGAAGCAATCAGTGTAAAAAGAAAACAAAAACTGAATCACCCCCCATAAGTAGTACAGTGTCACCATGGTGACACTGTACTGCTAGAGTGACAGTATGTAAAAAAAAACCCATAATAATATAAAAAATTTAAATAAAAATTTAAAAAAGTTTTAAAAATTATAATTGTTGGTTATAAACTAATTTGGGTTACTTTTTTACTAAAAAGATAACCGAATACATTTTGACCAAGATTTATGATGAAATATTATTTATTTGCAAAATTTTATAAGAAACATTTTTAGACTTTCATTTATATAGCAAAAAAATAAAAATCCCAGTGGTGAATAAATACCACCAAAATAAAGCTTTATCGGTCTCAAAAAATGCTAAAAAATTCATATGGGTACAGTGTTGCATGACCGTGCAATTGTCATTTAGAGTGTGATAGTGCTGAAAGCTGAAAATTGTCCTGGACAGGAAGGGGCTAAAAGTGTCCGGCCTTGAAGTGGTTAACTGACAATTGTGCGGTCAGGCAACACTGTACCCAAATTAAATTTACGTCCTTTTTTTTTAGCTTTCTTTCGGTGGTATTTGATCGCCTGTGTGTTTTTTATTTTTTGCGCTATAAGCAAAAAAAGACCAACAATTTTGAGAAAAAAAACACAATATTTTGGACTTATTGGGCTAATAAGCCCAACATATTGTTTTTTTCTCAAATAAGTCCAAAATATTGTTTTTTTTTCTCAAAATTGTCTTTTTTTGCTTATAGTACAAAAAATAGGCGATCAAATATCACCAAAAGAAGGCTCAATTCGGGGGGAAAAAAAGGACATAAATTTAATTTGGGTGCAGCATTGCATGACCATGCAATTATCAGTGAAAGTAATGCAGCGCCGTAACACAAAAAATGGCCTGGTCAGGAAGAGGGGTAAATCATCAGGAGGGCTAGTGGTTAATAAAGAGTGACAAAATGCCTCACTTGCCAATCTCTTGATAAGAGAGCAAAATTGGTGATTGCCACTAGCACCGGTATTAAATGACCTATCAGTTCCTTTCTGAATTGTTCATCCAGATTTATACTATATTTTCTCAGATGTCTAATAGGATTTATATCATAAATGCTTCACCGCTCACAATTCTATTTCACACAATCCCCACCCCTCCAATCTATTGTTCATTCAAGTTTATCCATTCAAGAGAACTAAAACTGCGCCTTCCAACTGTCTCTCTACCAGACTCTGGGTTTCTTCCTTAACATTTAAACACAGTTCATCCGCATCACTGGTCAGTGCTCATACCTTCTGCTGATGAACACTGTGCTTCAATACTCAATTATTTAAAGAAAGGATTCTCCTGTTTAGTCCATCTAAAGTTATATTCTCACTCATTTTCCTTTATCTCACTTACAGATATACTACACACTTTGTATTGTCAACTCAGTCCAGCCTATATATTGTTTCCCATCTTCAAGGTAATACACACTTATTTCATCCTGCTGAGTATTTACCTTAAAGGCTAAATTCACCCATTCAGGCAGAATTTTGCTTTTCATAATAAATAGAAGCCTTTTCTCATGTTTTTGTTTATGCCCAGCCATCGCAATGTGTGTATCTGTCTCTTACCTAGTCCATGGCAGCTTTGAATTTGCACCTCTCTGTTCAAAAATTTTAAAAAATGCATTCTGAGCCCATCACTTCCTGTCATCATGTGACTTTCCAGAAACCGTCATATCATTCACTGCCTTACTGGACCACAGATAGCTGAATGACGGCCAGACAGTTCTGGGAGGGCGTCATATGACGTATATTTACCTCTCTGGGCCCCACCTCCGTATTAGCAGTAATTTCCAGCAAAAAAATGCATATTTTATTTTGACTATTGTTTTATATTTTTGAAACCAAGGTTTTATAGTACACTCTGCTGACATAATTCCACATTTTTCTTTTCACTGCTTTCAGCATCATTTAAAGTTAATCTTTATTTGTACCATTTACAGTTTATGCATACTGAGCTTAAACAGGAGAATTGCCTTATTTTTCTCCTGCTTGTAGAAGCAGCTCAATGCTACCATTTGTGTCCATGCATATTAGGGCGTTTAGAGACATATTTCTAGAGAAGAGTTTAGAGGCAGAAAAAAAAACATCACAAGTGCATTTTTGAGAGTTGTCAGGCAGAAAAAAAAATGCTAAAATCTCATAAATGCGCATAAAAAGGTGGCATTTAGGAGCATTCAGTGTTTTCATGTGTACATTGATTATAGTGAAAAATGGGCAGAGGGGAATGTTTTGGAAAAAGCATTTATAAAAGTAAATGCCCATAAACTCTCTTAAATTCTTGTGCAATACGAACTACTGTGAGCATTTTCTGCCCCTTTTTCTGCCAGAGAATCTGGCATTTTCTTCTGCTCCAAGTGTGCGTGAATCCTTAACCACTTGCCGACCACAGATAGCTGAATGACGGCCAGACAGTTCTGGGAGGGTGTCATATGACGTCCTCCCAGAACGCACCCTCCAGCGCACCCCCAGGGGCGCGCACCTGGTGATCTCCATGATTGCTGTGTCCTATGGACACAGCTGATCATGTGATGTGGTAAAAGGCCAATCATAGCAGCCTTTTACCACGTGATCAGCCGTGTAAAATGACACAGAAGATCACCGGTAAATGCAATTGCCAGTTATCGGCTGCACTTTCCTCGCGCTGTCACAGCATAAGGAAAGTACTGCCGATAGCTGGCAATTGTTAGAGGATGGATCTGCACTGATCATCAGGTCACCGATGATCAGTGCCCTGATGATCAGTGCCCAGCAGTGCCACCCACCAGTGCTGCCCACAAGTGACCAGCAGTGCCACCCACTTGTACTCAGCAGTGCCACCCACCTGTGCCCAGCAGTGTCACCCACCTGTGCCCAGCAGTGCCACCAGTCAGTGCCATCATTCAGTGCCACCCATCAGTGCCGCCTATCGGTGCCCATTATTGTTGCTCATCAGTGCCGACTCATCAGTGCTGCCTATCAGTGCCGCCTATTCGTGCCACCTCATCAGTGCTGCCTATCAGTGCAGCCTCATCAATGCACATCAGTGAAGGAGAAAAATGACTTGTTTGGAAAATGTTATATCAGAAACAAAGAAAAACTTTTTTTTTAAATTTTTGCTCTTTTTTGTTTATAGCACAAAAAAATAAAACACCCAGCAGCAATTAAATACCACCAAAAGAAAGCTCTATTTGTGTGAAAACAAAATGATAAAAATGTCATATGGGTACAGTGTTGCATGACCGCACAATTGTCATTCAAAATGAGACAGCACTGAAAGCTGAAAATTGGCCTGAGCAGGAAGGGGGTATAAGTGCCCGGTAGGCAAGTGGTTAAAGTACACTTTACAGTACACTCAATTTATATCATGAATATACACTCACCGGCCACTTTAGATACATCTGTTCAATTGCTTTGTAACACAAATTGCTAATCAGCCAATCAGATGGCAGCATGCCATGCATATATGAAAATTATGGCAAGAACTGCCTACCCTCATCCACACTAAGTGCAGCTGTAAAAAAAAAGGACAAAGGATAAGGTAAATTATAAGATTAAAGCAGCAACACAAAAAGTAGAAGGAAGAGCTGTTAGAACCTCTATCAGTTTTTTTTCCATTGTGGTTTGTGTCTGTTGAGTAGATTCGGGCAGCACAGTGGCTAAATGGTTAGCACTTCCACCTGGCAGTACTAGGGTTGTTGGTTCAAATCCCAGCCACGGCAACAGCTGCCTGGAGTTTGCATGTTCTCCCTGTGCCTGTGTGGGTTTCCACCGGGTACTCCAGTTTCCTCCCACACTCCAAAGACATGCTGGTAGGTTAATTGGCTCCTGTCTAAATTGTCCCTAGTATGTGTATATATGAATGTGAGTTAGGGACCTTAGATTGTACACCCCTTGAGGGTTAGGGACTGATGTGAATGTACAATATATATATGTGTAAAGTGCTGCATATATTGACGGCGCTATAGAATTACATGAAATAAAAAAATATATATGAACATTCTGTGTACACTCATAAAATGAAATAAAATAAATAGCATTGTGAACACTTCTAAATAGCTGAAATGTATACAATTACCCTCAATAGAGTGATAGCAAGCCTTTAAAGAGTACACCATGGACTCTCACGCACGTGTTGCTGTCACTCCCTGGACTCTCACTCCAGTATGTCACAGATAGGGTTCCAATCCTTAGGCAAACATCTCACATTTCCATCATCCTCATGAATAGAGAAAGAAGCCCATATAGTGTAGTATTATAGGTATTAAAACATTTATTTGTAGTGCTTACATTTAGGGACTTAACAATCAGCAGAAAATTCCCATGACACAGCCTAGAGCAGGTTCCCTGTTCCCTGCCATTTCCAATAGCAAACATGGCCGCCCCGCCACTTCCGGTTTGCGTATTACGTCAGACGTCACGTCCTCTGATGCGTTTTGTCACTTCCGAACTTCTTCTGAAGGGATTTTTGGACTTTACACATTGACTGAAACAAAAAAAGGTTTATATATATATATATATATATGCATTCACCTTACAGAGTGCCTAAGAGCCCGAGAACCCAAGAAGTTCAGCACAGAAATATTTACTTCTGGAAAACAAAAGATTTGTAATCTTCACTACAGCTGTCCTATTGTACACCACCAAAAGAATAAATGTACCATGCTGCTATAGTATAGGAAAGGGCAATTAATAGTGTTTCTTATCATACAGACAGCTAAATCCATCCCTATTTAATGCAAATGTGTGACAAATCACATCTTCCTGTTTATTGTCTGGCTAATGGAAAAAAATTTTTTTGCCTAGCTCAAGTCAGTCCGTTTGCCTGCTCTAGCTCATGTTTGAATGTATACCAATGAGTACAAGGTGTTCTCATTTCACAATAAGCTCCATCTTCATGATTTATTACCTATTTAGTGAAATACAAAGAACACTGCTGCAAAAAAAGAGGCAAGGATAGGAGTATGTGGAATTTGAAGGCAATAATAGGTGAACAAAAAAGTCCAATGTCAGTTGGAATGTACTGTAGGTATATTAAGAGGCAGTTGTCACCTTTGACATTAAAATTCAGCCAAAGAACAAATTTCAAGTGTGTCAAACTCATCTGACAGGCAGCTGGAATATTGTATGGCTTTTATGGGTCGATTAATAGAACAAAGAAGTGCAGAGCTACACATTCAAAATGTACTACGAAACATAATGTCAGGGCTCCCAGGTGTGACCAGAGGTGTGTGACTGACGCAGGGAAACGCAGACTTCAGATATGTGATAAACAATATAATTTATTAACACTAACCATACAAACATAAACGCAGTGCAATACTAAAACATAATACAGTGCAAACAAACCAAACCAACCACCCACAGATAACAGTACATACAAGCAAGCGTCGTCAGGCAGGCCGGGTCAATATCAATAGGGCAGGTAGGTACAGGGGGAGCAAGCGGAGATGGGTCGGGGTCACAGGCCAGGTTCAGCAGGTAGCTAGCAGCGTAGTACAGAGGGTCAGGCAGAGGGATGGTCAGGGTCACAAGCCAGGGATCAGAACAGGTAGCAAGCAGCGTGGTACAGAGGGTCAGGCAGAGGGATGGTCAGGAGCGAGCCGGGATCAGAGCAGGAGAAGTCAGCAGCGGTTCAGATCAGGCAGGGTCAGCAAAGGAACAGAAACAGGATGCAGGACAGATACAGGGCCCAGGACAAACACAACACCAAGGCAGAGTCTGCAAGTCTGGCCATCCCTTAAATACACCAGTATCATCAGTTCCAGGTGTTAGCTGGCTGAAAGGTTGAGTCTCTGATTGCTGGGAGCACCCGCTGGCCAGCCCTGGTACTGCAGATCAAAAGGCAGGTGAGTCCCACCATTGCTGGCCAGTCCATTCCTGACAGTACCCCCCCCTCAAGGAGCGGCCTCAGGACGCTCCAAACAGTCCTAGCTGGGCAAAATGTTCCACCGCCCGGGTCTGGTAACTGGCGGGATATCAAAGACTGGCACACCGGGCAGGACTCCTGGCAGCGGCACACCGGGCTGGACTCCGGGCAGAGGCACATCGGGCTGGACTCCGGGCAGAGGCACATCGGGCAGAGGCACACCGGGCAGAGGCACACCGGGCAGAGGCACATCGGGCAGAGGCACATCGGGCAGAGGCACATCGGGCAGGACTCCGGGCAGAGGCACATCGGGCAGGACTCCGGGCAGAGACACATCGGGCAGGACTCCGGGCAGAGGCACATCGGGCAGGACTCCGGGCAGAGGCACATCGGATTACCAGGCAAAGCAGCAGGCAGCGGGCCACCAGGCGGAGCAGCAGTCACCGGGCCCCCGGGCGGGGCGGCAGGCATCCGGCCCCCAGGCGGGGCGACAGGCATCCGGCCCCCAGGCGGAGCGGCGGGCGCCGGACCCCCAGATGGAGCGACAGGTCTCGGGCCCTCAGGCGGAGCGGCGGGCGCCGGACCCCCAGGTGGAGCGACAGGTCTCGGGCCCTCAGGCGGGGCGACAGGCATCGGGCCCCCAGGCGGGGCGACAGGCATCGGGCCCCCAGGCGGGGCGGCAGGCGCCGGACCCCCAGATGGAGCGACAGGTCTCGGGCCCTCAGGCGGAGCGGCGGGCGCCGGACCCCCAGGTGGAGCGACAGGTCTCGGGCCCTCAGGCGGAGCGGCGGGCGCCGGACCCCCAGGTGGAGTGACAGGTCTCGGGCCCTCAGGCGGAGCGACAGGTCTCGGGCCCCCAGGCGGGGCGGCGGGCGCCGGACCCCCAGGCGGAGCGACAGGTCTCGGGCCCCCAGGCGGAGCGGCGGGCGCCGGACCCCCAGGCGGAGCGGCGGGCGCCGGACCCCCAGGCGGAGCGACAGGTCTCGGGCCCTCAGGCGGAGCGGCGGGCGCCGAGTCACCAGGCACGACAGTGGGCTCCGAGTCAACTGGCATGACCGCTGGCACTGGGTCAGACATTGGATCGTCTGACTGGACAGCGGGCATCGGGTCACCAGGCATCAAGTCATTTGGCTCGACAGCGAGCACCGCGTCATCTGGCAAGGCAGTGGGCTCCGAGTCAACTGGTATGACCGCGGGCACTGGGTCAGACATTGGATCGTCTGACTGGACAGCGGGCATCGGGTCACCAGGCATCAAGTCATTTGGCTCGACAGCGAGCACCGCGTCATCTGGCAAGGCAGTGGGCTCCGAGTCAACAGGCACGACAGTGGGCACCGGGTCATCAGGTACCGGATTGTCTGGCTCGACAGCGGGCATCGGGTCACCAGGTATGACAGCGGGCACTGGGTCACCAGGTCATTTGGCTCGACAGCGGGCATCGCGTCATCTGGCAAGGCAGTGGGCTCCGAGTCAACTGGTATGACCGCGGGCACTGGGTCAGACATTGGATCGTCTGACTGGACAGCGGGCATCGGGTCACCAGGCATCAGGTCATTTGGCTCGACAGCGGGCACCGCGTCATCTGGCAAGGCAGTGGGCTCCGAGTCAACAGGCACGAGAGTGGGCACCGGGTCATCAGGTACCGGATTGTCTGGCTTGACAGCGGGCACCGGGTCACCAGGCATTGGATCGTCTGACTGGATCAGTTCATCATGCTGGGTAGAGGCATCAGGCTGAATGCCGGCGTCCGGCTGAGTAGAGGCTTCAGGCCGAGTAGAGGCTTCAGGCCGAGTAGAGGCTCCAGGCCGAGTAGAGGCTCCAGGCCGAGTAGAGGCATCAGGCCGAGTAGAGGCTCCAGGCCGAGTACAGGCATCAGGCCGGGTACAGGCATTAGGCCGAGTAGAGGCTTCAGGCTGAGTAGAGGCTTCAGGCTGAACCACGGAAGGCAGGTTCACCGGTTTGGATACTGGCAGGATGGTATTGGTTGGAAAGAATTTTCGCTTTTTTCTGGTTTTAACTACTGGAGCACTGCAAGTAAACGCAGGTCTGCAAACGAATGGAGCAGCTGGAGACAGAGAAGAACTGGAGGATGGAACAGGAGAGGGAGCAGTTGCTACAGAGGGCTTTTTTACAGGGCTAAAGGCAGGATAGGTGGAGCGAGTGGGAACAGGGTACTGACATGCGGTAGATAGCCAAGTATACTGGGCTGTAACTGGGGGAGTTGTTGGGAATACAGGAGTAGAGCTTTGAGGAAATAGATTAGAAGCAGGACTGGGTCTTTGTAAGCTGACTGAGGCTGGGTGCAACAAGTCTGTCCATGTCTGCAGTATGGGTTGAACAAAGCTGAGCTTACACAAAGCCTGTCTGACCAAAGACTGCACTGCGTTTATACAATCTCTTAGTGTCTGTGGTGAACATGTGGAATAACGCTCCAGAAAGTAACCCACATCATCCTCTAATAACCACACCAGGGACTCTACCTGGTCTGCACTAAATGGTGGCAAAATTTCATCCCTGCATTCGGGGAAACCAGATGAAACCAACTCAACACAAACCTTAATCAATGGCTGCACCTCAGAGAAATCTGTGCCCTTATCTACTAGAACATGACCGAGCCGTATACATTCTAGCAGTTCATCCCGGGGATACTCCTTCAGAGTCTGATAAGCATATTTTCTGTCATCCAGCACTAGCAGAGATAAATACTCAACCTCATCCAGATCCATCCTTCCCAGCAACAAGCCAAGATGGCTTCCCTGTGCAGCCACTTCTGGTCAGGATTGGCCTTGGTGTAATGTCAGGGCTCCCAGGTGTGACCAGAGGTGTGTGACTGACGCAGGGAAACGCAGACTTCAGATATGTGATAAAAATATAATTTATTAACAGTAACCATACAAACATAAACGCAGTGCAATACTAAAACATAATACAGTGCAAACAAACCAAACCAACCACCCACAGATGACAGTACATACAAGCAAGCGTCGTCAGGCAGGCCGGGTCAATATCAATAGGGCAGGTAGGTACAGGGGGAGCAAGCGGAGATGGGTCGGGGTCACAGGCCAGGTTCAGCAGGTAGCTAGCAGCGTAGTACAGAGGGTCAGGCAGAGGGATGGTCAGGGTCACAAGCCAGGGATCAGAACAGGTAGCAAGCAGCGTGGTACAGAGGGTCAGGCAGAGGGATGGTCAGGAGCGAGCCGGGATCAGAGCAGGAGAAGTCAGTAGCGGTTCAGATCAGGCAGGGTCAGCAAAGGAACAGAAACAGGATGCAGGACAGATACAGGGCCCAGGACAAACACAACACCAAGGCAGAGTCTGCAAGTCTGGCCATCCCTTAAATACACCAGTATCATCAGTTCCAGGTGTTAGCTGGCTGAAAGGTTGAGTCTCTGATTGCTGGGAGCACCCGCTGGCCAGCCCTGGTACTGCAGATCAAAAGGCAGGTGAGTCCCACCATTGCTGGCCAATCCATTCCTGACATAAAAAATAATACATAAAAAATTATAGTGTCCAATGTGCAAAACAAACGTGAATGAAACATAAAGTCTTTAGTGATAAATGAAAGTTCAAATAATTTCAGAGAAAATTGTGCTTCCAAAAAAATATATGCAAAAAAAATTATATATATATAAAAAATATATAAATAAACTTCTTGGGGATCCACCTTCACCAGCACCTCAAAAAAATACTGCCTCTTACCAGACTTGTGACCCCACAATTAAGTGACTGTCAAAAAAAGCATAGTACTGATACCAAATTAGGCTGACGAACTCCATTACTGCTGACTTTGGGGGGATACAGTGCACTCCATACACTGGATGTAGATAGACACCAATAGGATCACTCTCATTGGATTCCCAAATCAAGGCATGAACTCCTAAACTGATACTTCAGATATATTGCCAAATATAGACCTAAAATAACGAATTATCCTCAAAGAGGATCCAAAAAGCAAAAGAATGCTCATGGTGTAGTATAATTAGTAGGATTTATTGCCTTTCAACGTAGTATTATAAGAACACCAAGATATACTTAAAACAGCATGTCACAATATAACGAAATGGTAGGTTTCTAACCAACAAGATGGCGCTACGGTGCGTGCTGACTTCACACGTTCTGACTCCTCCCAACACGTTTCGTTATCTATGACGTCTTCAGGGGCTTGATTTATTTCTTCTGAGCTAGGGATAGAATAGAAGAGAAGCATGAGTTCCTGGGGAAGGGGCACATGTTACTTTTCCTTGCATGACCAAAACACAGGTTTACTTTAAAGGAGAACTTGTTTCTACTAAAATTTCAGAAAGCCTACTATCCTACTGTCATCCCCTGCACAGTCATTTTCTCTACTCACCGAGGCTAGGTTCACATCTGTGCGGGTGGTGCCACTGCAGATCCACACAAAAATCCGTGCAGCCGCACCACCCGCACAGAAAAATGCGGACCCGCGGGCGGGTGCCATTAATTCTAATGGCACTCCGCCCCCACTGGAAATCGCAACCGTACTGGGAATGGAGGTTCCCATGCGGGCTGCGTTTTCAAAAGTGCAGGGACTTCTTCCCTACATGTCCCGGGGCACGGGAGTCTATTCAAATGTATGGGCTCTCATGCCCACGCAAAACGCAGATATGTGAACCAGGAATGCAGATATGTGAACCAGGGGTGACACTGGCTTAACTTGCCCTTCTGAAACTGTTCCAAGCAGTAAACCACAGTATAGATCTACTTGATATCTGCTAATCTGAGTCATTAAAGCACAGTAAAAACTCCTAAGCCCCAATGAAGGGGCAATAAGACCTCACATCTCTCCTACAATGTACAGCATTAGATCAAAAAAAGTACCGATTTAGTGCTATAAAAAAAAATGGCCTTGTTTACAAGGCGACGGAACTGGAAGAGATATCGCTCTGGTTCTCCAAGGGCATAGAGATGAGTGGAGGCCATCTTTCCTTCACTAATCTCTATGCCCAGTGCTGGGATCGTTTGGTGGTTTTTCAGGTAAGGCTGAAAACTACCGAGCGGTGGCCGGTGATGGCAGTGGCGGCAAGGGGCAGCAGCGGCAAGGGATCATGGTTATATTCTGCACCTGTATCTGAGATTTTTTTTGGCTGATAGGGGTGATTTCAACCGAAACGCTTCGGCCACCGAAATTTCGGTGAACCCCTACTATGAACCAATGTTATCATTAAAGAATTTATTCACTTTTTTTTTTAAATGAAAATGTGACCTAACGCTCTACATACTCCCCATCCACTAAAACCCAACCCCCCATCTCTATGGGTGATGAGCAGTCAGTGCTCATGCTGTGTAGTGGTCCGTGGATTTGAAATTTTTCTGAAAAGGTGAACTTTAAAAACTTTGTTCTCTATGTTGGGTTGATGCTCATTGGCCTGCAGTCAGTGCTCATGCTGTGTAGTGGTCCGTGGATTTGAAATTTTTCTGAAAAGGTGAACTTTAAAAACTTTGTTCTCTATGTTGGGTTGATGCTCATTGGCCTGTATGTGTGTGGATTCTCAACTCTGGGTCTTCCCCCTTCTAGGATGGGTCCCTGTTTTGTGGAGTGCTGCCAAACCAGAGCCAGTGTGTCCAGCGTTCCATTTTTAATTGTGATTGGACTGGTAGACGTATTGGTGAACACTAGGAACCAACCAGGCTCTTTACACCATTTATCACCACACTCTTGCTTCTTGTTTTCTATCCGGGTATATACACTATGGTCAATGCCAACAGATCTCAATTTGTAAATTAAGTGTTTTATGGGGTAATGTGTCAAATGCTTTGGCGAAGTCTAGATACACTACATCCACAAGCCTTCCTTTTTCCAGATTACAGCTCACATCCTCATAGCATGTTAAAAGACTGGTCTGGCAAGAACGATGTTTCATAAATCCATGGTGTTTACTACTAATGATACCTTTCTTATGTGCAAACTCTTGGACCTTCATCATCCCTTCCAATAGTTTACAAACTATAGATGTTAGGCTGACTGGTCTGTAGTTTCCAGGTATGTATCTGCCCCTTTTTGTGAATATTGGTACCACATTAGCTTTTCGTCAGTCTGCTAGTACCATTCCAGTCAGTAAGCTGTTCTTAAAGATTAGGAATAATGGTCTAGCAATGACATGGCTAAACTCTTTGAATACTCTCGAGTGTAATCCATCTGGTCCTGGTGACTTTTTCACATTAAGCTTTTCCCCTCCATGACTAGTTCGTGTCTTCCAGGAGTCAGGGAGACTTACCTGATATACAAGGTTAATCCCTGAGATCCAACCTGGGAAACTCCTCACGTTCTCATCTGAACCTTTTCCAATAATCGTTTATTTCTGTATATGCATTGTTGCACCATTCGATGGATGTCCATCGTGATTGATTATTGTTTACCCTGCAGAATTTATCTTCTTACTAGACGTGCCTCATGTACCATGTATTTGGTTGTACTTCTTGTGAAGTTTACGATCCATTGTGTCTGATATACACCTCTAAATAAAAAAAAAAAATGGGCTGCAATATTTACTTGTACTCTGACGCAATCTCCCTGCAGTATATGATTTTGCCACTTGATATACTGTAAGTGCATATTGTCATGGACCTGCCCCCTGAGAGATCATCACCAAAGTGCATGTTTAAAAAAAAAAGCACTTAGGGCTTGTTCACACTTGACTTTGTTTCTAACTCTTGCCAAACGCCTGTATAGCGTTTGACAGGTGTTTGGGAAGCGTTTTTAATGCTCCCCAAACGCCCTATGCGTGGTTTTGAGTTGGTTGATAGGCATTTGCCAAGCATTAAAACCTCACCACAAACTCCTATAATGAAGGTAAATGGTATTAACGCTCCTGCCAGGCATTTGCTGAGTGGCACCATAGACTTGAATGGGAGGCTTCAACTCCTCCTGACTCAACACGAGGCGTCAGTTTTTCCACGACGCTAACGCTTCTGTGTGAACAGCACTGTGTGCTGCCATGTGCAGAATTTTCATAGGCGTTTGAGAAGCAGGGGCGGACTGACAACTCATGGGGCTCCCGGGCAATAGGGGATCATGGGGCCCCTGTGTCCTTGCCCACAGTCAAAGCAAAAAAAAAAAAGCCTATAAAAAAGGTACCAGGGGCATTTCATGGGGCCCCCTACTGACCCCGGGCCCTCAGGCAGTGCCTGAGTGCTCAAATTGTCAGTCCGCCCTTGTTGAGAAGCGTTAAAAACGCTTCTCAAACGCCTATCTGGCGCCTGCTGACAAAGCTAGTGTGAATGTAGCCTTAGGGAGCCCAGAGCCTGGAAAAGGACTTTATCTCTAACTTCAATCTTGGTGTCACCCTCCCTCGAACAATTTTTGCAACGGTAGTACATTTTATACTTAGTACCGGTCTAGGTGGTTACAGGTAACACAGTTCCCTGAGCTGTCCTCCCTGTTCTCTAATGTGATATCTGCTGGGACTTCTCAGTGCTGAAGCTTTGCTGTCATTTCTTTCTAGATTTATAATTGAACCCATGTATGCTGTCTTGCGGCCGATGTTTCCAGGCAACTGAATGCTCCAATAATAAGCAAAGCTCAGGGTCTGTTGTTCTCAAGGTCATTGGTCTACTGCTTCGCAGGAGACACCACCTGGACCTGTTTTGACAATTATTTTACATTCAATTACATTTAATGTTCTCAAAATGCATCCTGTGTACTCTGTGCATATTAGCAGTATGAAAAAACACATTATAGGCAGTGAGAATAATGGCCCACTGTGGCAGCGATTTACATCAATTACATCAAATAGGCTGACAGCAATTGCAATGAATTAGACACATGCTGAGACTTGTAGTAAGGGCTATGCAAATGACTTGTTGTGTCCCAGGCCCATAGGAATCACGATGCCCTTTGTAAATACCATAACAATAGGTGTAATTGAACTTCAAAGGGGCCACAGATTAGTTTTCAAACTGAAGCCGATTCATATCCCCTGAAAAAAACCCATCTACTGCTCTTGGTTATCGGTTTTAATGAAATTGAGTGAAATGTCGCTTTTTTCAATACTTACAATCAGAGATATAACTATGAATCATGGGGCCCTTTTGAAAATTTTGATGGGACCCCCTGCTTACTCTATCTGCAGTAGCCAGCAGTGGCAGTTGTGACTATATATTCCAAAGACATGCTGGTAGGTTAATTGGCTCCTGTATATATTGGCCCTAGTATGTGTATGTATGAATGTGAGTTAGGGACCTTAGATTGTACACCCCTTGAGGGTTAGGGACTGATGTGAATGTACAATATATATGTAAAGCGCTGCGTGAATTGACGGCGCTATATAAGTACCTGAAATAAAATATGTATCATTGATCCTAAGTATGGTTAAATCAAGGAAAGGCAGCAGGTGAGCTTCCAGAATAGTCAATGCACTACTAGGATGCAGAGCTTTGAATAGAAGTTCTAGTTGTAGTAGCAATAGTAATAATAATAATATTCATAATGAAATGTTATGTTAAGACAAAATAATAATGATCTTTCACAAACTGCCGTATAACCCTAGGCCTCATTCACACTGTAAAGTAAAACATGGCACCTGCCCAGGTCTATAACTGGCTTATGAAGCATGGACTACGTGAACCGCGCAACGCATGTCAGTAAAAAAAAAAAAAAAAAGTGTTCAAAAATCAACTCGCCAGCCAGCTTGCCAACAACCAAATGAACCTGTCTAACAGTATGCGTTTAAAAACAGGGGTTTAGTTAGCACACATTTGCAAATACATACGTAAGCCACATCACGGCATTCTGATATTCTGTGGCCTTAACTCTACAAATTTGGGTCCCCATAGTAGAGGCACATGCTTTTAATGGATAGACCAAGGGCAGGTGCTCATCAGGGAGCCCACCCCTCTTAAAAGGCACAGGAACGCAAAGAACACCCAGCATATAGCACAATGGCAGCCATGGTGCCCAGTGCACCCACTCACCTAAAAACTAACAGTAAAGTAAAACATGGCACCTGCCCAGGTCTATAACTGGCTTATGAAGCAAGGACTACATGAACCTTGCAACGCATGTCAGTAAAAAATAAAAATAAAAAAAGTGTTCAAAAATCAACTCGCCAGCCAGCTTGCCAACAACCAAATTAACCTGTCTAACAGTATATGTTTAAAACAGGGGTTTAGTTAGCACACATTTGCAAATACATACGTAAGCCTCATTCACACTGTTACTGACAAACTTATGTTTCTATGTATTTAACTGACTTTTCTAAAGCATATAAATGCATATAATGATTTTTTCACTGGTGACATTCACACTGAGAGAGAAATTTATCAAAACTGGGGCAGTCAGAATCTGGTGCAGCTATGTATGGCAACAGATCAGCTTTTATCTTTGATTCTCTGCATTCATGTAAAAAAAGCCTTTGTGCACAGGTCCCCAGCCCCCACTTATATTTATACTGTGTTCAAAATAATAGCAGTGTGTTGAAAAAAGTGAATAAAGATCAAAATCCTTCTAATAGCTTTTATTTCCATACACACAAATGCATTGGGAACACGACACATTCTATTCCAAGTCAAAACATGAAGAAAAATAGATCAAATTTGTGTTGTTCCTCTAAAAAAAATTGAAGAAAAGTGAATATTAGACTGTTCAAAAAAATAGTAGTGTTTGTATTCTTCTTTACAAACTCAAACATTCTCTATATAAACTGAAAAAAGTTTGAAGATTTTGCTTTCCTTTGAATCACTTAATGAATATTTGGTTGTAGTCGCACTGTTTCTGAGAACTGCTGTACATCTGTGTTGCATGGAGTCACCCAACTTCTGGCCCCTGTGATCAGGTATTCCAGCCCAGGATGATTGGACTACATTCCACAGTTCTTCTCTATTTCTTGGTTTTGCCTCAGAAACTGCATTTTTGATGTCACCCCGCAAGTTTTCTATTGGATGAAGATCCGGGGATTGGGCTGGCCACTCCATAACGTCAATCTTGTTGGTCTGGAACCAAGATGGTGCACGTTAATTGGTGTGTTTGGGGTCATTGTCTTGTTGGAACACCCATTTCAAGGGCATTTCCTCTTCAGCATAAGGCAGCATAACCTCTTCAAGTATTCTGATGTATTCAGACTGATCCATGATCCCTGGTATGCGATAAATAGGCCCAACACCGTAGTATGAGAAACATCCCCATATCATGATGCTTGCACCACCATGCTTCACTGTCTTCACAGTGTACTGTGGCTTGAATTCAGTGTTTGGGGGTCGTCTGACAAACTGTCTCTGCCCACTAGACCCAAAAAGAACAATCTTACTTTCATCAGGCCACAAAATGTTGCGCCATTTCTCTTTAGGCCAGTCAATGTGCTCTTTGGCAAATTGTAACCTCTTCAGCACGTCTTTTTTTCAACAGTGGGACTTTGCGGGGGCTTCTTGCAGATAGCTTGGCTTCACATAGGCGTCTTCTAATTGCAACAGTCCTCACAGGGAACTTTACACCTTCTTTCATCTTCCTGGAGTTGATTGTTGGCTGAGTCCTTGCCATTTTGGCTATTCTTCTATCCATTCGAATGGTAGTTTTTCACTTTCTTCCACGTCTTTCAGGTTTTGGTTGCCATTTGAAAGCATTTTCGATCATTTTAGCTGAGCAGCCTATCATTTTCTGCACTTCTTTATATGTTTTCCCCTCTCCAATCAACTTTTTAATCAGGGTACGCTGTTCTTCTGAACAATGTCTGGAACGACCCATTTTCCTCAGAATTTCAGAGAGAAATGCACTGTAACCAGCATGTACAACATTTGCTGCCTTCCTTCCTTAAATAAGGGCAATAATTGCCACCTGTTTTTCAAAGAATGAATGACCTCACTAATAGAACTCCGCTATTATTTTGAACATGCCCCTTTCAATGAGTGAATCAATTACACAGAATCAGCAGCATACATGTCATGACTGTTGGGTCTGTTGGATTTCTATTACTCTACTACACCTGCTAGTAAATTATTTGCCATGTAGAAATATCATTTCTACCAAAAACAGTGATTGATCCGGTTAGTGATGTCTGACTGCTATTATTTTGAACACAACTGTATATTTATTTATTTAAAACATATCTGGCTGATGTCTCTGGAAGCTGGAAACCAATGCTAGTCTGCTGATCCCCACTTGCCTCAAGGTCCCGTGCTGAGCGGCTGGCCTGCTGCATTCTGAACACAGGAGATTGGCTGCTCAGAAGGAATGCCATTTAGAAAATGCTTTGCATATTCAGAAGAAAGCAAAGAGTTCTCTGATAAGAGTATTGGGTTTATGTGAGGCTGTATGTTGACAACATCCCTATGCCATCATTTTAGCAGCCAGTGGTGCAATTTGTTTGGACCAGCCGTTCCTTGGAGACAGCGCCTGTAAGGACTCAATTATTAAATAAATTAATTGAAGGACATGACTGCTGGCAGCTTTGCAGGGATTTTTTGATGTAAGGTACATGGTCAAATGACCTTTTATGGGGTTACCCCTAAAAAGGGGGCTGTCAAGGTCCTACCTTTTCCCTGAGGTTATGTTACTCCATGTGCTGGCGTCCATCTTGGATTCTGCTGTGCATGATGGGAATCCTTTTTATGCCTTCAGGTCTCTGAGGTCCACCCCCCAGAGGGGCGTGGCTGATGACATATAAGCCTGTGGCCCGCACATGCTCTTTGCACTTGTGTCTTTGTGTTACTATTACTCTGTTCTGACTCTCGTGACTCTCCTGGTATTCTGATTCGGCTTGTGACTTGACTATTCTTTGTATTCTCCTTTGATCTTACCCTCTGTTGCTGAACCCGGCTTGTGACCTGTGATTCTCGTCTGCTGTCCTGTACTGTTTTGTCCTGTTGTTGTTGACCCCGGCTTGTCTGACTACTCTTTTGTTTCTTCCACCAGCTACACGCCATTGGCGGCGGCCATTACCGCAGCTGAGGTGTCTCGGGGGCTGCGACCTGGTTCCTGGCTGCGTCAAGTCCATCCCCACCATCAGGGGCCCTGGTGAAGGGCAGCCTGGGACTTAGACTCTGCGCCCTGAGGGACTTCGGTCTGTGGGTGGGGGTTGTCGTCAGCCAGTGCGTTACATTGTTAGGCCTGCCTGTCCGTTCCTCGGCTCCTGCCCTGACAGGGGCAGACTTCGATTTGGACAAAATAATTTTTTGGTCCAGGAAGAAAACATGCATTAATTTATGGATACCTGGAAATTCTTTTTATATGTTCTGTGGATTATCTTTTGCACCACATGTTACCACAGTCCGGCTTCCTTCTCAAGCTCCCTGGGTATTTTGATAAACTATAGGGGGTACTCCAATATTTATTTATATAAGGTTGTTTCACGACTTTAGTTATCACTTGTTTTAGAATTTGTTATCATAAATCCCAACACTTATACAATTTTGCATTCTTTGAATTTATATGTTAAGGATTACAGTTTATTCCATATGCCATGAGGATAATTTACATATTTCTATACATACATCAGTTAACTTAAAAAGGTTTTTTTAATACATTTTATAGGCTATATGAGTGGCTGTCTCCTTGGATTGGTTTTGGGCATACCTGCAGTCCCCTGTGTGTGCCATAATTGTAGCTGATTACCACTGAGGGTCTATGACCCTAGAGATGAAAAATCTACAGTGCTGTGAAAAAGTAATTGCCCCCTTCCTGATTTTTTCTGTTTTTGCATATTTGTCACACTTAAATAATTCGGATCAAACAAATTTTAATATTACACTAAAATAACCTGAGAGAATAGAAAAGGCAGTTTGTAAATGATTATTTCATTTATTAAGAGAAAAGAGCTGTCCAAACCTACCTAGCCCTATGTGAAAGAGTAATTGCCCCCCTCCCCCTTGCTAAATCATGAATGAACTGTGATTAGCCACGTTCTTGTAAAGCTGCAGTAATTTTCACTTTCCACACCCAGGCTTGATTACTGCCAGACCAGATGAATCGAGAAATCACCTAAATAAAAGCTGTTTGACAAAAGTGAAAAAGCAACACATCATGCCAAAATCTAAAGAAATTCAAGAACAGATGAGATACAAAGTAATTGACATGTATCAGTCTAGAAAGGGCAACAAAGCCATTTTTAAGAGCTGAATTACACATGTGCGGTGCGTATTGAAGTTCAGGTTTTAAAGCTAATTGATAATATGGATCATCAAACACATTAAGATTACACAAAGATAACCTGAGAGAATAGAAAAAGCAGTTCTTAAATGATGATTTCATTTATTAAGGGAAAAGAGCTGTCCAACCTACCTAGCCCTATGTGAAAGAGTAATTGCCTCCCCCCGCCTTGCTAAATGATGAACTGTGATTAGTAACATTTTTGTAAAGCTGAAGTGATTTTCACTTTCCACACCCAGGCTTGATTACTGCCAGACCTGTTGAATCGAGAAATCACCTAAATAAAAGCTGTGAAAAAGCAACACATCATGCCGGAATCTAAAGAAACTCAAGAACAGATGACATACAAAGTAATTGACAGGTATCAGTCTAGAAAGGGTAACAAAGCCATTTTAAGAGCTGATTTACACATGTGCGGTGCGTATTGAAGCTCAGGTTTTACAGCTAATTGATACAGTATACAAAATTTAAGTGAGTAATATAAACTTTGGTAAATTATATAAAAAAAAATTCCAATATATTCCAAAGCCTACATCATCGCGCCTTAGGACTATACTACTGAGAAATAATTAGTTCTTTACAATAGGAGCTGCTATTATACAGCAATAACCCAATTATTTGTGGTTATACTTATCACATATTTTATTTATAATTGATACAGTAGTTGTTCAGCAGTTCATGTCAGGTTTACATCAGGTTCAAGACAGGATTAGCTCAGGATCTTATCCTGTTCACACATATGCAGTTTAGAAACGGTTCCCATAGAAGTCAATAGCCTGTAATCTGCACCTGAACCTTAAGGCACTGCTCAGAAATCATACATGACTCTTTTTCAAACCGCATTGAATCCGCACTGCCAGTGCACCGGACATATGTGAATAGGCACCATAGGAAGCAATGTTTTTTCACATGTTATGCGGAGTGGATGCAGTTCAAACCGCATCCAATCTGCATATACTGTATGTGAACCAGCCACAGGTGTAGCTAGGATATTTTGCGCCCGGGGACGAACTATAAAATTGGCACCCCAGCCCCCTCTCCCCGTTTAATCACATCAGTGACACCAATGATGGGGCACTATTCCTCCCACTGACACCAATGACACTTACCTTGCTGACCCCTGCTCCAGCCTAGGCTCCTCCCCTCTCCCATCCACAGCCAGCATACCTGGTTGCAGCAGCACCATCTGCACGGCACACTTACCGGTCAGCTGTCTTCTTCACTTGCTCCGGCCGTTCCCTCACTCGAGCTTCGTGCTGCCACTCGGCTCCTCCTCTCCAAGCTCCGCCTCCTCGCAGGTGATTGGCTGCCTGTGTGCCTTTCCTGAGCTACAGTTCTGGCGCCCAATCACCGGTGAGGAGGCAGAGCTTGCAGAAGGAGGTACGAGCTGCCATACACTGTCCAGTGATCCCGAGGGTGTGGCCAGATGACAGTGGCGGCATGTCATCCCGCCCACACATCGCGTCCAGGGAAAAAAAAGACACCAGACCTGCGGACCTCTCTACCCCTCCTCCAGCAGCGTCTCCTGGACTGGATCGTCACGAGACTGGGACATGGAGCCAGGTAAGACACAGAAGCCCCCTGCCGCCCCCCTAAAAAGTGCCGCCCTAGGCAAACGCCTTGCTTGCCTTGCGGCAAATACGCCCCTGGTTGTAAGCCTCATTTTAGCGCCCCTGTACCTTGGCACCCGGTACATATGTGCCCCCCCCCCCAGCTACGCCTCTGGAACCAGCACTAAGGCTGTGGGACTCCAGCGAACCATGGTGGGAGCCATTATCCACAAACGGAGAAAACTTGAAACAGTGGTGAACCTTTCTAGAAGTGGCCAGCCTACCAAAATTACTTCAAGAGCACAACGATCACTCATCCAGGAGGTCATAAAAGAACCCAGAACAACATCTAAAAAATGGAGGCCTCAATTAAGGTCAGTGTTCATGATTCTATAAGAAACAGACTGGGCAAAAATGGCATCCCTGGAAGAGCTCCAAGGCAAAAGCCACTTCTGACCGAAAAGACACATTTAATATTTGCCAAAAAACATCTTGATTATCCCCAAGACTTTTGGGCAAATATTCTGTAGACTGATGAGACAAGTTATACTTAATGGAAGGTGTGTGATCCCATTACATCTAGCAGAAAACTAACACAGCATTTCGTAAAAAGAACATCATACCAACAGTCATAGTGTGATAGTGTGATGGCCTGGGGCTGCTTTTTAGCATCAAGACCTGGACTACTTACCATAATGGATTGAACCATGAATTCTGCGCTCTATCGGAAAATTCTGAAGGAGAATGTCCGGCCATCAATTAGTGACCTCAAGCTCAAAACAAAATTAAAGCTTTGGAATGACTTATTCAAATTCCAGACTTGAATTCGATTGAGATGCTGTGACAGGACCTTAAACAGGCTTGAAAACCCTCCAATGTAGCTTAATTAAAACAATTCTGCAAAGAAGAGTGGGCCAAAATTCATCCACAGAGATGTGTAAAACTCATTGCCACTTATCGTAAACGATCGCTTGCAGTTGTTGCCATGGGTGGCACAACCAGTTATTCATTTTAGGGGGCAATTACTTTATCACATTGCGCCAGGTAGGTTTGGACAGCTTTTATCCCTTAATAAATGAAATCATCATTTAAAAACTGCATTTTGTACTTATTGGGGTTATCTTTGTGTAATAATAACATTTGTTTGATGGTCTGAATCATTTAAGTGTGACAAATATGCAAAAAAAAAAAAATCAGGAAGTGGCCAAATGCTTTTTCACAGCACTGTACTTTTATACTTTTTTCTTTGCGGTAACACTTCTAGTGTGTAGGTGTGACTATTAATGACAATAACATTATTGCGTATATGAATATTTATGATGTTTTGTATATCTTTTTGTAAATTGGCAAACCCTTCCCAGAAGAAGATTTGTAAAATGAATACATTGAAATTAGTTGGATTTTCCTGGCTGGGGAACAGATTCTTGTATGGGGTTTATTCCAATGAATCCCTGACAGTTACAGTGGGGATCGAAAGTTTGGGCACCCTAGCTAAAAATTTGTAT
Source organism: Staurois parvus (assembly GCF_062004578.1). Classification (NCBI taxonomy): domain Eukaryota; kingdom Metazoa; phylum Chordata; class Amphibia; order Anura; family Ranidae; genus Staurois; species Staurois parvus. The sequence goes on along the minus strand of NW_028318989.1, from coordinate 390,333 downwards.
TAATGGCATAAAGAAGCCAAGGAAAGATGGAAAAACCTCCAAAAGGCATCAAATTACAGATTAGACATTCTTATAATATGTCAACAAAAGTTAGATTTAATTTCCATCATTTACACTTTCAAAATAACAGAAAATGAAAAAATGACGTCTGCAAAAGTTTGGGCACCCTGCAGAATTTATAGCATGCACTGCCCCCTTTGCAAAGCTGAGACCTGCCAGTGTCATGGATTGTTCTCAATCATCGTCTGGGAAGACCAGGTGATGTCAATCTCAAAGGTTTTAAATGCCCAGTCTCATCTGACCTTGCCCCAACAATCAGCACTATGGGTTCTTCTAAGCAGTTGTCTAGAAAACTGAAAATGAAAATAGTTGACGCTCACAAAGCTGGAGAAGGCTATAAGAAGATAGCAAAGCGTTTTCAGATGTCAATATCCTCTGTTCGGAATGTAATTAAGAAATGGCAGTCATCAGGAACAGTGGAAGTTAAAGCAAGATCTGGAAGACCAAGAAAAATATCAGACAGAACAGCTCACAGGATTGTCAGAAAAACAATTCAAAATCCACGTTTGACTGCACGATCCCTCCAGAAAGATCTGGCAGACACTGGAGTTGTGGTACACTATTCCTGTAAGGGACCGCCCGGCGGTACTACTAGCACTCCACTGAATAGGCGTCCCCAGCGCACGGAGTCTAAGTCCCAGGGTGCTTGTTCACCAGAGCCCCTGATGGTGGGGATGGACTTGGAGCTTCCTGAGACCAGGTCGTGGCTACTGGGTGCGCCCGTCAGTGGTAGTAGTATGCGCAAGGGGCTCCCACGGGGAAGAGTCTGATGTGAGGAGGTCAGAAGACCCCGCTGCACGGGATGGATGGATGGATGAGCAAGGTCAGACGGGCCGGGTCGGTAACAGAGAGGGCGGCAAGGTACAAGGCAGCGGGCATAGAATGGTCGGGTCACACGCCAGGTCAGCAACAGCAGGTCAAATCCAATAGGGGGCATTCAGGAGAGAGGTCAGGCAAAGCAAGGGTCAGAATAGGAGAAACAGCAAGGTCAGGTACAATCCGGGTCAATAACTTACAGGGTACAGGTTCACAGGATTCAGGATGCAGGAAAGACCAGAAGGCACTGAATGACAGCTCAGGGTCGTTTAAATATCCCGCCCTGCGCTGCCATTGGTGCCCAGCGGGCGGCCGCGGCTTCTACTGCGCATGCGCGAACTCGAACGCCGCGGCCGGCCCGGAACCAGTGCTCGAGTCCCTGCGCCGGGCGGCATACTGCGCCTGCGCCGGGACCAACGCGGCGGGGATCGAGGGGATCCCTGACATTGCCCCCCCCCTACGGGCAACCTCCGGATGCCCACCCGATCTCTCCACCACGGGTGATCGCGAAAGAACCTCCGGACAAGTCTGGGTGCATGGACATTATGGGCTGGTTCCCAAGAATTGTCCTCAGGACCATAGCCCTTCCATTTGATAAGGAATTGGGTCTGGCCTCCCCTCCTTCGACACTTCAGGATTGTTTCAACCTCGAACTCTTCTTCTCCTTCGACCGTTACCGCTTCCGGGGGTCTAGATTCCCGGTCAGGGAAGGCATCTGGGACCACAGGCTTCAGAAGGGACACATGAAAGACCGGGTGGATCTTGAGCGTGTCAGGGAGGGCGAGTTCGTAGGCTACTTCGTTAACCATCCGTTTAATGCAGAAGGGGCCTATAAATTTGGGTCCCAATTTCTTTGACGGGCAAAGCATCTTTAGATTGGACGTCGCCAGCCAAACCTTCTCCCCAGGCCGCAATACCAGATCTCCTCTCCGTTTCCTGTTGAATGCTTTCCTGTAGTCTTCCTGGGCCCGACTGATGGCCACTTGAAGCTTCTTATTGTTCGCAGCGAAGAACGTTACCACATCTTGTGTTGCTGGTACTGGGCATTCCGACACCAAATCCGGGAGGAAGACTGGGTGAAAGCCATAGTTGGCAAAGAACGGGGACTGCCCTGTTGCTGAGTGGCGGGCGTTGTTATACGCAAATTCCGCTAAAGGAAGAAGTGGCAGCCAGTCATCTTGAGTAAACGAGGTATAGCATCTTAAGTATTGCTCCAAGGTCTGATTGGTCCTTTCGGTTTGACCGTTAGTTTGAGGGTGGAACGCAGAGGAGAGAGATAATTTGATGTCCAGGGCTTTGCACAGTGCCCTCCAGAATCTGGACGTGAACTGGACCCCTCGGTCGGAGACAATGTCTTCAGGGACCCCATGCAACCTGACTACCTCACGAATGAAGACTTGCGCGGTCTCGGCCGCCGAGGGGGTTTTCTTCAACGGGATGAAGTGGGCCATCTTGGACAAGCGGTCCACGACTACCAGGATTGCCGTGTGGTCTCGGGATGGCGGAAGCTCGACTATAAAGTCTAGTGAGATCTTTTGCCAAGGCCGTTCAGGAATAGGTAAGGGTCGCAGCAGACCCCAAACCTTGTTTCTTGCTGGCTTGTTCTTCTGGCAGGTGACACAGGACCTGACATAGCCTTTACAATCCTTAGCCATGTCTGGCCACCAGAATGAGCGTCGGAGAAGTTCCAGGGTCTTTTCTGGGCCAAAGTGCCCCGCCATTGGGTGGTCGTGGCAATGCCCCAAGACCAGGGTTCGGGTTTCTTCCGGCACCACAATTCGGTCATCCCTCCATAGGAGTCCCCCCTTGTTCCGGAGCGGCCCTCCGCCTGGGGTAGAGAAGTTTGTGGATGCCTCCATTAGCCTGGAACGAAGATCCGACTGAAGGACCAAGAAGTTACCCGAGGACAGGATGGTGTCAGGTACTGGGGTCTCCTTGGCGTCTTCGTACATCCGTGATAACGCATCCGGCTTAGTGTTCTTTGATCCCGGCCGGTACGTAATATGGAAGTTGAATCTCGAAAAGAATAGTGCCCATCTCGCCTGTCGCGGGCGTAGACGCTTGGCGGTTCTCAGATACTCTAGGTTCTTGTGGTCAGTAAATATTAAGATGGGGTGCACCGCACCTTCCAGCAGGTACCTCCATTCCTCTAACGCCGTTTTGATCGCTAGTAGCTCTCGATCACCGATATCATAGTTCTTCTCCGCTGGGGTCAGCTTCCGTGAGAAGAACGCTACAGGGTGGAGCAGTTCCTTGGTGCCTTTTCGTTGGGAGAGGATGGAGCCTACCGCATTCTCCGATGCATCTACCTCCACGATATAGGGCAGAGCGGCGTCTGGGTGACCCAAAATGGGTGCCGAAGTGAACAGCTTCTTTAAGACTTCGAAAGCTCCCTGCGCTTCTGGTGTCCATCTGAATCGGGTTCCCAGCTTGGTTAGCTGAGTAATGGGGGAGACCAGACCCGAGAAGTTCTTGATGAACTTCCGGTAAAAATTTGCAAAGCCGATGAATCGTTGGACGCCTTTCCTATCTGTGGGTTCAGGCCAGTATTGCAGCGACCTTCTGGGGATCCATCGCGACCCCCGCGGTGGAGATAATCAGGCCCAAGAAGGCAATGCTGGATTGTTCAAAACAACATTTTTCTGCCTTGGCGTACAACCCATGCTGCCGCAACCGCCCCAATACTTTTGCTACATGTATTCTGTGTTCCCCCAAAGACGGGGAGAAAATCAGAATGTTGTCTAAATAAACGATCACGAAGACGTCCAGAAAGTCCCTAAAAATATCGTTTACAAAGTGTTGAAAAGTGGCCGGAGCATTGCACAACCCGAACGGCATGACCAGATATTCAAAATGACCGAAGCGGGTGCGGAAGGCCGTCTTCCACTCGTCCCCCTCCCTTATGCGAATCAAGTTGTACGCCCCCCTCAGATCCAGCTTGGTAAAAACCACTGCTGACTTTAAGCTTTGGAACAGCTCAGGTACTAATGGTAGTGGGTAACGGTTTTTTATCGTGACCCTGTTCAATTCCCTGTAATCGATACATGGCCTTAAGGTTTTGTCCTTCTTTTCAACAAAGAAGATTCCCGCCCCCGCCGGTGAGGTGGAGTGACGGATGAACCCCTTCTGGAGGCTGTCCTCGATATATTCCTTTAGGGCCCCCAATTCGGGCTCTGAAAGGGGGAAGATTCGCCCAAAAGGAATTTCTGAGCCGGGTAACAGGTCAATGGGGCAGTCATAAGGGCGGTGGGGGGGTAGAGTATCAGCTCCCCGTTTGCTGAACACGTCTAAAAACCCATGGTAGACCGCAGGGATTACTTGTTTTAGTTCCGCTTCCCCCTCAGAGCACAGGAGGATTTGGGGGGCCCCCGGGCCCGAAGTGCGGCAGTATATCCGACAGTATGGGGAAGGGAACGTGATTACTCCGGTCGCCCAGTCAATCTGGGGGTTATGGGCCCGTAACCATGGGAGCCCCAGAATGACTGGGAAGAGGGGTGAAGCTATAGCATCCAGGCGGAGGAATTCCTGGTGCTGGCCGGCAATGACAGTGGTGATGGAGGGGGTTTCCTGGTTCACTACTCCCGATTTTATTCGGGAACCGTCGGCCAAATAAATATTGAACCCCTTCTGTTTCAATTGAAGGGGAATACCCTGCTGGTGAGCAAAATTAATATCCACGAAGCAGCTGCATGCCCCAGAGTCAATTATGGCCGATACTTCCACGGTCCTTTCTGGAAGCTGAAAGGAAAGGGGTACCACTAAGTATTGGGATGGACCAACATTGCCAATGGATAAGGAAGAAGAGGTGCACTTACTCAGTTTCTGCGGGCAGGAACGCGCCATATGACCAGCTTCGCCACAATAGAGGCACAGGTTCTGGGATCGTCTGCGCAGATGTTCCTCTGGGGATAGTTTAGGCCGTGCCAGGCCGAGCTGCATGGGTTCGGGGTTGTCTCCAGGTGGCCGGTTTTGGACGACTGGCCTAGGTGTTTGACTGGGACCCTGAAATGATCCCCAGGGATTTCCATGACCCTGGCCGGACCTCTCAAACCTGCGTTCCCGCAGTCTACGGTCAATTTTGATGGTCAGTGCTATTAAGTCCTCTAAAGTCTCAGGTACCTCCACCCGGGCGAGCTCGTCTTTCAGGCCATCTGATAGGCCAATACGGAACTGATGCAGGAGTGCGAACTCGTTCCAGCGAGTATCCCCCATCCATCGCCTAAAATCAGCTGCATACTCCTCCGCCGCTCGGCGGCCTTGCCGGAGCGTGTACAGAGTAGCTTCAGCAGAAGCTGCCCGCTGTGGGTCATCATACAGGATGGCCATAGCATCAAAAAAACTGTCAACCGAACTGAGGTGAGGGTCGTTTTTTCCCCGTAATCGATGGGCCCAGTCTTGGGGTTCACCCTGCAGGAGGGAGATGACGAACCCCACCTTCACGGATTCAGTCACGAAGGTTCGGGGTTGTAGCTCAAAATAGAGGAGGCAGGACTCGCGGAATGATCTAAAACGTGTGCGGTCCCCGTGAAAACGTTCCGGTAAGGGTACTTGGGGGTCGGCCGCCGGGAGTGGTGCGGATGCCCCAGACACCAGCACAGGGGCTGCTACAGCTGGAGATGTGGTGACCGCGGCCTGTGGGGCGGGAGCGGATATAGTGCAGGCCTGGAATTGAGTTTCAATCCCCTGACATCTATCCTGCAGGGCCGATACGGTCTGTGTCAAATTGGACAGGTGCCTGCAGATCTCCTCCAGCGGAGATGGACCTCCTCTAGACTCAGTCGTGGCCTTCTGGTGGGCGGCGGTACTACTAGCACTCCACTGAATAGGCGTCCCCAGCGCACGGAGTCTAAGTCCCAGGGTGCTTGTTCACCAGAGCCCCTGATGGTGGGGATGGACTTGGAGCTTCCTGAGACCAGGTCGTGGCTACTGGGTGCGCCCGTCAGTGGTAGTAGTATGCGCAAGGGGCTCCCACGGGGAAGAGTCTGATGTGAGGAGGTCAGAAGACCCCGCTGCACGGGATGGATGGATGGATGAGCAAGGTCAGACGGGCCGGGTCGGTAACAGAGAGGGCGGCAAGGTACAAGGCAGCGGGCATAGAATGGTCGGGTCACACGCCAGGTCAGCAACAGCAGGTCAAATCCAATAGGGGGCATTCAGGAGAGAGGTCAGGCAAAGCAAGGGTCAGAATAGGAGAAACAGCAAGGTCAGGTACAATCCGGGTCAATAACTTACAGGATACAGGTTCACAGGATTCAGGATGCAGGAAAGACCAGAAGGCACTGAATGACAGCTCAGGGTCGTTTAAATATCCCGCCCTGCGCTGCCATTGGTGCCCAGCGGGCGGCCGCGGCTTCTACTGCGCATGCGCGAACTCGAACGCCGCGGCCGGCCCGGAACCAGTGCTCGAGTCCCTGCGCCGGGCGGCATACTGCGCCTGCGCCGGGACCAACGCGGCGGGGATCGAGGGGATCCCTGACAATTCCACTATAAAGAGATACTTGTACAAATATGGTCTTCATGGAAGAGTCATCAGAAGAAAACCTCTTCTATGTCCTCACCACAAAAATCATCGTTTGACCTTTGCAAATGAACATATAGACAAGCCTGATGCATTTTGGAAACAAGTTCTGCAGACCGATGAGGTTAAAATTGAGCAAAGGTACGTTTGGAGAAGAAGGGGCACAGAATTTAATGAAAAGAACCTCTGTCCAACTGTTAAGCATGGGGTTGGATCAATCATGCTTTGGGGTTGTGTTGCAGCCAGTGGCACAGGGAACATCTCACGAGTAGAAGGAAAAATGGATTCAATAAAATTTCAGCAAATTTTGGATGGTAACTTGATGCCATCTGTGAAAAAGCTGAAGTTCAAGAAAGGATGGCTTCTACAAATGGATAATGATCCTAAACACACCTCGAAATCCACGAGGGATTACATCAAGACGCGTAAACTGAAGGTTTTGCCATGGCCTTCACAATCTCCTGACCTCTACATAATTGAAAATCTATGGATAGACCTTAAAAGAGCAGTGCTTGACAGACAGCCCAGAGATCTCAAAGAACTGGAAGACTTTTGTAAGGAAGAATGGGCAAAGATACCTCAAACAAGAATTGAAAGACTCTTGGCTGGCTACAAAAAGCGTTTACAAGCTGTGATACTTGCCAAAGGGGGCAGTACAAGATATTAACTCTGCAGGGTGCCCAAACTTTTGCAGATGCTATTTTTTTGTTTTCTGTTATTTTGAAAGTGTAAATGATGGAAATAAAATCTAACTTTTGTTGACATATTATAAGAATGTCTAATCTGTAATTTGATGCCTTTTGGAGATTTTTCCATCTTTCCTTGGCTTCTTTATGCACATTAATACAAATTTTTAGCTGGGGTGCCCAAACTTTCGATCCCCACTGTATATATGGGTTTTGCAATTGCAATGATTACGGTTTTTATGTATTTTGTTTGTTTTGCATGTCCTATGGGAAGTAACAATTGGTAGAAGCTGTTGATTGGACAAGGTGGAGAACGTGACATTACAGCCCAGACCCTCCAAATTATTTTTGTCCTATGGAAAGTAACAATTGGTAGAAGCTGTTGATTGGACAAGGTGAAGAACGTGACATTACAGCCCAGACCCTCCAATTTTTTTTTGTCCTATGGAAAGTAACAATTGGTAGAAGCTGTTGATTGGACAAGGTGGAGAACGTGACATTACAGCCCAGACCCTCCAATTTTTTTTTGTCCTATGGAAAGTAACAATTGGTAGAAGCTGTTGATTGGACAAGGTGAAGAACGTGACATTACAGCCCAGACCCTCCAATTTTTTTTTGTCCTATGGAAAGTAGCAATTGGTAAAAGCTGTTGATTGGACAAGGTGGGGAACGTGACATTACAGCCCAGACCCTCCAATTTTTTTTTGTCCTATGGAAAGTAACAATTGGTAAAAGCTGTTGATTGGACAAGGTGGAGAACGTGACATTACAGCCCAGACCCTCCAATTTTTTTTTGTCCTATGGAAAGTAACAATTGGTAGAAGCTGTTGATTGGACAAGGTGGAGAACGTGACATTACAGCCCAGACCCTCCAATTTTTTTTGGTTATCTGTGTCCCATGGGGAAGAGTTTCCTTGACTGTCCCGTAGACACCAGAGAAAAAGAAAGGAAATCTATCCTAGTTTGGAAAATTCTCTCTTAGGCAGCTGTTAGACTCAGCGGTCAGTAGCATCCACCAAACACTACCCATTCACTACGCAGTTGTGGTGCAGATTTTGCATTATTAATGCCTACCTACCACTTGTCAATGCCCTCTAAAGAGCGATCCACCACAGATTTAATAAAATTATTTATGACACAATTTTTAAAGAGTTAACAAAAATCTGTGAATGCACTGCTTAATGCCCCGTACACACAATAAGAAAATCGTACAAAAAAATTTGCGGAACCACTGATCGAACGATTTTCTCTACATTGATGAGCAGGATGTTTTAACCGATAACGATATTGTGAACGAAAAAATCTGGTTGAACAACAGTGAAAAATGTTGTCATTTCGCATATGAACGACCGATTTTCTATGCGGTGGTATGACGGTCAGACGAAAAAAATCTATCAAGCGCTATCACGCATGAGCGGAAACAGAACATGACCCGGATGTTTATGTCCAAGGAATCTTCATAAACACGAACGAAAAATCCAAATGTTAAAAGTAGATTGTCCTAATGAGATCATGAAACCAGAATTCTGCAGATTATATTTTATGTATCACTATTTATGTATATAGGTCATGTAATAAACTGTTATACTCATTACTGGTATATGTTGTGTATATCGCTCATGGCTACAAGGTCACACGCACACCGCATCACTTCCACTTGCATGGAAGATGTCAACACTATGTATTGCCCGACGAACGATTTTTTTAGATTGGTTAATGTGGGCCACGATTTCGACCAACGAATGAACGCCTCTTGGTCATCGGATGACCGATCGGTCGATTTTCTAATGATGCGCTTTGCACCTGCTCAGGTTGCACATTAAGGATCCTTTCACATAGTACGCTCTGCTCTATTCAGCAGGGTGTCCATGAGCAGATCCCTTGCTGAATCAGAGCAGAATGGGACAGATATCACTTTTACGGTAACCATACTGTTTAGCATTTTGTCAGAAAATATTTGCACACCCATGGTGGATCTGTGGGCTGCCAGATGTAAATGAACTTTGTCCATTTACATCAGGTTTCTACTGACCTGTCCAGGGGCGGACTGACAACTCATGGGGCCCCCGGGCAATAGGGGATCATGGGGCCCATGTGTCCTTGCCCAAACTCAAAAAAGCCTATGAAAAAGGTACCAGAGGCATCTCATGGGGCCCCCTAATGACCGAGTGCCCGAGTTTCCAAATTGACCTGTCACATTTAGGTTGAGAAAAATAGAAAAGAATGCTGTCCTTTTATATTTTTTTCTGGACCTGGACACATTCAGAGGTAGGTGGATGTAAATAGATAGAAATCCATTTACATCCTCCTGCCCATAGTCCTGCATGGAGCTTCTGATCAGGTCTGCTTGAAAAACTGACAGGTGGACCTCATGTGAATGGGGCCTATTGCAGGCCATAGACGGTTCATTTATCGGGCGAAAAATGAAAAATCGGTCATTCTGTTGCCACCGATGTTACGAAAATTGGCCGTTTTTTGTAAGTTTTCCAGCATGACCGATAAAAGAAATGAGGAGGAACCGCAAAAATCGGCCGACGACATTGCCCCACTAACGGGGCAAATATCGGCCGATTATTCTTTCGGATGATAAATGAACTGTCTATGGTCTGCATATGGCTGCATTTGCACAGCTGTTTAATCATGCCGTGAATCCCAGTGGCAAGAATCTGCCGATTCCTGTGGCTTGGATTGACAGTTGTGGCAGATAGCTGCAATCGTACCGCCAGTGATTACCTGTGCTGAGTGTAGCTGGATGCCTACAAAGCGCAGATTATTGATGGCTGCGTAAACAGCTAGAAATAGCTGCGTCCGCTGATATCGTGTCATTGTATTGTACAGGCTTGGTGGCCACAGCTATACACACACAGGTGCTAATCCCAGCCGCAGGAATCAGTAGATTCTTGCCACTGGGATTCACAGCGTGGTTAAAAGCCCATGCACATGCAACCTAATGCAGGCCATACATGGGTCGAGTTCCGAACTAATTTTCTTTAGAAAACCGGAAAGTTTGTACATTTTGTAATCCAATGGTGCCACCATTGATTTTGAAATTCAACCAACCAAGCCTTCAATTTCTTCTCATGTTGCTACAAAAAATAATTTTCATGGCCAAGAATTTTCATTTTTCAAAAAATTTCCAACATGCCCAATCACTCAAATTCAATGGTCACACGAAAATTGGCAGTTTCTGTGACCCACTAATGGTGGGAAATTCTTAGAAAAGATTTTCGAAAGAAAACTCTTTCGGAATTCGACCCGTGTATGGCCGGCTTAAAATTCAATAATAGCCAACCGTATTGTGCAACCTGAGCAGGTACAAAGGGCACCATATTGTGGTAGACAGTACAGCCACAACTTGTTTCTTAGGCAGGGGTGGACTGACCATTTGGAAATTCGGGCACTGCCCGAGGGCCCGAGGTCAGTAGGGGGCCCCATGAAATGCCCCTGGTACCTTTTTCATAGGCTTTTTTGAGTTTGGGCAAGGACACAGGGGCCCCATGATCCCTTATTGCCCGGGGGCCCCATGAGTTGTCAGTCCGCCCCTGTTCTTAGGACACACGTTTAGAGTTTAAAGATTTCAAAACATTAGGGAGTGCACTGCCTACCACAACATGGTGCCATTTGCACCTGCTCTGGTGGCACACTAAGGCTGCTTTCATACTGCTCTGTGGTAAAAATGCATGTGTTTTTGATACATTTTCTATGTGTTTCCGGTGTGTTTCCCAGTGCTGGCACCTATTAAAAGTAGACACGTGACTCAATAAAGGCACCAAAAACACAAATGTTGTGTGTTTTTGATGCGTTTTTTACCACATTTTCTATTCTTTTCAATGGGGAGATGCATTTTTGGTGTAGTTTTGAAAAGTGCGCCGCAGCACAGTAGTGAAGAGTCCAATAGGATTTAAAGAGAAATATTTTTCTTGCATTTTTTTCTTCCATTTTTGGCAAGGAAAAAATGTGGGAAAAATGCATCAGTGTGAAAACAACCTAACATTTGATAACAGCCAAGCCATCCTTACTGTGCAACCATACCCATGCATTGCAAAAAACCATATTGTAGTAAGCAATGCACTCACAGCTTTTTATAACACATACAGTGGGGAAAACAATTATATAATCCCCGCAGAATTTGTCAGTTTGCCCACCTACAAAGAAATGAAGGGTCATAGGTGTATTTTAAATTATAGAGACAGAATGTTACCAAAAATTCAGAAAAAACGATACAAATGTTATAAATTGAGTTGCAGTTCAGTTAGTAAAATAAGCATTTGATCCCCAAACAAAACATGACTTAGTACTTGGTGGAGAAACCCTTGTTGGGAAGCACAGAGGTAAGATGTTTCTTGTAGTTGGTTATCAGGTTTGCACACATCTCAGGAGGGATTTTGGTCCACTCTTCTTTACAGATCTTCTCTGAATCCTTAAGGTTTCTTGATTGTTGCTTGGCAACTCGAACTCTCAGCTCCCTCCATAAATTTTCTATAGGATTAAGGTATGGAGACTGGCTAGGTCACTCCATGACCTTAATGTGCTTCTTCCTGAGCCACTCCTTTGTTGCCTTGGCGATATGTTTTGGGTCATTGTCATGCTGGAAGACCCATCTACGACCCATCTTCAGTGTTCTGGCTGAAAGAAGAAGGTTCTCATCCAAGATTTTACATGATCCTGTCCATTGACCCCTTAATGCAGCAACATTGGCCTGTAACTTTAGCAGACAAACAGCCCAAAAGCATTCTGTTTCCACCTTGACTATACGGATGGTGTTCTTACGGTCATAATTAGCATTTTTCTTTCTCCAAACACAGAAAGACGTGTTAATGCCAAAGAGTTCAATTTTGGTCTCATCTGACCAAAGCATTTTCTTCCAATCCTTCTCTGAATCATTTAGATGTTCATTGGAAAACTTCAGAAGGGCCTGTACATACGCCTTCTTGAAGAGGGGGGACCTTGTGGGTGCTGTAGGATTTCAATCCATGGCGGCATATTGTGTTACTAATGGTTTGTTTGGTGACTGTGGTCCCAATTGCCTTGAGATCATTCACAAACTCCTCCAGTGTAGTTATGGACTGATCTATCACCTTCCTCATGATCATCCTTACCCCATGGAGATCCAGGCTGAGGGCAATTGATGGTTATTTTTTATTTCTTCCATTTGCTAATTATTGCTCCAGCAGTTTTCTCTTTCTCACCAAGCCTCTTTCTGACAGTCTTGTAGCCCATTCCAGCTTTGTGCAGGTCTACAATCTTGGCCCTGACATCCTTTGACAGCTCTTTGGTTTTGCCCATGGTGGTACCCAAGAAAGAGATTCTGTGGACAGGTGTCTTTTATACACATAGCGAGTTATTGTTAGGAGCACCTTCTTAAATTGACAGGACTAATCTATGTACCACAAGAGCACATAGCCAGTCTGTGGGAGCCAGAATTATTGTTGGTTGGTAGGGGATCAAATACGTAGTTTAATCACTGAACTGCAACTCAATTTATAACATTTGTATCATGTGTTCTTTCTGGATGTTTGGTTGATATTCTGAATGGGAATGGTCATAGATGGATTGAAATTCATCTGGTTTCTGCTGAACCAGCTATCTATGGGCAGGTAAAAGTGTTACAAGACCCACAAGACTAAAATTAGTCTGTATATGCAGTAAAGCATGATTGTTATACTCACTGTGGACACTAAGGGATTAATCCTCCAGATTGTGTAAAATAGGATGTTTGTTCCTGTCTTCTCTGATCCTCCCCTTCCTCTACTGTCCCCAATCCATCTGCTGATAGAACAGAGCCTTGGGGGCAAGCTGCAGATGCTCAGTTTGGTGTGTATTGCTAGAGAGCAGGGGCGGACTGACAACTCATGGGGCCCCCAGGCAATAGGGGATCATGGGGCCCCTGTGTCCTTGCCCAAACTCAAAAAAAGCCTATGAAAAAGGTACCAGGGGCATCTCATGGGGCCCCCTACTGACCCCGGGCCCTCGGGCAGTGCCCGAGTTTCAAAATGGTCAGTCCGCCCCTGCTAGCGAGGTTTGTTTTTTTCTTGGGAGAGTGCATGTGATCAGCACAGGGCCAATCAGCTCTGTCCAGACAGAGGGTCAGAGGTGCTGCAGCCTCATAGGACAGTCAGAGAGATTGAAAACTCCTCCTACCAGCTGCAACCAGTGCTCTGCTGGACACTAATATGTCACAAGACTGCTATATACTGCTGATGAGAAAAGGTATTTAGAAGTTATTATTTACTAAAATAATTGCATTTCCATGTTGTGTGTACTGAAGGAGACCAAATATAGTGAATGCAGGGTCCGGGGAGTCCAGATATAGTGAATGCATGGTCCGGGGAGACCAGATATAGTGAATGCAGGGTCCGGGGTGACCAGATATAGTGAATGCAGGGTCCGGGGTGACCAGATATAGTGAATGCAGGGTCCGGGGAGACCAGATATAGTGGATGCAGGGTCCGGGGAGACCAGATATAGTGAATGCAGGGTCCGGGGAGACCAGATATAGTGAATGCAGGGTCCGGGGAGAGCAGATATAGTGAATGCAGGGTTCGGGGAGAGCAGATATAGTGAATGCAGGGTTCGGGGAGAGCAGATATAGTGAATGCAGGGTCCGGGGAGAGCAGATATAGTGAATGCAGGGTCCGGGGAGAGCAGATATAGTGAATGCAGGGTTCAGGGAGACCAGATATAGTGAATGCAGGGTCCGGGGAGACCAGATATAGTGAATGCAGGGTCCAGGGAGACCAGATATAGTGGATGCAGGGTCCAGGGAGACCAGATATAGTGGATGCAGGGTCCAGGGAGACCAGATATAGTGAATGCAGGGTCCGGGGAGACCGGATATAGTGAATGCAGGGTCTTGGGTTTAGTAACACTTGAAGCCTTTATTGGGAATGTTCAACAATAGTGTTATTTTGATGAATGATAACCTGTGTAATAAATTTGTCAATAGACATTGTTTAGTCCTATATTCCCAATCTTTCACTCTGATTTACTATCCCCACTTGAAAAGCTATCTCATTCTGATTTCATGCTATTAAAAGATGTAACATTCAGAGAATGCTAAAAAATGTGAAAAACAAGAAATGCTGGAAAATATATTCCCAGAGAGAGGCTTTAATTATCCATTTTTTAAAATTATTCATCAAAGAAACTATTTTTTTTCCTTCTTAGAAGCTTCGCAACACCTGAGATGCATCAATAAAACATGAGCCTAGTTAATATATGAGTCACAAGTTATTGAACAAAAACCTAGCTTAGACAGGAAAGACACTTGTATTGTACATCGACAGATCAAAAAGAACCATCATTCTTGCAATTTCCGACTAAAATAAAGATGGTGTGGCTATGAATAAACAGTGACTGATCTACGTAAATGTATAAATTCTAGCTGAAATTAATTCGGTTGATAAGTGAAAGGCTTCATACTCATAAGTATTAATCTATTCATTGAGGAAAAATTGAGGTTAACACATTTCTGAATGTTTGTAGAATATGTTTTTGGTATTGTAGCGTGTTTTCATAGTTACCTTGAATAACAGAAAACGGTTTTAAAAAGATCTGTGTTATGCTTCGGCGTATTTATCATCAGAATATACAATGCAAATAGACCTTGGCTTCCAAATGAAACTCTAAAAAATAAAAAGACAGTCCAAAGGGATTAGTCATACAGATGGTTGATATTTTGTAGGCTCAAACAAAAATCCTCAGGTATAAAAACTAGAAGGGACAAAAATTACTGAGTTGTCTGTAGCAATTGCATTGAAGCTAAACTCAAAGGGAAGAAGATTTGCTATCTTATAGGGGACATCTAAAAATGTTATTGTGCCTAAGCAGTACCCAGAAAAGTCTACCTTTTGTTTTGAATTCCTCCTGAAAATTAGCAGCGCACTCCTTGAGCCTCACAGCTGTACATCTACAGTGTGAGATCTAAGGCACTGCGGTTTCTGATTGCTAGTCTCATTATATTTGGAGTGGAATTTGGAGATGTGACTACTGTGCTGTTCACTGTTCTTCATTACTGGAAAGAAAGTTGTACCAGAGGACCTGCAGTGCAAGGATCTCCTTCATAACCCAGACTTGCTGCTGTCTTTTTCCTCTGGATAATCCAGTCACTAGCCCTCCACTCCTCATCCCATCTCTTACATAATGTAGTCTTGCTGCCTTCTCTATTCCCTTCCTCCATTGTCTAGTCTCCCTACCATTTCTCTCTACTTTCCACACAACTGTCTAGTAGTTCCAACGGTTTCTTTCTCACCAGTTTCAAAGGCAATGCCTTTTCTCTAACCCCTCTCCCCACCCAAACAATCCTGTCCCACTGCCTCTTTCCTCCCCTACAGTATCTAGCCTCATTGTCTCTACTGTCTTCCCCCTTCCACTTGTTTGTAGGGTTACTCCAGTAGGAGACGCTAGACAGATGTCCAGAGTTCTTTTCCCAATAGTTGCCCCTGCAGCCAGGCACACAGTCTCAGTCACTCTTTGGCTCAATGGATAGTCCAGGGTCTGGTATTATTTTATGTTTGGGAAACTTGGATGGGGATAGGAAATTGAGTTAGATTCTCCAAAACTATGTAAAAATAGGGGGACACTTCTCTGTAGGACAAGTCAAGTCCTTGCCCAAGTAAAGGGATGGACAAGGTGTTTAAGCGGCAACTGGAAAATCCAAGCAAAGTCATTTCAGTAAGAATTAAATAGACTAAGCTCCTTAACCACTTTCCCGCCGCCCTATAGTAGATATACTGCTACAGGGCGGCAGGGGTGCGCAAAATTACATACATATACGACAGATATATACATGATTTTGCATTGCTGGGTAGGGAGCGTGCGCGAGCCCATTTGTGCCCAGGGCTGTCAATCACCAGGTCCCGGTCGGTGATTACCCACCGGCGCCCGGTGATTACTGAGCATCTCTGATGGGGAGGAGGACTGTTTTGTTTACTGAAAATTCTCCTCCCTGTCAGCTCGGGCACACTGCTTTGGATTGCTTTGCTTACAGTGAAACACACTGACACAGCTCCCTAGTAAAACACTCCCTGCTCACAGTTAACCCTTTGATCACCCCTCATGTTAACCCCTTTCTGCCCAGTGCCAATAGTACAGTGTCAGTGCTTTTTGTTTAGCACTGATCACTGTATTGGTGTCACTGGGGATGTCAGTGACACCAAGTCAGTTCCCCCCAGTGTCAGAATGTCTGCAGACCTGCTATAACTAGCTGTTTGCCACCATTACTAGTAACAAAAAAAAAAAATTCCAGTATCTATACTGCCATTTGTGAAGGCTATAACTTTCATATAAACCAATTAATTTATACGTATTGGGATTTTTTTTTTAGCAAAGATATGTAGCAGAATACATTTTGGCAGAAATTTATGATGAAAATTGATTTTAAAATTTATTTTACTGGACATGTTTAATAGCAAAAAGTCACAAATATTGTTTTTTGTCTCGAAATTGTTGGTCTTTTTTTTTTAGCGCAAAAAATAAAAAATGCACAGATGATCAAATACCACTGAAAGAAAGCTCAATTCGTGTGAAAAAAGGGACGTAAATTTAATTTGGGTGCAGCATTGTATGACCACGCAATCGTTGGTTAAAGTAATCAGCCCTCTGAGGCTGTGAACTTCTCCACATGGACAAGACACCTCTGTACCAAGTCTCAAGCTATTTATACACTTTCCCAGCAACCATCAGTGCACTCTCCCACGGGGAATAGCTGAGACAGTATAAATATTCATTTCCTTACTCCACACCTATGTTCCAGAAACGCTTAGAGAGTTCTGGATTGCAAGAGGAGTGAAACACAGAACAGACCTAAACAATTGTAAACAGCCACACTGATTACAGTGAGCCAAAAACTAAATTTACCTAACAACAAAATGCAGCTCCATTGGACACAGTGAGCTAGAACTAAATTTACCTATTATTCCATTGAGTTCTAGGGGAGGAGTCTGTGCATGGCGCTGATCGGGAGATCATTGTGAGATCTCCCGAACCCAGGCTTCCCCAGGTCCCAGCCAACAGGTCGTCATGACCTTCGGATAGCCAGGAAGGAGGAGGGGAACTTGCCTGCTGCCGGGTCCTGTGGGAGTGCTCCTGCACCTGGTCTGTGTCCTGCGAGCCCTTGGCTCCCAGCAGGTGTGTGTGAGGAAGCTGGAGCCAAAGGGCAGAAAGTCCCTGATTGCTGGGGAGCGGAGGACGCTGGGCGGTCACGTGACCGGCTGCAGGGGTACACGAGGAGGAGAGAGATGCTGGCCGGCATAGGAGAAAATGAAGTATTATGTGTTAAATTGAAAAAATGAAGTAACTACGGACGGATAAAGGAGTGGGGGTTGCATCTAGGGGTCATTATGGAGGATAAAGAGGGTCTTATATTCAAAAATATAAAGAATGCTAGCTCCTGTAGGGGGTCAATGAGGGGGATAGGTTGAAGGAAGAAGGGGAAGATTTAAAGGAAGAAGGACTATAGAACCCATTAGATATTCGAAACATAGCAAAATGAAGAACAAAACAACAAAAGGAGGCAGGTCAAAAGCCCCCATATCAAGTTCAATTAAGAAATATATCCCTGGGCAGGACAAACATACCCCTAAGAGGCAAAGAAAAATAAATGAAAAAAGTGTGATGGAGAAGAGTAGTGGTGAGAGCCCCAGATTAACCCAAGGAATGTCTGATATTAGGTAAAATTTAGAAGAAGCAGATATGGAGAAAATATATGTTCTGGAGAATTTGGAAGATAAAGACTCACATTTACCGACTAAATCAGAAATAACAGAAATGTTTAAAGGTTTGGAAATATCCATTAAAAAAAAAATGGGAAAGTTAGATAAAGATCTGGGGCAGGTCCTTTCTAGGGTGGAGGAGATGGAAGATAAAACAAATAAACCCACCCAAGAGATACAGGCCATAGAAACAAAATGAGGGAAATTAAAAAAGAACAAAGGAATCTGCTGTAAAAATTGGAAGACCATGAAAATAGGAATAGAAGATGCAACTTAAGAATTCGAGGTCTACCAGAGATATCCCAAGGAGAAGACCTGAGGGAAATGGTAGAGAAAATGTTAGACACAATAATGGACAGACCTGCAACCCTATAAAATTGATGGGGTGTACACAATTGGAAGACTATACCAAGAAGGTGAAAAAGGAAGATCCAGAGATATTATAGCTCAATTCCAATACTACCGGGATAAAGAAGAGATCTGGAAGAGGATGAAAGGAAGAGCTGTAATAAAATCTGGAGAAACAAATATACAGATCTTCGCTTATATTGCTGCAGAGACACTGTTAAGGAAGAAAACTTTGAAACCATTAATAGAACAAATGAAGAAGCAGAATGTTCGATATAGCTGGGGGTTCCCAGCATGTTTAATCAGGTGGAAGAATGGAAGGTCAGCAAGATTCCAGAGGAACTGAGAGACTTCTGCGAGGGACTTGAGTTGCAGAATATAGTCATTCCGGGGTGAGGTGGCAGGTAGCTCAGAAGGGAGGCAGGAGGTGAGGAGGGGTGTGGTGGGGGGGGGGAGAGGGGGAGGAGGTGGAGGGGCTTAGTTCCCCTTTTTTTTTTTCTTAATTTCTTCTTCGCCCGTTCCCCTCCTCTTCTCTCCCCCTTTCTACCCCCCTTATTTTTCTTTCCCCCTTTTATTTTTCTTCTAGGCTGTCCTGGCAGGATGCTGGGAGGGGGGGGGGAAGGGGATGAGGTGTGCATGTTCAGAGCTTCACCCTAAAGTGGAATCAAGAGTGGGATTAGGACCACAAATGATTCATAGGCAAAATATGGGCCTAAAAAGGGAAGGGATAAGATGGGATGGGAGGATGGGAAGTGGGGGAGGGAGAAGGATGTGGGGGGGGGGGGGGTTGGCAGCCTAAGATAATGCAGGATAGCATTATCATCAGGTACATTAGTCTGGGGAAGCTTTAGAGAACGAAGGGGAAAAGATAGAGAAGAGAGGGAGAGAAAAGAGAAGGGAGAAGGATGAGAGGAGGTGAGAATAAAGAGAAGAACAGAAGAGATTCACTTTGTGACTTATAATGTTAGAGGTTTAAATAGTCCTGGGAAGAAATTTAGGATACGTAAAGAACTTCAGCACAGACTCTCCTCAGTGGTGTTCCTACAAGAGACACATTTAGTACAAGAAAATAATGTGAAGTTACAATCCAGATATTATGCTGAGTGGTTTTACGCAGACTACCAATTAAACGTGCAAAGGGAGTGGCAATAGGATTCGCGAAAAACATAAGGTTTAAGTTGGAAGAGAGATTAGTAGACCCGGAAGGGAGATTCCTGTTCTTGAAAGGAAGACTACAGGAAATAGAATGCACATTAGCAAATATTTACTGCCCGAAAAAGAAACCGGAGGTATTTCTAAAAAATGTTCTGAGGAAATTAATGGATTATAAAAAAGGTAATTTGATTGTGGCAGGAGATTTCAACTTTTGTATGCATCCACAGATGGACGTGGCTTCTCCGGTGTAGAGAGATAGTAGTAGGTCTTTGAAAAAGTTGAAAAAAATGTTATTTCAATGCCAACTTGCAGATATATGGAGAATTAAGCATATGAAGGACAGAGACTATACGTTTTACTCTCCTGCACACGAGATGTATTCAAGATTGGATTACATAATGTTGGACCATAGACTTATTGAGTCTCTGGTCAAAGTAAATATTGAAGCCATGTCGATTTCAGATCATGCTCCTGTTACAATGCAATTACTATGGGGAAATGAGAAGAGGGGAGGAAAAGTATTGAGGCTAAATGGGACACTTCTACAGGATCAAGAGACGGATCAGAAAGTGAAGAAAGAAATTGAGCAATTTTTTGAGGTAAATGATTCTGAAGAAGTGTCGGTAGCCACGGTGTGGGAAGCTCATAAGGCCTATATCAGAGGAATACTAATGGCGATAGGAGCAAAGAAGAAGAGGGAAAGAAGAGAAAAAATAAATATGCTTTTTAGTGAACTCTGTGATTTAGAGCAGATACACAAAAATAGAGTAACAAAAGAGATTATGCAGAAATCAAATAAAAGAGAAGAATTAAATAATTTCCTGGAAGAAGATAAGAGGAGAGTGTATAATAAAATGACAACTGAGAGATATAGATGGGGAGATAGACCAGGAAAGTATTTAATGAGGGCTCAGAGGAAGAAAAAATCTAGGAAAATAAGAGATAATAAAGGAGAATTAGTGTATCCAACTAAAGACATAGTAAAAGTGTTTAAAGAATATTATAATAAGTTATACAATATTGAGCCTCAGGTTACCAAAGGAGAAGATGAAGTAAGAAAAACAGTAAGAAGACAGGCATATATAAAAAAGGCGGGATTTCCAAAACTAAGTGAAGAACAACTAAAATCTCTTGAAACATCAATAACTCAGGAGGAAATACATCTAGCATTAAAAAGTACTGCTGCTGGGAAAAGTCCAGGACCCGATTGGTATACAGTGAGATACTATAAAAAATATGAAGAAATATTACTACCTAAATTGAGGATATATATGAATGCTTTAGGAAGAGAGATGGAAATGAGGAGGGAATCCTTGCAAGCTCACGTGGTACTCATACATAAGGAAGGCAAAGACGACACTCACTGTTCAATTTACAGACCTATTTCCTTATTAAATACAGATACTAAACTATATGCAAAAGTTCTGGCAAATAGGTTGAAAGACCTAATGCCGGAATGGATACATATAGATCAAGTAGGGTTCATCCCAGGAAGGGAGGGTAGAGACAACGGATTAAGGTCATTGTATCTCATACAAAAAAGTAGGAAAGAGAAAACTCCCGCATTGGTTCTCTCGATCGATGACGAAAAGGCATTTGATAGAGTAAACTGGGGATATATGCTAGATACTTTTGAAGTTCTGGGAATGGGACCTAGAATGAGAGAATGGATAAAGAAACTATATAGTAAACCTTCGGCAGCAATCAGGGTTAATGGGGAATTATCAGAATATATCAGGATGCAGAATGGAACAAGGCAGGGATGCCCTCTGTCTCCACTGTTAAATGTCTTATCTTTGAAATCTCTCTTGGCTACCATCAGGAATAATATAGATATAAAAGGAATTTGGGTAGGAGAAACAGAGCATAAGGTGGCAGCTTATGCAGACGACATGTTGTTTTATGTAGGAAATCCAAGGATAACACTGCCAAACTTAATTAAATTTTTAAAAGAATATGGTGAGATGTCAAATTTAAAAAACAATCCAAGTAAAACAGAGAGTTTAAATATAAACCTTCTACAGACAGAGAAAAAAAGTTACAGGAGGAATTCCCCTTTGTCTGGAGAGAAAGAGAATTAAAATATCTTGGTATAAAATTAACTGTATCTTTAAAGAATTTATACAGATTAAACTATATTCCACTATTAAATGAGATTAAGAATTAAATAAAGAAACTAGGATGGGGATTTCAGTCATGGGTTGGACAGATAAACCTGATAAAAATGGTAATGGTTCCAAAAATTCTATACAAATTTCAAATGATACCAAATTACCAGAGGGGTACTTTAGAATAATTAAAAAAATTCTAACAAGATTTATCTGGAGAAGCAAGAAGCCTAGAATAAGTTATGAAACTCTAAGTAGAGATAAAGAGAAAGGTGGCTTGGGAGTACTAGACCTGAAAAGATAATATAATTCAGTAATATTGGCAAGAATTTATGACTGGACATATAATGCACAGGGGAAAAGTTGGGTAAAAATAGAAAATACATTAAGGTATACGAATTTAAGTAGAATCATTTGGTTACCTCCTCAATACTGTGGATTAACAGAGAACACAAGTTTGTTTACACGTAATGTTTTAAGAGTATGGGATGTTTTACGTAAACAAATGGGGTGGGAATTTAATTCACTGTTAATGTCTCTAGGATCCACAGAGTATTTCCCTCCAGGTAAAGAAAGTATCACAGGGAAGTGGATAAAGAAGAATGATGTACAACTAAGAGATATAATGATGGGAGAGAAAATATGCTTACTTAGTGAACTAGAAAGTAAGAGGGAAATATTCTCGAGAATGGATGAATGGCGTTATGGTCAACTAAAGCACTTTATAGGGAACCTCCCAAAGCCATTAAGAAAAAAAAGAGGATTAGAACCCCTTCGAGCACTTATTAGATACACGGGGAGATGGGAAGCACAGGATTTCAAAAATATATGATTCTCACAGGACTAGTTACTGTTAAAGGTCCACCATTTATAGAGAGATGGGAAAGGGATTTAGGGGTAACAATTGATGAGGGAAAGCAAAGGTTGAAATGAATTGCAAGTGTTTAGTAAGATGGTATATTACACCGAGTGTAGCACATAGAATAAGTGGAGACAATTCACCTTTATGTTGGCGTGGATGTGGAAAGAGAAGCACAATGTTTCACTTATGGTGGGAGTGTTTTAAAATTCAAGAATGGGGGGGGGGGTATTGTACATTTAATCAAGGAAATAACGGAGATTAATATCCCAAAGGACCCAGAGACCTGTCTTTTCTATGGCACTGAGCTTTCGGTAAAAAAATATAAAAAATCTGGGCTACTGTATTATCTGAATGCAGCGAAGGGCCTGATACCCAAATTTTGGAGGGAACAACAAGTACTGAAAATAAAGGATTGGGTGGATAGGGTGGAGAAGACGTATAGACTGGAGGAACTTTACCATATGGAGGAAGATAAAATGGAGGTTTTCCATATGTGGTGGAAAAAATGGGAAGAATTTAAAAAATCAAACCTATACCTAGAATATGTGCAATAGGGAAAAGAAGGCACGAAGGATAACTGTATTATTAAAGTAGTATTACTCTCGGAATAGGAATTATTGAAAGAGTAGGAAAATGCATAATCAGGGCTGAGTGGGGTGGGGCGGGAGGGGGAGGCTTGGGAAGAGGGGTAAAAGATTACTAAGATTAATGGTAATATTTTGATATAAGGGCACACAAATCTGAGAATCGTTTTTATATTTGTCTGTTTTATTGGCTTTTGTATACATAAAATGGTAATCGGAAAATTAATAAAGTATTATTCAAATTATTTAAAATATTAAAAAATATTAGAAAATTAATAAAATATTATTATTATATAATAAAAAAAGAACTAAATTTACCTAATCCAGGAGGGTGTTTATTTGGTATTACTGCCTTCATCTTCCTCATCAAAAACGGCATTTAAAATGGAGAAAAAGAAGATTAAAGCTGGCCATACACATACAGAAAAGAATTCGCTCATTAAGTCCTGAGTGGCTAGTCACTGTTTGACTGATTTTTTTCCACCAGCCTTATTTGATTCTGCAATCAAAGTATGCTGAGCTACGTGATGTCGCCAGGCCCACCCATGGCTCGAATTTTGACTCATTCACAGGAATCGGCTGACATTTGAGCCATGGGTGGCCAGAGCTTTTGGGAAGTGTAAGTTCGTAGTCAACTTACTGTACAGGTCATTGAACTTGGGCACGTACTATGCAATTTTATACCAGACGTGACTATTTGAGAACTGAATAAAGAGGATATTAGTCTCCCTGGACACAGAAGCGGTTAGAAAATACTGTACGTCAGGGTGAAGAATAAAAAAACGTATTACAGCATATCTCTGCAATGCATGCTCATGTTTTATCCCTGTAAAATGCTTCAAGAACAGATAATACTTTTTGATCTTCCAGTAATCCAGTGTGCTCTCAAAGTCCTGCTTGAGTTGACACCATGTCTTTTCTACACTGAAATGTCCAACACCATTGTCAGTCCTTGTCATGTACCTTGTTGGAGGCTGAAGTGATAAGAAGGCTTCCCTTGCAACTGTGGTCCAAGCACACCAAATGTGAGAACAGGAGTGCAAGGCTTAGAGCCCTTTCACACTGAGGAGTTTTTGAAGAGCTTTTGTGTTAAAAAAAGCACAAGAAAAGCTCATGAAAAATGCTTCCTTATTACAACAGCAACTCAGCCATGAAGTGGTAGGTGATGTAAAATGACAGAGCGGGGTCAGTGCATGCTGAAGAGCACAGAGCGTAGAAGTGGCCAACTGTCTGCAGAGTCAATAGCTATAGACCTCCAAACTTGGTGTGGGCTTCAGATTAGTACAACAACAGTGTGTAGAGAGCGTCATGGAATGGGTTTCCATGGGCGAGCAGCTGCATCCAAGCCTCACATCACCAAGTGCAATACAAAGTATTGGATTCAGTGGTGTAAAGCACACTGCCACCGGACTCTAGAGCAGTGGAGATGTGTTCTCTGGAGTGATGAATCACGCTTCTGGCATCTGGCAATTTGATGGATGTGTCTGGGTTTGGCGGTTGCCAGGAGAATGGTACTTACCTGACTGCATCATGACAAGTGTAAAGTTTGGTGGAAGAGGATTATGGTGTGGGTTTGTTTTTCAGGGGTTGGGCTTGACCCCTTAGTTCCAGTGAAGGGAACTCTTACCCTAGGTTCACACCTAAAAGTTTTCCGCAGTGTTTTGCGTTTTGCAGAAATGCAATTGGGACAGTTGGCACATATGGTGAAATGCAAGATTATCATGGGGCTCCCATGCACCTGGGGCCCCTGGGCATTGCCAAGGGGTGCCCATGCATTAAGGGGCCAGGAACACTGGCAGGGGACCCCAGAAGAGGAGGATTTAGGTTGTTGCAAAACTATTGCACAGAACATTTAAGTTTAACATGTATGCTATTTATAAAACATACAATTTTGTACGTACCAGGTATGTTTATTGACCACCAGCATTGATCAAAGAGGAATAGGGGGGCCTATAGAAGGTCAGAATAAGCGGCTGGAAGGACAGCATGGGCTCCCATAAGTTTTCCACTGGTCCAGTGTAGTAATAATCCATTTTGTACCTTTCACTCTACAGATATAATTACTACAGTGACTTATTTTTAACTCACATCTTGCTTTCACCCAGTCTATAGGTAGTCACTAATTTAATCTTATCTACAGGGTCAAAATACAGAGCAATGTGTGAAAATATCTGACATTTTGTTCTAAGGAGCAATGCAGTTCTTGTTAAATGTAGGGATAATTATGGAAATCTGTATTCAAACTCTCTGGAGATTCCACTGTAGACATATCTGTAATAACTTCTTTAATTGATTGTGAATGTGCTGTACACCAGAGAAGAGAACACAAAGATTTAATTGACTGAACCCTAGAGCTCAGGATCTATTCTTAACCCGCTGTGTTACCTTTCGAGCGCTCCTGGCTGATTACTTCACAGCAACGTTAATCACTGCTAATTGGTTTCCCCAGTACAGATAAAGATTAATGACTTTACAGGTAAATGTACAATCTTTACAATGGTAAAAATAAAACATCAATTGCAGAAAATAATTGTTTTGCTGCTATTTATCCTGCAGTGTCGGCACGCATCTAAAAAAAATGTGTTCTGAACAAGAAAAGGGGCATAATGTCAATGTTCGCCAAATGTAGACCATAGTTTAAAGGTAAATAAAGCTGACCTTGGCAAACATACTACTTTTATGACATGAACAAAAGCTTGAATGCAGAAGAGGATGATTAGTGAGAAAACTTTGTAACCACATCAAAGAAGAAAGAAGAGAAAAGACAAAAAATATAAAAACTGGCAACATGTTTATAAATAGGCTCATTATGGCATATTTCAAAAGCAGTGAATGCAACTATCACCAACCATTTGCTGGTGGTGAATTAGTCGCTGTCAATCACAACACGCGCCTGGATGACTTGCCTGCAGGGGCGGACTTACAACTCATGGGGCCTCCGGGCAATAGGGGATCATGGGGCCCCTGTGTCCTTGCCCAAACTCAAAAAAGCCTATGAAAAAAGGTACCAGGGGCATCTCATGGGGCCCCCTACTGACCACGGGCCCTCGGGCAGTGCCCGAGTTTCCAAATGGTCAGTCCACCCCTGCTTGCCTGCAGTGAATTTTACAATCACTGCTTTATAAATATGCCCCTAGTGCAGTGTTTCTCAACTGTTTGGGTTCTCCCGGAGCGTCGTGAGCCCCGTTATGAGTAGCCACGGTGTGGGCGGGATGGCCACCAGCACCATAGCCACCAATGACACTCTAGGGCCAGGATGCATTATGTCATCCGTTGCAATGTGGTTGGCAGCCAGCCTGCCCGCACCATAGAAATTCATAACACTGATCCAGGACAGATGGCATCAAGGTCTACCCCAGCATTCAGGAGAGAACAAAAGTCTGCCTCCTCTAGAACAACTCCACCCCCCCACCCTCTGCTTTTCCTTATAAGATAGGGCTTTGATGCGAAAAGGGGACCGTGTGATTGGAAATTTCTGTGAGAAGAAGACTGGAGGGTATGAAAGGGGTGTGAACTGTGTGGTTGTGGGCAGAGGCATAATTAAAACCTTCAGGTGCAATAAACCATGAAGTCCACAGAGTTCCCCCTTTACATCTGAATCCACAGAGTTCCCCTTTACATCTGAATCCACAGAGTTCCCCTTTACATCTGAATCCACAGAGTTCCCATTTACATCTGTACTCGTAGAGGTCCCCTTACATCTGATCTTGCAGAGTTCCCCTTTAAATCTGAATCTGCAAAGTTCCCCTTTTCAATCTGAATCCGCAGAGTTCCACTTCGCGCCTAAACTCTCAGAGTTCTTACATCAGAACTCACATCTGAACTTATAAGAGGAGACTCTGCAGACTCTGATGTAAAGGAGATTCTGGGGACTCAGATTTAAGGAAGAACACTGAGAACTCTGATGTTAGAGGGAACTCTGCAGACTGGTGTAAAAGGCAACTCTTATACAAGGGGATATCTGGTTCACAGCATTCCCCTTTAATCATTACATAGGTAAAAAAAATGTAAATGTAAAAAAAATTTTTTTTTTCACAAAAATAATGTTACGCCCAAGCACATAACAACCCAGGGGCGGGCTGACCATTTGGAAACTCGGGCACTGCCCGAGGGCCCGGGGTCAGTAGGGGGCCCCATGAGATGCCCCTGGTACCTTTTTCATAGGCTTTTTTGAGTTTGGGCAAGGACACAGTGGCCCCATGATCCCCAATTGCCCGGGGGCCCCATGAGTTGTCAGATTGCGATACACATCGCCGCGCATTCTGGAGTGACAGCAATAATTCTAGCACAAGATCTCCTCTGTAATGCTAAACTGATGACCTGTAGGGGCTTTTGAAATATCGCCTATAGAAAATATTGGGTACTGAAGTTTGCTGCGCACAAATTTAAGGTTTGGCATGTTAATTATCTATTTACTTGGCGCAACCTCGTCTTTTATATTTTACCAAAAATGTGGGTATTTGCGGTAATATCGTGTGGCATAAAAAATTGGAACTACCACTATTTTATTTTCTAGAGTGTCTGCTTTCAGAAAATATATAATGTTTTGGGGGTTTCGTGTAATCTTCAGGCCTAAAATGATTTTTAAACATGCGCAAAAAAGGCTCTTGCAGCGAAAGGGTTAAATCTATTTCATTGAGGTGGTCGTGTGTATCGCCCCAAGCTCAGGCTTCCGATTGATAAGTAACATTTCATTTTTTTAGACTAGGGTGACTTGAGATTTTGCATATTTGTAAAGGGTGCCGTAGCTAAAAAGAGGTTGAGAAAAGCTGCAGTAAATGTCCTGCGTATCGAAGTGTTCTTAATAAGATATAGTGGTACTTCACCTCAGCCACCAATCAGCACCTGACCTGCCCTGAAAGCCTGAATCTGATTGGTGGCTGAGAGGCAATGACTTTAGTTCTTAGTAGGACACATTATAACATAGGCACTTAGCACAGAAAATTGTACATTAGAAATACTTTAACCGCTTTACTACTCCCCTATAGCAGAAATACTGCTACAGGGTGGCAGCAGTGTGCAAAATCACGTATATATATATGTTTTTTCACTTCTGGGTAGGGGATGTGCGCGAGCCACGCATGCGACCTACCCATGCCATATAGTTAATATAGTAATGATATAGCACAATAAGTAATACTGTGACCCTTTTTGTTGGTATTTGATACAAAATTGCTTCTAACTTAATACCTGATATTGTTTTTAGATCAGCTGGATCTATACAAGTGACATTTGAGGATGATTAGTGCAATATAAATCAAACGTAAATATCCAAGTGATCATTCCAATATTAAAGTGACACACAGTGATTTCCTGTATTGGGATATAAGTCACCTTGTATAGGTGATCTATATAAGTTATAGCATTGATATTACAAATGTCCCCCAGCCTCTCCATCACGACTAACAACGCCACCATCAATCCCACCCCACACGCCGTATGTTCCTCACCCCAGACACCACTAAACAACTCGTACACTCCCTTATTATCTCACGCCTAGACTACTGCAACTCCCTCCTCACCGGCCTACCCCAACACAGGCTATCCCTGCTCCAGTCTATCCTGAACTCAGCGGCCAGACTTATCCACATCACCAACCGCTCCACTTCTGCCACCCCCCTCTGCCAATCCTTTCACTGGCTCCCGATTGCCCAACGCATTAAATTCAAATTACTAACTCTGACCTACAAAGCCATTCACAATGCCACCCCAAACTACCTCACTGACCTGATACCCAAATACCACCCTACCTGTGCCCTTCGCTCCGCACAAGACCTCCTACTCTCTAGCTACCTGGTCTCCTCCTCCCACGCCCGACTGCAGGACTTCTCCAGGACTTCCCCCACCCTCTGGAACTCCCTACCCCAATCCATCAGACTGTCACCTATTCTCCTCACCTTCAGGCACACCCTGAAAACCCATCTCTTCAGGGAAGCCTACCCCACCCTCACCTAACAGCCATTCTCCTCCACTCCTCCTACCACTCCATCCCCCACAGCCACTTCCTCCTGTACCTCTACCCCCTCCCTCCTAGATTGTAAGCTCTAAAGAGCAGGGCCCTCTAACCCCTCGTGTATTCTATTGTACTGTATTGTCTCATGTACTGTCCCCCCACTTTAATGTACAGCGCTGAGCAAACCTTTTGGCGCTATATAAATACTGTATAATAATAATAATAATGTCCACAATAACCGGTGTTATTCATGTATATCAACAGCGCACACAAAATTATTCAAAACATGCTCCTGTGCTGGTGCAAGTGGTAAGTGATAATCCTATATGAAGGTAAGCGGGCATGCTTACAATTAATTTTTCATGCTGAAAAAAGGCTCTGGACAGCATCAGGAACTGGAAGAGTTAAAAAAAAAAAATTTCAGCAGCAAACGCTTATAAACGTGATTTGCTGCGTTTACAAGCATTTTGCGTTTGAAACACTGATAAAATCGACTGCTGAACGCAAGTTTTCTGTGTTCAAAAAAAGGGCTGTAAACCCAAATGCCTGTAAACAACTGTAAATGAAGATGTGTACATGGACACATAGGAAAACATTAGGGAGAGTTCAGGGGCTGCTGAAAAAAACACAGAAAAGCTCCTAAACGTGAGTTTATCATCTGCAGTGTTCATGAGCCCTAACGGCCAGAATAAATTAATATTCTGACCAATAGAATGCATTAACCCACATACTGTAAACTCAGCTTTTACCACATTTTTTAAGCAGCTTAGGAGAAAAGGCATTCAGAGAAGATGAACAAATGTTCAATGTGCATGAGGCCTGATCAAGAGTACTACTGCATCTATGATGTCCCCACCCTGGGACCGCTCCTATGTGTTTCACCACTACTGCCATGATCACAAGGACAGGGGTGGCCAGGGAAGGGGACCATAAGGCTAGGTTCACATCTGTGCAGGTGGTGCCGCTGCGGATCCGCACGAAAATCCGTGCACCACCCGCACAGAGAAATGCGGACCCGCGGGCGGGTGCCATTAGTTCTAATAGCACACCGCCCGTGGTTCCCGAGGTAACCGAGGTTCCCGTGCGGGCTGCGTTTTCAGAAGAAGTGCAGGGACTTCTACTCTGCGTGTCATGGGGCACAGGAGTCCATTCAAATGAAAGGGCTCTTGTGCCCACGCAAAACGTGGCCCGCACGACCGCATATATCTGAACCAGGGCTGACTGAATCAGCTGTGGAATCTCTATGCCTACCACACATGTGCTGCTTAGGGTAATGTTGGGTTCCTCATTTTGAGTTTAAATCTACCTTGCCTCTGAAGCCTGATCCCTGGTTAGGTTGTGATCAAGAGGCTACTGACAGGCAGTCAGGAACAGGGGCGGACTGACCATTTGGAAACTCAGGCACTACCCGAGGGCCCATGGTCAGTAGGGGGCCCCATGAGATGCCCCTGGTACCTTTTTCATAGGCTTTTTTGAGTTTGGGCAAGGACACAGGGGCCCCATGATCCCCTTTTGCCCGGGGGCCCTATGAATTGTCAGTCCGCCCCTGGTCAGGAAGAGATGTGACACCTCCTCACTGCCTGTTTTAACTCCATTTTTGCTGACAAACGCGGTTGCAGGGCATTTGTGGCGTTTCCCCATTTACTTGAATGTGAAGAGTTTGGCTGACTTGCAAAGCATTACGGCCGCAGCATGTAAACATCCCCGTCCGTTGCCTATTACAGCTTTGGCGAACAGCAAAAACGCTGCTCAACCACAAATTTTTGCTGCCCCCTCCCAACTGCAACTCTAAGGCTCCATGCATGCTAGCAATTTTTAAGCTAAAAAAATCTGGATAAAAACCGCTGGTAATAGCATTTCTTTGTAGCGTTCAGAAGCGTTTAGGAGTGTTAGCATTTTATTATAGTTTTTACAGTACATGTAGAGGAAAAAAGCTGTTAGGAGCGTTTTAGTAGCGTTTTTTTTTCTGCTGGAAAAACGCTCCAAAAAACTCTAAAAAAAAAAAATGTTCTGCTCCTGGACGCTGAAGCTCAAAAAATGCTAATAGCCTAAAGTAGTGCGCATGGACACATAGGAGAACACTATTTAACTTCTAGGAGCCAAAAAAACCGCTAATAACAGCTTCTAGGAGCTTAAAAAACACTAATAAGTCAAGGCCTGGACTGAGCGAAGCTATAAGGGAGGGCCAGCATGACTGGGGCCTGCAGACAAGGCGGAGAGTGTAATTTGGGTGGGAGTCTAAGCAAAAGATTAAGGGGGTGGTGGTGGTTACTTACTGGATTGGAGTACGCATCAGTGTGGGGTGGTCTTGCAGGATTTGAAAAGGGGGGTTGGGTCTTGTCGGAGTCAGTCGGAGCTTGTGCCATCATGGAGGTGGTTTCTCCCGCCCTCCCGCCCTGGAGTTGGTTTTGTATTCTGTTTGTTGTGTTGGTTATAGTTTTGTCCTTGTGTTTGTCCTGATGTTGGCTTGCTGTTTGGTTTGTTGTTTGTGGTGTTTGTTTTATGTGGGTTCATTGTGTTTGTCAGTGTTCAGGACAACTGTTGTGTCCCGAAGTGTTTGTTCGTTTTGTCATGGCAGCCGGCAGGGGTCGATGGGTCTTTGAAGGCTGTGTTGGAGTGACAAGTTGGTGAATTATGGGTTGGGCCCATCGTAGGTATGGGTGTCCCTTCCCAATTACAAGGTCATGTTGGTAATGTGGGAGTTCATTGGCTGTATCTGGGCTAAGTAAGGGTAGTATTGTCCCCGAGGCGGTGTAGTAGCGGCTGGGGGCCTTTCATTGGGTGTCAGATACAGCCGAGTTTGTGATGAGAGTAATGGTGCCTTCGAAGACCTTGGACCCGGTTTGGGATCTTACTGTCAGGTATCAATTAAGTTACTCTAAGCAATTTATGTTTGAGTTATGGTAAATAAATGGCTGCAATGGCCCGTTTTACACCAGAAAGAGAGTTGCGTGTTTATTTGGGTGGGGAAGGTTTTGAAGGGGGGTGGTGGTTTTATGGAGTAGGTAAGTATTAGCCTCGGGGAATCTGCAAGTCCAACAGTCATGCATGGAGCCTAAATGAAGCCTTACTCATGTTCAAAACTCTCTAAGCCGACTAACTATACCTCTCGATTGCTATAAAAGCCATCCGACAAGATAAAAGCACTTACTGAAATGCGAAATCCTCTTCTTAAGATCCAAAGTCGCACAAGAATATTAGTATAAATATTAACAATATCTTCCTCTCAACGAGGGGCACTTAATCGGACTCCTTGAGATCTTCAAATACATATAATGTAATGCGCCCAAACCACACTCTTATCACGGACACAGCATTGCACTCACAGGCATAAACAGATGTTACATTATCAATCATCCTGGGTCTAATCTCAACAGCCTTCAGATAAACATTTGATTTTACTACAGAAATACACAGGAACGCCACGGCCCCCTATAGCATATGCAAATTGTTAAACTTTATAATTCATACCAAAACATATATATATATATATATATATATATACATACACACAGTTGTGTTCAAAATAATAGCAGTCAGACATCACTAACCGGATCAATCACTGTTTTTGGTAGAAATGATATTTCTACATGGCAAATAATTTACTAGCAGGTGTAGTAGAGTAATAGAAATCCAACAGACCCAACAGTCATGACATGCATGCTGCTGATTCTGTGTAATTGAATCACTAATTGAAAGGGGCATGTTCAAAATAATAGCAGTGTGGAGTTCTATTAGTGAGGTCATTCTTTCTTTGAAAAACAGGTGGCAATTATTGCCCTTATTTAAGGAAGGAAGGCAGCCAATGTTGTACATGCTGGTTACAGTGCATTTCTCTCTGAAATTCTGAGGAAAATGGGTCGTTCCAGACATTGCTCAGAAGAACAGCGTACCTTGATTAAAAAGTTGATTGGAGAGGGGAAAACATAAAGAAGTGCAGAAAATGATAGGTTGCTCAGCTAAAATGATCGAAAATGCTTTAAAATGGCAACCAAAACCTGAAAGACGTGGAAGAAAGTGAAAAACTACCATTCAAATGGATAGAATAGCCAAAATGGCAAGGACTCAGCCAACAATCAGCTCCAGGAAGATGAAAGAAGGTGTAAAGTTCCCTGTGAGGACTGTTACAATTAGAAGACGCCTATGTGAAGCCAAGCTATCTGCAAGAAGCCCCCGCAAAGTCCCACTGTTGGAAAAAAGACATGTGCTGAAGAGGTTACAATTTGCCAAAGAGCACATTGACTGGCCTAAAGAGAAATGGTGCAACATTTTGTGGACTGATGAAAGTAAGATTATTCTTTTTGGGTCTAGTGGCCGGAGACAGTTTGTCAGATGACCCCCAAACACTGAATTCAAGCCACAGTACACTGTGAAGACAGTGAAGCATGGTGGTGCAAGCATCATGATATGGGGATGTTTCTCATACTACGGTGTTGGGCCTATTTATCGCATACCAGGGATCATGGATCAGTTTGAATACATCAGAATACTTGAAGAGGTCATGCTGCCTTATGCTGAAGAGGAAATGCCCTTGAAATGGGTGTTCCAACAAGACAACGACCCCAAACACACCAGTAATCGTGCAACATCTTGGTTCCAGACCAACAAGATTGACGTTATGGAGTGGCCAGCCCAATCCCCGGATCTTAATCCAATAGAAAACTTGTGGGGTGACATCAAAAATGCAGTTTCTGAGGCAAAACCAAGAAATAGAGAAGAACTGTGGAATGTAGTCCAATCATCCTGGGCTGGAATACCTGTTCACAGGGGCCAGAAGTTGGGTGACTCCATGCAACACAGATGTACAGCAGTTCTCAGAAACAGTGCGACTACAACCAAATATTCATTAAGTGATTCAAAGGAAAGCAAAATCTTCAAACTTTTTTTCAGTTTATATAGTGAATGTTTGAGTTTTTAAAGAAGAATACAAAAACTGCTATATTTTTGAACAGTCTAATATACACTTTTCTTCAATTTTTTTAGAGGAACAACACAAATTTGATATATTTTTCTTCATGTTTTGATTTGGAATAGAATGTGTAGTGTTCCCAATGCATTTGTGTGTACGGAAATAAAAGCTATTAGAAGGATTTTGAGCTTTATTCACTTTTTTCAACACACTGCTAATATTTTGAACACAACTGTATATACACACACACACACACACACACACACACACACACACACACACACACACACACAGGGCTTGGACAAAAAGATTAAAACACTACAT
The DNA here is from genome assembly GCF_062004578.1 of Staurois parvus. Classification (NCBI taxonomy): domain Eukaryota; kingdom Metazoa; phylum Chordata; class Amphibia; order Anura; family Ranidae; genus Staurois; species Staurois parvus. The sequence goes on along the minus strand of NW_028318989.1, from coordinate 356,298 downwards.
GATTTGCAGGTGTGAAAGTGAAGACGTGCTCTGTGTTGAAAGTGGAAGTGATGTAACATTCTTTTGTTTCCGCTGTGTGATGAGACACCTAGCTAACAGGTGGGAAGCCTCACTTTCGTCATTCACTGCTAGTAATACAGAGTTGTGCCAGAGCATACTTAGTTTCAAAGAGGGCAAATATTGGAGCCCACTTAGCTGATACCTCTGTGACTGAAGTTGCCAATATATTTTTCTGTGTTGCGAGGTACAGTATCAAAGGTTATGATGGCATATACAGTTTCCGGGAAAATGTCATCGGATAGGCATAAGCACGGTCGACATGGTCAACTGACCGAAAGAGACAAAAGGACATTGAGCAGGATTGTGACCCGGAATACAAAAACAACTGCTGCAAAAGTGACTGTAAAGCTCAATCTCAGTCTTCTAAAGTCCATAAAAACTGTGCGAAAGGAACTCCATAAGCAAAGCATTCATGGGCGAGTTGCAATTCCCAAAAACCTAGTGACTGATATTAATGCTCAGAAGAGGAAAGAGTCGTGCAACACCTATAAATCTTGCTCTATCGATCATTGGAAGAGTGGCAAACACCGTCCCAAGCTTACAACCAGGAATGTCTTGTGATAACAGTATAGCATGTTGGTGGTGCAATCATGGTTTGGGCAGCTATATCTTGGTATTCTGCAGGCCCCATCATCACCTTGAAAGATAGAGTCACTGCCAGCAACTAAGTACAAATTTTGGCTGACCATGTGCACCCCATGGTGCATACATTATTTCCCAAAGACAATGCCATTTACCGGGACAATAATGCTCCAATTCACACAGTTGGTGTTGTCAAATCGTGGTTTGAAAAGCATGCAGATGAAATTTCGCACATTCCCTGGTTCCGCAGTCACCGGACCTCAATATCATAGAGCCACTATGGTCAATTGGGAAAAACAAGATGCGGATTTGTTTTCCCCCCTCCGGCATCTCCGCGAGAACTGGAACAATTTTTGCAAGAAGTGGTATCAGATTTCATTATCCACCATCCAAGACTTATATTTGCCAATTCCCAAGAGAATTCAGGCCGTCTTGGAAGCCAAAGGCTCTCCAACACCATATTAGGTAACAATTAGTTATTTTACCTGGTTTGTCCGATATACAGTGAGGAACAGAAGTATTTGAACACCCTGCGATTTTGCAAGTTCTCCCACTTAGAAATCATGGAGGAGTCTGAAATTCACATTGTAGGTGCATTCCCACTCTGAGAGACAGAATTTAAAACAAAAATTCAAGAAATCACATTGTATGATTTTTAAAGAATTTATTTGTCTTGCACTGCTGAACATACGTATTTGAACACCTGAGAAAATCAGTGTTAATATTTGGTACAGAAGCCTTTGTTTGCAATTACAGAGGTCAAACGTTTCCTGCAGTTCTTGACCAGGTTTGCACACACTGCAACAGGGATTTTGGCCCACTCCTCCACACAGATCTCCTCTAGATCTGTCAGGTTTCAGGGCTGTCTCTGAGCAACACAGTAGGGACGGTGTTCTTGGGATGCAACTCATCCTTCTTTTTCCTCCAAACACGACGAGTGAAGTTTAGACCAAAACGTTCTACTTTCGTCTCATCTGACCACACGACTTTCTCCCATGCCTCCTCTGGATCATCCAGATGGTCATTGGCAAACTTCAGACGGGCCTGGACATGTGATGACTTGAGCAGGGGAACCTTCCGTGCAATGCATGATTTGAAACCATGACGGCGTAGTGTTCTACCGACAGTGACCTTTAAAACTGTGGTCCCAGCTCTCTTCATGTCATTGACCAGCTCCTCCCTTGTAGTTCGGGGCTGATTCCTCACCTTTCTTATCATCAGTGATACCCCACGAGGTGAGATCTTGCATGGAGCCACAGTCCGAGGCAGACTGACAGTCGTCTTTAGCCTCTTCCATTTTCTAACAATTGCTCCAACAGTTGATCTATTTTCACCAAGCTGCTTTTGACAGCTCCTTTGTCTTGCCCATGGTATTAGTTGGCGTCTGACTGACTGTGGGGTGGACAGGTGTCTTTAAAGAGCTCAGACAGGTGCTACTAAGTTAGATTAATGAGTGGAGTAGAGGTGGACTTTTTAAAGGCACAGTAGCAGGTCTTTGAGAGCCAGAATTCTTGCTGTTTCTTAGGTGTTCAAATACTTATGTTCAGCAGTGCAAGACAAATAAATTCTTTAAATATCAGACAATGTGATTTCCTGAATTTCTTTTTAATTCTGTCTCTCAGAGTGGGAATGCACCTACAATGTGAATTTCAGACCCCTCCATAATTTATAAGTGGGAGAACTTGCAAAATCGCAGGGTGTTCAAATACTTCTGTTCCTCACTGTATACTATATGATCAAAAATGTGTGGACACCTGACCATCACACCTACAATATACGAGTTTGTTAAATATGCTATTCCAATTTGTCAGCGGATTTTGACCATATTTTTGGTGCTGATTCAAGACTTTTGGCATGACATGATCCAGCCTCTGGTCGATCTCACCACATTGCAAATCCCGCAGACTATATTGGTATGCCTTCTTGGGCTGGTGGAGGAGTTGGCACCTCTGTGTGCACAGTGCACCCTCCTTTCAGTGAGCCTATTCTATGCTCGTAAGGCTATCTTGCTGCATCGGAAGAAACCTGCAGCTTCCACTGTCTTCTGTTGGAAGTCCCTGATTAACAAGATGTTATCACTGTATAAGGCGACCTACTTGCGTGGAGGTTCCCCCAAACATTTGATAAGGTCTGACATTGTTGGGTTTCTGCTTCCTCTACTCTAACATGAAATCTATAGGGAGGATTGAAGATGTGTGCCTGCTACTCTATTTGGTCCTCGATATACATTAAGGAGTGGATCATGTACCTTGATTGTTTCATATTCCCTTGCTTGTGGTTCTCTGGGTATATTACCTGCGATGTCATTACTTTGTAATGTTGGGGTACTTAGACTTTGATTCTGTTTTATTGGAGGCAATGCACTGCTGTTAGGGAAGGGGAGTGGGGATAGTTTTTGTGTGTGCTTTTGTTCTTACAGGCTTGGCAAGTGAATGCACTCATTGTGTTTCTGTGTATTTAAGTACCACTGTACTTGTTAAACTTAATAAAAATAATTAAAATAAAAAAATTATGCTATTCCAAAACCATGAGCCAGGGGCGGACTGACAACTCATGGGGCCCCCGGGCAATAGGGGATCATGGGGCCCCTGTGTCCATGCCCAAACTTATAAAAGCCTATGAAAAAGGTACCAGGGGCATCTCATGGGGCCCCCTACTGACCCAGGGCCCTCGGGCAGTGCCCGAGTTTCCAAATGGTCAGTGTGCCCCTGCCATGAGCATTGATACACAACTGAACAACACTTTGGGGCTATAACAGGTTCCACTGGAAAGTGTGTCTGTGGGAATTTGGCCCATTTAGTAAAACGAGCATTTGTGAGGTCTAGTACTGATGTTGAACAAGAAGGTCTGCCAAGCAATAGGCATTTGAGTATATTCCAAAGATTTTCAATAGGGTTGAGGTCAGGGCTCTGTGAAGGCAACTCAGGATCTCCACACCAAGCTCATCAAACTATATAATTTTGGACCTGACTTTTAGGCACGGTCAAGTCCTAACACTGTCATCACAAGGTTGGAAGCACACAGTGGTTTAAAATTTCTTTATATGCTGTAACACTAATGCAGGCCATAGATGGGTTGAAAATCGGCCGAAAATAAAATCGGCCGATTTTCGGATCGTTAGTGGGCTAATTGTTCGGCCGTTTTTCGGTATTTTGGCCGATTTTTTTTATCGGTAAAGTTGGAAAAAAAATTGGCCGATTTTGCTGATCGGCCGATTTTCGCGGCAATGATGGGCAAATCAGCCGATTTTTTACCGATAAAAAAATCTGCGCATGAGCAGTGACCTGCAAGAGGAAGACAAAAAGAAGAAGAAAAATAAGAAGAGGATGATGAAGAAGAAGAAGAGGAAGAAGAGGATGAAGAAGAGGAAGAAGAAGAGGAAGAAGAGGAAGAAGAGGAAGAGGAAGAAGATGAAGAAGAAGAGGATGAGGAAGAAGAGGATGAAGAAGAGGATTAAGAAGAAGAAGAGAATGAAGAAGAAGAAGAGGATGAGGATGAAGAAGAAGAAGAGGATGAAAAAGAAGAGGAATTCCAGTCCGGCAAAAAGTGTCCCTGCAGAGAGCTCCACTATTTCTTTGACAGTTCCTTGACATTTATAGCGGTTGCAACAATGTATCTCTTTGTTTCCGAATAAAAACATATGTATCCTAAATGAATACAAATAGATACATTGTTGCAACCGCTATAAATGTCAAGGAACTGTCAAAGAAATAGCGGAGCTCTCTGCAGGGACACTTTTTGTTGGCTGTAGACGGGATGAAAATCGGCTGATTTTTTTTTTTACCGTTGCTGGTAACATCGGCCGCTTGAACGATTGATTTTTCGGTTTTTTTAAAGAAAAATCGGCCGATTTTCGACCCATCTATGGCCTGCATAACAAGAAGAACCTTTATTGGAAACACCTGCACTTAATAATTTTTGCCATATAGTAAGATTATAAGTTGTCCGCAAACTTTTGATAATACTGTATATATATATTGTGAGAACTAGCATCAAGGGTAGAGCTTTTACAGCACCCAGCCACTCGCTTTCTTCTTTTTAAGGGCCGTTTTAGCCCAAGTTTAGTTAACAGAAAGTTCCATTAATCCAGTGTTTCTCAACTCCAGTCCTCATGGACCCCCAACAGGTCATGTTTTCAGGATTTCCCTCAGATGAAACAGCTGTGGTAATTACTAAGGCAGTGAAACTGATCAAATCACCTGTGCAAAATAATGGAAATCCTGAAAACATGACCTGTTGGGGGTCCATGAGGACTGGAGTTGAGAAACACTGCATTAATCCAAACATAACTGATTTCCCTCACAGGGGTTTTCAGCATTTCGCTCTTCCAAATACCGACTTTTAGCCTCCTGGCTTTTACATACAATCCTGCTCTGGCCTTCCACTTCAGGCTCACACCTGTCTCCTACAGACTCTTTTCTAAATGGCTCTCTCAGGTATACAGCTAGCAGCCCCTTGCTGCTCTGGCTCCCATCTCTCCTAGGTAGAGCCCTCCTGACTCCTGGGCAATGACCTCCTGTCTGCTGGGGTGGAGCCCAGAACCCTGGTTTGGCCTCTACAAAAAGGCCTGCACACACCTGTGCAATTAGTGTGCTGGGGGTTCTGAAAACATGGACCCAGGATTGGAGATCTCATCCCTCCCAGATCACTTCGAAATCTCCAGGCCCCAGGTCCCAAAACAGGCTTTACAAACCAACGAGGAAACTGACAAACCAGTTTCCTCTGCATTAACCTCCTTAGCGGTTTTCCTGAGTGTAGCTCGGGGTAGAATTTCTATACCAAGAACGGTAACCCCGAGCTACACTTGGGCTTACCATGCAGCGTTCTCTGGGGGTCCCTGCAGCACTTACCTTGTCCTTCGCTCCCACGATGTGTCCCCTGCAGCGTCCCCGTCCATCTCCTCCGGCGGATGCTGGCATCTGACTTCCGTGTTCCGGTCCCCGTGACGTCGGAACGTTCGGGCGGCGGAACCGGCGGGAAATTTGAAATTTTTAAAAAATTACATTTTTGCTGTCATTGCTTTTTCACTGCATTTCACATACATTTTGTCCCTACTGCTTTGTCCTGCGCCCTGCCTGCATTTTTACTGTTCTTTCTGCCTGGAAACTTAGAAAAGTCCATGGCGGCCAAAAAGCGTCCCTTTACATCAAAAGCGGTTTTAGAACAGCGATAGTAAATCAGAACCACTTGCAGAATTGAGTGATAATAATTTGTGGGGAAATTCATCATCAGACACTGAAAACGATTTTGCGACTTTACTCAGCGATGTGCGAATTTGCCTCTGTATTTCAAATTTCAGTGTTTTTGGTTTGATTATATTATTGAATTAAATTGATTATTATTATATTATTATTTTTTATGATTATTAATTAAATTATAATTTATGATTTTGTGTTTCAAGTTTTATCATATCCGGAATGTTTAATAGACTCTTGTTCGGACAGATTTCAGTGAGTTATTCCTAAAAATTACAGCCTACAATTAAAAACGACATATTTCCATGCAAAAAAATGGTACCGCTTTCAGCACAAAATTCCTGACATGATCATACCGCCAGGGAGGTTAAGCAAACCGCCTGGAGCCCCTCAACCTGTTTAGTTGAGGACCCTGGGTATAACCTTGATTTAGACCGTGGCAGGACACCACATGCCACATACAGTATATATATATCTATATATATAGATATATATTATACACAACAATCAAAGCATAAATTACTTAACCAGTGAGTACAATATGTATTTTGTCGGAAAATTCCAGTATGCGCTAAAATGATAAGACCGTTGCACATTCGTTGCTTCCAAGCACAAACTCACAGCAAGACAAGTGTTAGCGCGCATGTGCACTCTCAGCGCTGGTATTGGTACCAAACTGACTTTTTAAGCTGGATCATATCATGGACAGATTGCTGAGTGGTTTTCAGCTAGTTTTTGATTTATCTGTGACTTGACCTACTACCTTTACCATCCCATGCACGACCCAGCTTGCCTTTGACCTACCTTTGGATTCCAGTCTACCTGTTGTGACTTTGGCTTGTCTGGACCCTGCTTCCCGATTCAGTACCTTGCTGCCTGGCTGTGAACTGACTTGTATTCTGGCTGCCTCTGCCTTATTTTCTATACCTTGCTGTGCGGCTATTGACGACCTTTGGCTTGTGCCATGGCTTTGCTTCTGTCTACTAGTCGGGTGTCACAATGTTCCTGCCTCTGGTCCACAGCCCTCTGTGGCGCTGCCGGCCACATTGGCCCTCATGCCAGTTTGTGTACTCAAATCTCCTTTCAAGCTTAACCTCTTGATGCTGAGCGCACGCAAATATGCAGCCTCTCGGCGTCTGGGCCTTGACACCAAGCGGTCGCATATTTACGTGCCATTCAAAAATACATATGTGCTGAGAGCATGCGCCCTGCGTGCTCCCAGCACATATATTCGTGACTCACGGAAAGGTCCCGATCTCCCCTTGCGATCGGGACCTTTTCCGATCATGTGATCACCACGAATCACGGCGGTCACATAACCCTAAAACCCCGCCCTCCTGGCTTCTGGAGCCCTTAAAGGGCCAGGAGGTGCCGGCGCCAAGAGGTTAAAGAATATGTAAACCCAACTTTTTAAATTCCTGACAGGTGCCTGTTCCATCATGTACTTGTATGAAAAAGTATCCTGTTCTCTTTGTATTGCTTGCTTTGTGTGAAATCCCTGGTGTTCCCGCCAGTCCCTTTGTTTTTCTATAAAAACTGACCACTCTAGGCATGAGAGTACAGCATGGTCAGTTCTCTAGCTGTGCTGGAACTCAACCTGCTTTCATGATCAATCTTATCCTGACACCCACCTTACATAGCCACTCCCTGGGAAGATCAGTGTGCTGCTGTTTCTCCTCCCTTAGCTCTTATGCAGCTGAAAACAGAGGGTATGTGATCACTTATAACAAAAGGGGAAAAAGGTAGGTATACATTTTTTTTTATATCTGTACACAAATGTTTTGCCTTTCATTTCTATTTTAAACGGAATGGGTTGTTATACAAGATGAGGGTTCACTTAAAAAAAAAAATTCCAATACACTTCTCTGCTGTTTAACAGGTAAAAGCAGTTGACACGTTTAGTTGGTTTGTCTTTTCTCTCTATAGCTGATTAAGAGGTGTAGGTTGGGCAGGTTTGAGAATATTTTTGCAAATGAGAATTAGCGGCATATGTGTGATAGGCGTAGATACCAGAACTGCTTCAATTATGGGGTATATAAGTTACTCCCAGGGGCGGACTGACAACTCATGGGGCCCCCAGGCAATAAGGGATCATTGGGCCCCGGTGTCCTTGCCCAAACTCAAAAAAGCCTATGAAAAAGGTACCAGGGGCATCTCATGGGGCCCCCTACTGACCCTGGGCCCTCGGGCAGTGCCCGAGTCTCCAAATGGTCTGTCCGCCCCTGGTTACTCCTCTTTCCTGGTCACCGCTATCCTTGTGATCAAGCCAGTAGTGGTGAAACGCGTTAAGAAGGAGCAGTCCCTCAGTGTAGACATCGCGGATGTAATTGTACTGTTTGTATCTGCATAAAATACTGCTTGGAAGAGCAAATATTAGAGTGCGGCTTCTATACATCAAAGCTAAAATGTATATTAATGTGCAAAATGCTGTACGTTTAACACGTGGTAACACATCACAACGCAATGGCAAGGTCTTCACATGTCCTTAAGCCTGGTTCACACCTCACATAGCAATGTGTGTTTATTACTTATATTTTTGTAGCTGCTTTCACATCTGCCTACACGTGTTAACACATTAATCAGTCCCTAACCCTCAAGGGGCATACAATCTAAGGTCCCTAACTTACATTCATATATACACATAATGTGGGCAGCACAGTGGCTAAGTGGTTAGCACTTCCACCTGGCAGTACTAGGGTCGCAGGTTTGAATCCCAACCACGGCACCACCTGCCTGGAGTTTGCATGTTCTCCCTGTGCCTGCGTGGGTTTCCTCTGGGTACTCCAGTTTCCTCCCACACTCCAAAGACATGCTGGTAGGTGAATTGTCCCTAGTATGTGTATGTATGATGTAAGTTAGGGACCTTAGATTCTACACCCCTTGAGGGTTAGGGACTGATGTGAATGTGCAAAATATATATAAAGCACTGCATAAATTGATGGTGCTATATAAGTACCTGTAATAAATAAATAATAGAAGTGTATTAAGTACGGCACCTCTTGTCTGGAGTTTGCATGTTCTCTCTGTGCCTGCATGGGTTTCCTCCGGGTACTCCGGTTTCCTCCCACACTCCAAAGACATGCTGGTAGGTGAATTGGCTCCTGTCTAAATTGTCCCTAATATGTGTATGTATGAATGTGAGTTAGGGACCTTAGATTGTACACCCCTTGAGGGTTAGGGACTGATGTGAATGTACAATATATATGTAAAGTGCTGCATAAATTGACGGCGATATATAAGTACCTGAAATAAATAATAAATACTAGGGCCAAATTAGACAGGAGCCAATTAACCTACCAGTCAGGGGCGGACTGACCATTTGGAAACTCGGGCACTGCCCGAGGGCCGGGGTCAGTAGGGGGCTCCATGAGATGCCCCTGGTACCTTTTTCATAGGCTTTTTGAGTTTGGGCAAGGACACAGGGGCCCCATGATCCCCTATTGCCTGGGGGCCCTATGAGCTGTCAGTCCGCCCCTGCTACCAGCATGTCTTTGGAGTGTAGGAAGAAACTGGAGTACCTGGAGGAAACCCATGCAGGCACAGGGAGAACATGCAAACTCCATGCAGGAGGTGCTGTGGTTGGATCTGAACCAAGGACCCTAGTACTGCCAGGCGGAATATAATAATATATATATATACAATGTTTTTTCATACTAAATGTCGCCCAATTACAATTTACATCTACTTAAATGAGTTTTACTGCAGGAAAAAGTAGAACTTTTAACAAAAACACATCTATTCAGCAGACAAGCTCAGCTATGAGCAGCCCACCGCCACACACTTTTAAAGTGGTAAGCTAACAGAACGTAGTGCGCGTGCTCCTCCTTGTAGAAGGCCGCGCTTTCTGAGCCCTGCGAGGCACCGTACGCCTGTGGTTGTCATGGCAGCGGACGCCTCCGCCTAGTTACGGCCTGCTCTTTGGAGTGTGTTGTGAAGCGGAATACGGCGGCATCACCATGTCTTACCGGGACCTGCGGAGTAAGAGCTGTGTTCTCATGTCTGTTCTCTTGTATTGTGTATTACACATCCCTCTTATGTACGGTGCTCGGTCACGTGACCTGGAAACACCTAGTAATGTCAGTAGTACAGGTATTTATACCTCCTAGCTGGCCTGTAGCCCACATAGGGGCCTGTGTGAGGGGACATCATGGTCACCTACCGCCCCTGGTCTCTGGGGACAGTTGGAGGGACTTTGTAGCTACCATTAGATTCAATATATAGTTTTCAAGGTGTTTCCTGTCCGCAGTAACCAACCGATGGATCAAATCAGGATAATTCTTCAGTGCGACAGGCTAAGTTTAGACGTGTGATCAGGGGGTGGTAAAAATGTGTGGTTGAGCCGTGTTTTGAACCCCTTAAGCTGCAGATAGAAGCAGAAGGGAATGTTTGCATGCTGTGATCGCACCTGCGGCAAAAACGAGATCGGTGGGCAGCAAGCTCACGGCACATGCCCCATTCAAGTGAATGGGGAGCGCTACAATTGCGCAACTGCATGCAATGCAAAAATGCGGTTAGAACAGGCGGCGAGGAGGTGTCACATTTCCTCCTCGCAACATGCCAAGCACCTCTCAAAAGCGATCTGAACACAGGTCACTCTTCAGAGGAGCAGTGGATTTAGGGCTCTTTCACACAGGCCATGAATTGTACAGCAGCTTAATGTGCGTTAATGCACCCATAGTGTTAACCTCTAGGCGCCCGCACCTCCCGGCCCTGTAAGAGTTTCAGAACCCGGGAGGTGGGGTTTTGGGGTCATGTGACTGTCGTGATTCGACGTCACATGATCGGAAAAGGTCCGGATTGAAAGGGGATTTCGGGACCTTTCTGGGAGTTGTTGACATATGTGCTGCGAGCGCACAGGGCACGCACTCTCCGCACATATGTATTTTCTAATTGCATGCAAATATGCGGCTGCTCTGCGTCAAGGCCTAGACCCCGATAGGACGCATATTTGCGTGCGATCGGCGTTATGTTGATGCTCCTCAAACGTCCTGTGAGATGTATTTTTTTTTTTTTTTTTAAGTGATTGTAAAGCGTTTTTGTTTTTCTTTTATTATTAAAATAAGCATGTCATACATACCTGCTCTGTGTAATGGTTTTGTTCAGAGCAGCCCCGATCCTCCCCTTCTGGGGTCTCCCACCGGCGCTCCTGGCTCTGCCACCTTGCCGAGTACATCCAGGGGGGGGTGGGGGGGCTGCAGGGGAAGCTGCACCGTGAAGATTTTTTTACCTTACTGCGTGGGTCAGCAATCCATAGATTGCAGCCAGCTGACTGGTAGATCGCGGTCAGGGCTTGATGACCCGCCATCCCAGAGCATCAAACAGAGTGCAATGCAGAAGGACTGTAAAATTGGAGCTGTAGTAGGGAGCAGGAGCTACATAGGCCGATGTCTCCTCTGTAGTGCCGGCTCCTGTCACATGCGGAGTGATACCAACTGCACTCCACCTCTTATCCCAACTAGTGGTCTCCAGAGTGGTGAGATCAGCAGGAAATAAGAGATCTTCAGGTCAGTGTGAAGCAATACACAGGGCATAATAGTATAGGTCTGCTTTCACACTGAGCCACTGCGGTTTACCCACACCGAGGGTGCAGTGCAGTATACCTGCAGCTTTCCTGGGGGTTTGCTGCCCTTAGCCATCGACTTCTATTATATCCTGCAGGTTTGGTGCACTTTCTGAAAGCACACCAAAACTCTTGAATGCAGGAATTTTGATGTGCTTCCAGAAACTACACCAAACCTGCAGGATATAATAGAAGTCTATGGCTAAGCACAGCAAATCTGGAAGGAAGTTTGCAGATGCAACCGCAGCACATCAGTATCCTGCAGCCTTATAGCTCAGAACAGTAAGGGTTCATTTACATTTGCAATTTGGGGGTGGTAAAACTCCATAGTTAAGACATGTTTTTACAACCCCACCCCAACCACACCCCTTTTAGCTGCAGTGGCCAGGGGTGTACACGTGTTGTAGCAGCAGTTATACACCCTGTCATGGTTGGTGGGTGTAGCACCTGCCAAGCATAACCCATTCAAATGAATGAGGCAACTTTGCAAGTGCCCTGCATCCTTGTGTAGTATAGCAAACAAGGGGTTAAAGCAGGCAGTATTGTGTTGCAATCTCACCGCCTGCTTTAAGCCCTTGGACCCTGCAGAAGCATGCAGTTGTGGGGCGCTTGCAGAGTGGACCCATTTAATTGAATGGGTCGCGATTGTCAGGTGGTTGCACCCACCAAAAGCAACAAGAGGTTTAATTTCTGCTGCAGCATGTGTACACCTTTTGGCTGCTGCCTCAGCAGCTAAAGGGGGTGGGGATTGGGGTTGGTAAAACCACAGGGTTTTACCCCCCCCCCCCAACTTTATGTGTGAGTTCTAAGGGTGTTGCTGCAAAATGTCGCTAAGGGCTCATTCACAAGTACAGAAGTACACTGCTGCTCATCTGAAAAGTGATCCAAGTGTGTTTAGCAAGTGCAAACATAAGCATTAACAAATGCATTAAGGTAAAAAAAACCTTTCATGTTCAGCTACCCCCCAGCTCCCCCCCCCCCCAAATACTTGCCTGATCTCAATCCAGCGCAGTGCCTAAGATCAGCATGGCTGCTCTCTCTCCTCACAGGGAACTGGAGCTATTGGTTCCTGCTGCTGTCAATCAAATCCTGTGAGGAAGGTGTGGGGGCAGGGCTGTACTGTGTGTGTTAACAGACTCACACAGCCCAGCTCAGGATTGAGCCCGCACTTGTACCACCATAGGAAGTGGCTTTCTATGGTGGCATACGGAGAAGAGGCAGAGCCGAGAGCACTGGCAAGGAATCCCTGAAGAGGAGGATCAGAGCCACTCTGTGCAATACCATTGCACAGAGCAGGTAAGTATAACTTCTTTTCTTTCACTTTATTTTTATTAAACGAATAAAACAAAAAAAACAGACAACCAACCGTTGTCAGCTTTGTGATCATAATACAGCCAAAGTAAATGATTGTCCTGTTAGCAGAGTAGTAGATAATTCCACAACAAAGAAGTCTCTACTAAGCGACACAGCCGGTCAGAAGCATATAGAGCAGAAAACTTTGGGTACATAACCCCTCAGATACTAAATAGTAACACATATGGACTAAACCAAAGGCAGTTTAGCCAAATGGTATAGCTAGGAAGATATCACAAGAAGGGTCATGGTGTAGTATCCAGGGGAAATAAAGCCGGTCACAATGCTAGCCCGTAATGTGTAAAATAAATATATATATATATATATATATATATATATATATACATACATACATACATACATACATACATACAGTGGGGATCGAAAGTTTGGGCACCCCAGCTAAAAATTTGTATTAATGTGCATAAAAAAGCCAAGGAAAGATGGAAAAATCTCCAAAAGGCATCAAATTACAGATTAGACATTCTTATAATATGTCAACAAAAGTTAGATTTTATTTCCATCATTTACACTTTCAAAATAACAGAAAACAAAAAAGTGGCGTCTGCAAAAGTTTGGGCACCCTGCAGAGTTAATATCTTGTACTGCCCCCTTTGGCAAGTATCACGGCTTGTAAACACTTTTTGTAGCCAGCCAAGAGTCTTTCAATTCTTGTTTGAGGTATCTTTGCCCATTCTTCCTTACAAAAGTCTTGCAGTTCTTTGAGATTTCTGGGCTGTCTGTCACGCACTGCTCTTTTAAGGTCTATTCATAGATTTTCAGTTATGTTGAGGTCAGGAGATTGTGAAGGCCATGGCAAAACCTTCAGTTTACGCCTCTTGATGTAATCCCCCGTGGATTTCGAGGTGTGTTTAGGATCATTATCCATTTGTAGAAGCCATCCTCTCTTTAACTTCAGCTTTTTCACAGATAGCATCAAGTTACCATCCAAAATTTGCTGAAATTTTATTGAATCCATTTTTCCTTCTACTCGTGAGATGTTCCCTGTGCCACTGGCTAAAGGCAGATGGATTCCAGGAAGTAATTACTACATTAATCAGATGCCCATGCTCAAGATGGCCACTGCCAGAAATGTTAAGGGGTTGTTTTTTATATTTCAATATTTTTTATTGAAAATCTGTAAAAACAGTATACAGAAATATAGAAAACATAACCCACCCACATGATGAGCTGTAGCAAAACAATCAAGGTCATGGAATATATAGTCACATAATAATACATCGACCAATAATGTAGTAAACAATAAACCGGAAACCCCAATAGGGTATAGTCAAGTGTAAGCAATCATTCCATCAATCAAATAGGTGTGGGTATTATATAACCAATTAACAAAGGTAGAGAAACCGAAAATAAAAGAAAAAAATTAAAAAAAAGGGTAAAGAATAAATTTGAAAATTTCTCACACTTTGAATGACAATTGCGCGGTCATACAACATTGTACCCAAACTAAAATTTTATAATTTTCTTCACACAACTAGAGCTTTCTTTTGGTGGTATTTAATCACTGCTGGGGTTTTTATTTTTTGCTAAATTAACAAAAAAAGACCACGTTTTTCTTTGTTTCTGTTATAAAAGTTTGCAAATAAATAATTGTTCTTCATAAATTTAGGCCGAGATGTATTCTACTACATGTCTTTGGTGAAAATAACCCAAATTAGGATGTATTATTTAGTTTGTAGGAAAGTTATAGAGTTCACAAACTATGGTATAGATCTGAATATTGATCAATCCTGAAGTACTGACAGCCAATCTAATTTCTTGAGGTCCAAGAATGTCAGAACAGTACAGATATCCCCCAAATGACCCCTTTTTGCAGAGTAGACAGTCCGACGTACTTCATAAGAGGCATGGCGAGTTTTTTGAAGTTGTATTTTTTTTGTCATAATTTTTCGGAAAATGAAAAAATTAAAAAAATTTGTTTCACTATTTTTTTTTACATACTGTCACCAGTGCAGTACAGCGTCATCATATAACTGGCATGGTGGTGATCAGGGACACTGACTGGTGACAGTATGAAAAAAAAAATATATATTTTTTTTTAAATTATTTTTTATTAAATTTATTTTCTTTTTTTTCATATTTCACTATGACCAAAGTAGTATAATGTTACCATAGTAACATTATACTAATTTGGGGAAGTGATCAGTATTTTTTTTTTTACACAATTTGCTTATAGCAAAGAATTACTTTCCTATAAGCAAGCATTTACCTGAATGACATCGATTCATTTAGGTTTTTTTTTTTTTTTTTTTGGACCATTCACAGCTAGACACTAGTATACAATGGATGGCATGACTGAAGCCATCCATTGTATACAACTGTCATGTGACCTGCTGTGATTGGTCACAGCAGGTCACATGGTACCGGCAACGGGGGCCGATACTCAGATCTGTCATCGGCCGTGTCCGAGGTACACGGTCGGAGACAGATCGCGCCGCTGCGCGGCTCTGCAGGAGCGCAATCTGTGCATGTGCGGGAGGACGCCATATGACGTCCACCCGGAACGCTGATGACATTTGCCGGCCGTCATTCGGCCATAGGTCGGGCGGCAAATGGTTAATAACATTCAAAACATTGTGATTGATACAGAAGAACAAATCATGTGCATCAGTAAACTCTGATGTGCTGGCAATGGTGTGCGGTGTGAACTAGTGTTTAACTTGAACTGCTTTTCAGATTTTACAGAAATGATGAGGGCTCTGGGATACCCCCGTCTCATCTCAATGGAGAATTTCCGTAGCCCCAACTTTCCACTGGTTGCAGAAGTTCTCATTTGGCTAGTTAAAAGGTATGTAAGTGTAAATGTTGATTGTTTGATAGTTGTTAGTGCTGTCTGCATATCAAACATATATTTTTTAGTTCAGAAGTATAATTTGTGATGTGGCGGGTAGGGAAGTGAAATGCTGTAGATGGTTCTTTTGATAATAATGGTACTGGGCTTCTATCTAATTCAATATTTAGCCCAACACCATCCCTTCACTGAGCCATCCTCCAGCAAGTCAACTGTGAAATTCCAGTATGTGGCTTTGACATTGACAAGGCATTTGGATGATCACCATAATCTTAGTCCCCATGTAAATGGGACACTTCTGAACTATGGAAATTGACTGCTGGAAAACGTAGGTAAAAAAAGTCTGCTTATCAGTGTTTGCATAACATGTTTATGTGCGTTTGCGTTTAGAAGCGTTTTTTAAAGATAAGCACAGAAGAACCTCCCAAATGCCCAGAATGCACTGAAAAGTGGTAAATTTTTAACTATTTCAGACTGTTTCAGAGAAATACAGAGAGTAGAAGCAGAGGCAGCAGTATGTGTTGACATTAGCTAGGTGTGAGTTGCTCATTAACATTTCTTTTGTCTCCAAGGGTGGGAAAGGTGTCTGGTGGAGGGAGTCATTAAGGCCACCTGACTGGGTCTGCATGAGGTATTTGAGGTGTGAATGGTCATTAACATATCTTTTGTTTCCAAGGGTGGGAGAGGTCTGAGGTGTGAATTGGTCATTACCATGTGTGACAAGCTTGGTAGGAACATCCTGTTTTCAGTGTTTTGTCCATTTGTGTACCTTGAAAACACTTTGCATGCATTTTTCATGATGAAAAAAGGCTCTGGACAGCTTCGGGAACTGGAGGAGTTAAAAAAAAATTTAAAATGCAAACACTTATAAACACGATTTGCTGCGTTTAGCCACGTTTACAAGCGTTTTGCATTTGAAACGCTGATAACATCGACTGCTAAACGCAAGTTTGGTGCGTTAAAAAAAACGACTAAACTCAACTGCCTGTAAACAACTGTAAAAGAAGATGTGTACATGGACACATAGGAAAACATTAGGGAGAGTTCAGGGGCTGCTGAAAAAAACGCTGAACAGTTCCTAAATGTGAGTTTATCAGCTGCAGTGTACATGAGCCCTTAATGATCTTGATTTTGGCATATGCTTTATGTACAGCCTGGACACTCCACTCTTACCTTACAAATGTTTCTTTTGTGTCTTTTCATTTTCATATGTTGCATTTTTATGTTGAATAAAGTCTCAGAGTGGGTTAATTTAACAGATTTTTAAGCAGGCCATACATGGATCGAATTCCAAATAATTTTTCAATCAAAAATCGAAAACGTTGTTCGTTCTGTAATCTAATGGTGCCACCAATGATTTTGAAAATTGGTTGTTTTTCACGAATTTTCCAGCATGCATGCTAAACGATATGGGGAGGAACCACGAAAATCGGCCGGTGCCATTGCCCCACAAACAGAGCAAAAATCAGCCGATTATTCTTAGGTCCAATTTTCGAATGAAAAATCGTTCGGAAATTGACCCACGTATGGTCAGCCTTACACAATTACGGTTATTTACTAAAACTTGAGAGTGCAAAATCTGGTGCAGCTGTGCATGGTAGCCAATCAGCCTCTAACTTCAGCTTTTTCAATTAAGCTTCGACAGTAAAACTTGGAAGCTGATTGGTTTCTTTCCAAAGCTGCATCAAATTTTGCACCCTCAAATGTTAGTAAATAACCCTAATGCTTCGATTCCAGGCTCTGTCAAGATTTTGAGCTAGTCATGGCTAGCTATGTGCTCTTTCACACAGACGTTGAATTCTAAAGCAGCCTTAAGGCAAATTAATGCACCTATTAATGAAGGTTTTAGATGTGTTGTACAGGCATTCATGTTGAATCAAGCAACACTTCTCAAACGTCCTGTGAGATTTTTTTTTTTTTTTTTTTTTTTTTACACGGCTAAAATGGGAAATTACCACTTTTGACACTGCAAAGAGACCTTGAAGTGGTTCTAAAGCCTCAAGGTTTTTTACCTTTATTGCATTCTATGTATTAATCTGTGTCACAGATTCCCTTCCTCATCCCTCTTTTACTTACCTAAGCCCAATGTCGATGCAGTGCTGTGCTGGAGAGCTGTGGCTCTCCTGACTCTGTCCCTCCTCACTGGTTAGACTGATAGCAGTGGGAGCCATTGGCTTCCGCTCCTCTCAATCAAATCCAGTAACAAGGGATCAGGGGGGCGGGGCCAATCCAACCTGTCTGTGCCAATAAACACAGACAGGGAGGCTTAGGAGCAAGCCTGTATGAATTCCCTAATGGAAAGTGACTTTCCATGGGGGCACTGGACAGGGAGGAGGAGCCAGGAGTGCCAAGAGGGGACCCGAGAAGAGGAGTATTGAGGCCAAAACCATTGCACAGAGCAGGTAAGTATAATATGTTTATTATTTTAATTTAAAAAAGGAAGCTTTAATATCAGTTTAAATGCACTGTAAATGTCATAGGTGTGTTTACGGCACGCTTGTAGTATGTTTCAGTAGAAGTAAATGGAGGCAGTTGCAAAGCATCAATGTCTGACAAACTCTGCAAATTAGAAACAAACTCTCCTGCGCTCTGAGACCCAAAAAAGGGTGGGTAGATGAAACCAGGACTTGAAAAATTCCGACCACCAGTGCATGCAGGGTTGTTCAGCTCAAGGCTGGGGAAGCCCGACCATACTGTGAAGCGAAAACAAACAAAAGGCTCACCAACCTTGCACATTACCTCAGTAAACCAAAGTTTTATTGAATACAGAATGATACTCACAAACAACAAAGTATTTCAAGCTTGTAAATCCTCAAAGGGACTATGGATAGGTAAAGCCTGTGCAAGTCCCATCATAGGGTGTCCCTTCTTCATAGGGCGTCCCTTCTTCATCAGAGCTTAGTAAGCTTACATGCTTGAAATACTTCGTTGTTTGTGAGTATCATTCTGTATTCAATAAAACTTTGACAAACTCTGCAGACAATTTTATCTTCACTTTGCCAAAATGTGAGGTAATGCTAACAATGCAGTGTGAACACCTCCATCCACTCCCCATTTTAACAATTTTGATTGCAAGTGATAGGCATTTGTGAAGTGTTAATAACATGACCCAACTACCTACTTTCAACACCTGTGTGGAAGAGCCATCATTTCTTTTACTGTAATTAGCTTCAATTAGCCTGGGTTCACACTGATGCGGTGTGGAATTCGCAGCGTTTTCTGTGCGAATTCCACACCGCATCAGAATTGCACCCCATTCATGTGAACCGCTGCGGGTGTGTTAATGTCAAGTTAGCAACACCCCGAAATCGGATTGCATAGGTGTGAATACCCATGCAATCCAATGCTAGTGCGGACCAAGAAAAGGGTCCTGCACCTTTTTGGTGCGGTGCGATTAGAGCCATACAAAATGTATGGCTCCAATCGCACCACACACGATTCGCATGTGATTTGCACAGGAATGCGATGCGGTTCCTGTGTGAATCACATGCGATGTACCGTACCGCATATATGTGAACCTGGGCTAAATGACAAAGTCTGCACTCAGCTCATCATTCTCATAGAACCCGGCAGCCTAATTTTAAAAATATTAGCATTCAATTGCGAAAGTATGTTTGAAGCAGAAAGGAATCTATGTAAAATAAAGTGTGCTAAACGGATTTCAGTATGTGCAGTAAACTGAGCTGGAGTTTCACATTGGCTTAATGTAGCTCTATCTGCACTGAAGGGATAACAGCTGGAAGCTCATTGTTTGCCATTGGCAATATTTTTTTCTGCTGTTCCATTGTTTATGAATGAGGTTTATGTTTTTACCATTTTCTCAGGCCAATCATGTCATATAATCTTTAACAAACTCGTGCAGACTCCACCTCCGCAACATCGCCAAAATCCGCACGTTCCTAACCCCAGAAACCACTAAACAGCTCATCCACTCCCTCATCATATCACGACTCGATTACTGCAACTCCCTCCTCACTGGCCTGCCTCGCCGCTGGCTATCCCCGCTTCAGTTGATCCTGAATACGGTTGCCAGACTCATTCACCTTTCCAACCGCTCTGTATCCGCCACCCCCCTCTGCCAATCCCTCCACTGGCTTCCGATTGCGCAACGGATCAAATTCAAAATCCTAACACTGACGTACAAAGCCGTCCACCATACTGCCCCGAACTACATCACTGACCTAATATCCAAGTACCGCCCAGCACGCACACTCCGCTCATCACAAGACCTCCTTCTCTCTAGTTCCCTGGTCTCCTCCTCCCATGCCCGCCTCCAGGACTTCTCCAGGGTGTCACCCATCCTCTGGAACTCCCTGCCCCAACCCATCAGATTATCACCTACTCTCCTCTCCTTTAGGCGCACCCTGAAAACCCATCTCTTCAGGGAAGCCTACCCCGCCCCCTGCTAACTTGCCGACCTCCTCCACTCTTCCTACCACTCCATCCCCCACAGCTATCTCCTCCTGTGCCACCATCCCCTCCCTCTTAGATTGTAAGCTGGAAAGAGCAGGGCCCTCGATCCCCTCATGTTTTGCATTGTATTGTTATTGTTCTGTCACATGTTCTGTCCCCCTTTGTAATGTACAGCGCTGAGCGAACCATTGGCGCTTTATAAATACTGTATAATAATAATAATATGTTTGTCCTTTTCTTACTAGGTACGAGCCCCACACAGTTATCCCTATGGATGTGGATACCGAACAAGACAGAGTGTTCTTCATTAAGGCCGTAGCCCAGTTTATGGTAAGAATGAGCATCAAGTTCATCATACTTGTCTGCCGTTTCTCTGTCCATAGAATAGATTGCTTAGTGGAGCTTGTAGTAAAAAAAAATACTGCTATACATGAATGGTTAGCATTTAGGATGACTCTGAGGGCCATTATTGTCAAAAATGCATACATTATCTTGATTAGACAGCCACACTACTTTAATCCAAGGATATGAGATGAGAGCCTGAAGTGTTAAACTCAAATTTAAAGGCACCTGTACTTTTTTATAACTCCAGATATGTCCATAAGTGCAAAATTACCCCCCTCCCATTGCTAACAATACCCCCTTGTACTTGCATTACAACAGTTGATGAGCTGTCCATGAGCTAGAGCATATGATGGCCAGCACCCTGGTTCCTTTTCTTACCCAACTGGGAGGGAGATGACTTTCTCATTTGGTTCTATAAAGAAAATTTGAGCAAGTGCAATGCCGTGCTTTACAGTAAGCCTGTCATATTCACCAAATGGGTAAACTAACATTATTGGTAAAGTGCAGGTACCTTGTCACACTGTGCCTGCTTTTGAAATCGCCACTTTTCTGCTTGGGGTGGACCTTGGATCATAGTCTCAGTCTTTGCAAATGGCCATGACTTCTCTATTAATTCCAATTAAGCCCCACTCACTGCCATTCAGTTTACCAGTTGCCAAAGCCTCTGCTAGTTACTGGGGTTCTGGAATTTGACCATAGATTGACAGTGGTGGAGACTGATACTGTGACAGGAGTCACTTTGGGTGGGGGGCCCATGGAACCCAGTTCACTTTAGAGAGGTGGGGAGACCCCTGTCTCAGCTCCCCATTCCCCTATTATGTGTAAATCACCCTGTGCCTGTTAGGGGTACAGGGTGATCTGTCCTAATATTGTGTAGACATGTATAGGTGGGGTGGGGATTGTAATTGTTTAATGCAATGTGGTTGCATCCCATTGTTCTATTGTGTGTCTTGTTTGGAAGCAAACTATTATGGGATTTATGTGTATTAGCTTGGTGGGGGGTGTTTCCAGCAGCCCTCCTTCCTGATGGGACTGTCTGTTGGTGTGTCTCTTGTTACTAAAGGTAGATTGCCCCGCCGTGTGTCATTATGCATTATGTATATATCTTGTATCTGTGTTAAAATAAAGTAGTCTATTTCCTGGTTTACTTCAAGACTGGTGTTGTCTAGTCTTGTATGGTCTGCTGTGGTGTCTGTGGTCGGTGTTCGGACGGGGAAGCGGTATCCTAACGGAAGTACCCAAGTGCAGTCTGGGGACGGTTCTGTTACAGATACCAACTTGGAAAGAAATCAAAGCCGTCTTAATAACTGAGGCCTAGAATGCAGAGTCTTTACCAGGCAAAACTGAACTGATGTGAGGACCAGTGCACTTTTCTTATATAATCTTAGTTTACACACTTTGTTATACACTTCTACCAGATGAAGGTATTCATGCAACTTGAATGACATTTTGGCACTTTATTTCTACATGCTCTTGGTCCCCTATAGGCTGCACGTCATATCTCAGCGTGGGCTTTCCAATGGTAACAAGGGCAGAACACACTTATACTCTCAATTGGGAGCAGGTGTGACAAGGTGACAATGCAGTAGCACCATTGGGAGACAGTTGTCACCTCACAACAGGAAGTGCCTAAACATGAATCTTCATGGAAGCGGGATTGATTTACTAAAAGCAAGTGCAGTTGCTCCAGAGCTTAGTAAATGAGGTGAAGCTTCACTTTGCAGAGAATGCCCAATCACACTCAAGGAAAAAAAAAAAGAAGCATTTTTGCTTGCATGTGACTGGATGACAGAAGTCAGCATAGCTATCTCTCATTTAATAAGCTCTGCAACAGCTGCACTTGCAAAGTGCACAGTCTATTTGCCTTTAGTAAATCAACCCCAGTATGACCAAGAAATCATTTATTGAAGGATGCAGCTTCAAATAGATTAGAAAACCTTTGAAATTATATCAACATATCAAAGCAGTATTATACTCAAAGGTAAACATTTTTATATTTTGCAGCTTAACATTTCATAGATGCGATGCCTGCATTCATTTTCTTTTTCAGGCTTTCTTTCTTCTATTTTCATCTGGTAGTCTGTCCAGTAAGTCTATTGTTTTCAAAAGAACAAGCTCTCTTGTAGATGTATCAGTTATAACTTGTCAGTTGGAGTTCAGCTTCAATTTGTTCGTGTATTAAAATCTGCTAGTGCTTGTAATACTCTCCTCCCCCCCCCCCCCCAGAATAACAATGCTGCTGTCCATTGGTGCCCTCTAAATAAAATTGTACACAAGTGCATAAAATCCTCCACAAAACTTTTTGAAGCCCCCCCCCCAACCCCACATATAGGCATATACAAACAGAAATGTATGCATAGGGGGTGCCTACGCATGACAGCATTGATTGCGATACAGATGTTACATATCGCAGGGTGAAGTGTACTTTAAAGCAAAGTGCACTTATCCTTTTGTCCCCCTCTCCTAACCTAACCTAACCATCCCCCTCCTTCCCCATCAGTTTTTATAACCTTAAAACTTTACCTAAAATTTTAAAACTGAATAATGCATTTTATTTACTACTGTTTTAAATACATCCATTTGCTTTAAAGGGAATGTGATTTTTGTTTATTTTGGTCAATAAATTAGAATGTGTTATATAGTCAGGTAACTTCAGTTTGTTTTGTTTTTTATTTTTCTTAGGTCAGCAGCTACAAAAACTGTAGCTGCTGCCTTTTAAAAATCAGGTACTTACCAATGGTCTTCCTGCAGCCAGTTCCTCGGCGCTGCCATCAACAGGAGATCTGCTCACAGATCCCCTGCTGACCACAGCAGAGCGCGTGGATGACACATCTGTGTCCGTTTATGATCTGCAGAGCGGACATGGACAGAACCCATTCTGCTCTCTGGGCAGCCAGCAATAAACAGACTCCACTGTCTGTTTACACCTAACTACCCTCTGATCTGATCCCACTAAATTGAAGAGGACGGATTCCCAATTCTGTTTGCACCCACCTGTCCATAGGAATGAGTAGAAAAGGATACACCTTACAGTCAGGTCTGCCTGTAACTGAAAAAAATGCGCTCAAACCAAGGTGCTTCTCATGATATCTTGGCATGTAATGCTTTACTCAATGCAGCCCTCCTCAGATCGGGTAATCATTAATAGACTGCAAAAACACAGAGGAGGGCGCAAAAAAATTGCATTCTCACAAACATACAGTCAGGTCCATAAATATTGGGACATCGACACAATTCTAACATTTTTGGCTCTATACACCACCACAATGGATTTGAAATGAAAGAAACAAGATGTGCTTTAACCGTAGACTGTCAGCTTTAATTTGAGGGTATTTACATCCAAATCAGGTGAACGATGTAGGAATTACAACAGTTTGCATATGTGCCTCCCACTTTTTAAGGGACCAAAAGTAATGGGACAATTGGCTTCTCAGCTGTTCCATGGCCAGGTGTGTGTTATTCCTTCATTATCCCAATTACAACGAGCAGATAAAAGGTCCAGAGTTCATTTCAAGTGTGCTATTTGCATTTGGAATCTGTTGCTGTCAACTCTCGAGATAAGATCCAAAGAGCTGTCACCATCAGTGAAGCAAGCCATCATTAGGCTGAAAAAACAAAACAAACCCATCAGAGAGATAGCAAAAACATTAGGCGTGGCCAAAACAACTGTTTGGAACATTCTTAAAAAGAAGGAACGCACCGGTGAGCTCAGCAACACCAAAAGACCCGGAAGACCACGGAAAACAACTGTGGTGGATGACTGAAGAATTCTTTCCCTGGTGAAGAAAACACCCTTGACAACAGTTGGCCAGATCAAGAACACTCTCCAGGAGGTAGGTGTATGTGTGTCAAAGTCAACAATCAAGAGAAGACTTCACCAGAGTGAATACAGAGGGTTCACCACAAGATGGAAACCATTGGTGAGCCTCAAAAACAGGAAGGCCAGATTAGAGTTTGCCAAACGACATCTAAAAAAGCCTTTACAGTTCTGGAACAACATCCTATGGACAGATGAGACCGAGATCAACTTGTACCAGAGTGATGGGAAGAGAAGAGTATGGAGAAGGAAAGGAACTGCTCATGATCCTAAGCATACCACCTCATCAGTGAAGCATGGTGGTGGTAGTGTCATGGTGTGGGCATGTATGGCTGCCAATGGAACTAGTTCTCTTGTATTTGATGATGTGACTGCTGACAAAAGCAGCAGGATGAATTCTGAAGTGTTTCGGGCAATATTATCTGCTCATATTCAGCCAAATGCTTCACAAATCATTGGACGCCGCTTCACAGTGCAGATGGACAATGACCCAAAGCATACTGCAAAAGAAACCAAAGAGTTCTTTAAGGGAAAGAAGTGGAATGTTATGCAATGGCCAAGTCAATTACCTGACCTGAATCCGATTGAGCATGCATTTCACTTGCTGAAGACAAAACTGAAGGGAAAATGCCCCAAGAACAAGCAGGAAATGAAGACAGTTGCAGTAGAGGCCTGGCAGAGCATCACCAGGGATGAAACCCAGCGTCTGGTGATGTCTATACATTCCAGACTTCAGGCTGTAATTGTCTGCAAAGGATTTGCAACCAAGTATTAAAAAGTGAAAGTTTGATTTATGATTATTATTCTGTCCCATTACTTTTGGTCCCTTAACAAGTGGGAGGCACATATGCAAACTGTTGTAATTCCTACACCGTTCACCTGATTTGGATGTAAATACCCTCAAATTAAAGCTGACCGTCTGCAGTTAAAGCACATCTTGTTCGTTTTATTTCAAATCCATTGTGGTGGTGTATAGAGCCAAAAATGTTAGAATTGTGTCGATGTCCCAATATTTATGGACCTGACTGTAAATAAAAACTGGCGTATCGAACAATAACCCCTCCAGCCATAGGAGACGCCATCTTATCATATACCATACGATTGGAAGACTGATGCGTTTTGGGGGACAAGCACCCTTCCTCAGCTCCGAAAATGCGTCAGCCTTCCAACCATCTGGTATATAATAAGCTTATGTCGCCAACGGCTGGAGTTATTATTGTTTGATATGCCTGTTTTTATTCATGTTTGTGAGTATACAATTGTTTTTTTTTATTAAATGTCTATGATGGTAAAGTGCTAATCATTTGCACCCTCCTGTGTGTTTTTGAAGGTCTGCCTGTAAAACTGGCAGACAGACCCGATCGAATCACCCATGTGAAAGGGGCCTAACAGGGGTGCTGTGTGAATCCTTTGTTCCTTTTTTTTATAAAACAAAGATTGTGTGTGTGTGTGTACAGTATGTGTACATATCCAGGACTTTTTTTTCCCCCAGAGAATAGGTGCAAAAACTCAACCACGACCCCCTTAAAGCTTCCCCCCACATTCTCTAAACCGCATCTAATAGTGGGTGTGGTCAAATTTCACTAGCAGCGGGAGGATCTTAAAGGGGCATTAAATACACAGAGTGCATTACACACAGAGTGCAGAGTTCTGGGTGGGGGGAGGGGGTACAAATAGAGGTCAGGGGTGTGCTCTGTGGAGTGTTCGAGGGTGCGGTGCATCCAGAGTGTGGAGTTCAGGGGTGCGCTGCATCCAGAGTGCGGAGTTCAGGGGTGCGCTGCATCCAGAGTGCGGAGATCAGGGGTGCGCTGCATCCAGAGTGCGGAGTTCAGGGGTGCGGTGCATCCAGAGTGCGGAGTTCAGGGGTGCGGTGCATCCAGAGTGCGGAGTTCAGGGGTGCGGTGCATCCAGAGTGCGGAGTTCAGGGGTGCGCTGCATCCAGAGTGCGGAGTTCAGGGGTGCGCTGCATCCAGAGTGCGGAGTTCAGGGGTGCGCTGCATCCAGAGTGCGGAGTTCAGGGGTGCGCTGCATCCAGAGTGCGGAGTTCAGCCTTCTTCCACAGCTGCTTACTTTTTACATTCCCCATCAACATCTCACTTTCATCCCTCTTCAGCTCTGACCTCTGCATGTAACACCGAATGACTGAACTGCACCTCCTGTATCTCCTTTTTGATCAAACAATATACATGCTGTTATAAAACATCTTGGTACTGGGGCAAAGCTTGCCTGTTTCTGAAATGACGATGAATAAAACTAACAACCTACAGTAGCGTTTGACCTGTTCCTCCTATTCCGCCTGAATGCATTCCGTGGTGATTTATTTAAGTATGTTGAAAGCAAAGTAACAGATTTGGAAATCCTAAAGACTTGTTAATGAGCACACCATGCCCGCTCTAGAGAGTATGTTCTAAATTATTGTACTTGTTGAGAGGTCACCATTTTTTTTGTTTGTTATAATACTACAAGTTAAAAGCACACGTGTGCCATGAAAAGTAAGAATTTTGTTTCCAACAAACATTTGATTTAAATGCCTGCAAATGATCTGGTTCACCTATAGTATTCTTTAAGGGATCCTGTCAACAGACTTTCCAAGTCTTTCCATAAGATTATGTGTTCATTTAACATAGTTTGGAAAAAGCCTACGTTTTGTAGACACTAAAAAGTGAAAATAAGGAGAAAAAAAACAATCCTTTGTGTGCCCTGACCCTTCAGCTGTATAAATTAATTTCAGGCAGTTATAAGACAAATAAATGTGGCTCTCTAATCATTAATACATCGTCATATTTATTTTTTAAATGCAAACAGTGTACGTCCCTGAATTTGGCTTGGAATCATCCTGCATACTGGAGGTTAGACTGGGGGTGGGAGAAACAGTACAAGGATCCAAACATTTATGCTGCAGGGCTAAGAACATGCTGATAGAAGGATAGAGCAGAGTGATTAGCTTATCAGTTGCTCTTTTCAAAGTCTACAGGGTGGCATCAGAGATAAATCAGGTCTTTTGTCTTGCCAGACAGAGCTGTGCTGTGTGACAGTAAATGTAAATTTCAGGACTAGCTGGACAGAACTACAAATCTTTTGGCAGGTAAAAAAGCTTTTATACATGTATTTAGCAGTTTTCCCAGAGATCAGCTTTGACCCAAATCTTAAAGCAGAGTTCCACTCACCCTGTCAAAAAATAAAAGTCAGCAGCTACTAAAACTGTAGCTGCTGACTTTTAAAAAACAGCCACTTACCTGTCCCTTGGTCCCGCGGTGTATCCCCCGCAGCCCGTTTCACCGGCCGCCCTGTGTTCCAGGAGTCCGACATCTTCACTGTGGGCACCCGACTGTGACAGCTTGCGGCTTCACAGCCAGGTACCCACTGCGCATGCGTGAGCAGCGCTGCACTTCATGAATGGTTCTGTAGTCTTCTGGGACCTGTCATGTGTCCCAAAAGACTACAGGGAGGGAGGACACTTTCCGGTCGCCTAGGCGATCGGACTGGAAGTGAAAGCAGGTACCTGTCAAATTTGGGTACCTGCTCCCCCCGCCCCCCAAAGGTGCCAATCCTTAATGGGGAGTGGGGGAGCAGTCCTTAAAGTGGAACTTCCCATTTTGGTTGGAGCTCCGCTTTAAGGTGATCCTACCAAGTAACTGCTCTCTCACCTGAGCCCTAAAGTGTAATCCAACCTCCAAAATGACCCCTTAACCCATAATGCTATAAGACTGAATGCAACCCGTCTTCACTTGAAAACAATCCTTCTCTTGCAGAGAAAAAATAGAAACCTTACAGCTTGATTGGAGTCTGAAGAAAACCCTGTTTCACTTCTACAAGACTGATAATTACTTCTATATTAAATTCACCATGTAAATGTCAAAGCTGATGCTTGTCTTTCCTGAGAAAAAGTAAATGTCATCAAGTCAAGATGAAACTGATATACAGTACATTTAATAACTGGAGCTAGTGCGTTAGGAAAAAAAAAAGTAATCAGTCATATCTGCTCCCCCATTGAGGTTCCAGACATGGATATTTTTATATCATCATTTCTAAATAATTAAAAAAATTGAACTGTTGAATTGGAGTGTGAACCCAGCATGTGGTCCAATATGCAGAACGAGCATGTGCTATTTATTGGTTTCTATGGAATAGGCGTGGGAGTTACTTAGCTATAGACAACATGGTGGACCTGAGAAAAAGCATCCATTTCATTAATGGTAATTAGGTGAATTAAGGATGTGTGTACTGAAGACTGAACTGTATATACCGGTACTTTGTGTATATTCAACAATTTAATCTTTAGGCTATAAAAATAATAATGAATGAGGAAAGAACAAAGAGAGGGCGCACAGGCTTAGTGCACTACCATAAAAAATGTTTAATAAGAAATAAATTAGGTGTTGTACTCACAAACGACAATAAAGTCAAGGCACATCATAAAAGAACAGCTGGGTCAACACCGCGCTGAGTAACAGTCCGCAATGGGGAGTGTAGACATCCAATAGGCTGACGCGTTTCGAGGACTTGCCACTTGTGGCTCTGAGGAAGAGGCAAGTCCTCGAAACGCGTCAGCCTATTGGATGTCTACACTCCCCATTGCGGACTGTTACTCAACGCGGTGTTGACCCAGCTGTTCTTTTATGATGTGCCTTGACTTCATTGTCGTTTGTGAGTACAACACCTATTTTATTTCTTATTAAACATTTTTTATGGTAATGCACTAGGCCTGTGCGCCCTCTCTTTGTTCTTTCCTCATTCAGTATATTTGGATTCCCGCGGTCCATTTGAGGGCAGCAAGGTGTGCATGTTCCAGGACATTCTTAATGTGGTTGTAGCCTGCATCGAGTCCATCCCCAAGCTCAGGAGCATTTGTGTTTGCTGGTTCATAAAAATAATAATACAACCCTAATTACAAAAAAGTTGGGATACTGTGTAAAATCGACATAAAAACAGAGTGCGATGAATTTCAAATCTCATAAACCCTTATTTTATTCACAGTAGAAAACAGAAAACACATCAAATGTTTAAACAGAATAAATGTACTGTTTTAAGAAAAAAGTAAGGTAACTTTCAAAGGAATGGCATCAATATACCGCAAAATGAAGGTTGGGACAGGGCCATGTTTACTATGGTGTAGATCCCCTTTGTTGTATCATTCTTGATTGATATTGGATTGTAACTGCTCAACAGTCCTGGGTCTTCTTTGTCGTATTTTTTTTTTTTTTTTTTTAAAACAAATATTTTAAATTGATGAAAGGTCTAGACTGCAGGCGGGCCATTTAAGCACCCAGACTCTTCTACTATAAAGCCATGTCGTTGTCATAGAAACAGTATGTGGTTTACCATTGTCCTGCTGAAATATGCAAGGCCTTACCTTAAAAAGACATAGTCTGAAGGGGAGCATATGCTGCTCTGAAACCTGGATATACAGTGGGGATCGAAAGTTTGGGCACCCCAGCTAAAAATTTGTATTAATGTGCATAAAGAAGCCAAGGAAAGATGGAAAAATCTCCAAAAGGCATCAAATTACAGATTAGACATTCTTATAATATGTCAACAAAAGTTAGATTTTATTTCCATCATTTACACTTTCAAAATAACAGAAAACAAAAAAATGGCGTCTGCAAAAGTTTGGGCACCCTGCAGAATTTATAGCATGCACTGCCCCCTTTGCCAAGCTGAGACCTACCAGTGTCATGGATTGTTCTCAATCATCGTCTGGGAAGACCAGGTGATGTCAATCTCAAAGGTTTTAAATGCCCAGACTCATCTGACCTTGCCCCAACAATCAGCACCATGGGTTCTTCTAAGCAGTTGTCTAGAAAACTGAAACTGAAAATAGTTGACGCTCACAAAGCTGGAGAAGGCTATAAGAAGATAGCAAAGCGTTTTAAGATGTCAATATATCTGTTCGGAATGTAATTAAGAAATGGCAGTCATCAGGAACAGTGGAAGTTAAAGCAAGATCTGGAAGACCAAGAAAAATATCAGACAGAATATCAGAAAAATATTGCAGGATTGTGAGAAAAACAATTCAAAACCCACGTTTGACTGCACGATCCCTCCAGAAAGATCTGGCAGACACTGGAGTTGTGGTACACTATTCCACTATAAAGAGATACTTGTACAAATATGGTCTTCATGGAAGAGTCATCAGAAGAAAACCTCTTCTACGTCCTCACCACAAAAATCATCGTTTGAACTTTGCAAATGAACATATAGACAAGCCTGATGCATTTTGGAAACAAGTTCTGTGGACCGATGAGGTTAAAATTGAACTTTTTGGCCGGAATGAGCAAAGGTACGTTTGGAGAAGAAGGGGCACAGAATTTAATGAAAAGAACCTCTGTCCAACTGTTAAGCATGGGGTTGGATCAATCATGCTTTGGGGTTGTGTTGCAGCCAGTGGCACAGGGGACATCTCACGAGTAGAAGGAAAAATGGATTCAATAATATTTCAGCAAATTTTGGATGGTAACTTGATGCCATCTGTGAAAAAGCTGAAGTTAAAGAGAGGATGGCTTCTACAAATGGATAATGATCCTAAACGCACCTCGAAATCCACGGGGGATTACATCAAGAGGCGTAAACTGAAGGTTTTGCCATGGCCTTCACAATCTCCTGACCTCAACATAATTGAAAATCTATGGATAGACCTTAAAAGAGCAGTGCGTGACAGACAGCCCAGAAATCTCAAAGAACTGGAAGACTTTTGTAAGGAAGAATGGGCAAAGATACCTCAAACAAGAATTGAAAGACTCTTGGCTGGCTACAAAAAGCGTTTACAAGCTGTGATACTTGCCAAAGGGGGCACTACAAGATATTAACTCTGCAGGGTGCCCAAACTTTTGCAGACGCCATTTTTTTGTTTTCTGTTATTTTGAAAGTGTAAATGATGGAAATAAAATCTAACTTTTGTTGACATATTATAAGAATGTCTAATCTGTAATTTGATGCCTTTTGGAGATTTTTCCATCTTTCCTTGGCTTCTTTATGCACATTAATACAAATTTTTAGCTGGGGTGCCCAAACTTTCGATCCCCACTGTATCTTTCAGCACTAATTCAGATGTGCAAGCTGCCCTTTCCATACTCATTAATGCACCCCATGCCACCAGAAATGCAGGCTTTTGAACTGAATGCTAATAAGAAACCGGAAGGTCCTTCTTCTCTTTAGTCCACGGCACCCATGGTTGCCAAAAAGAATGTCAAATTTCAATTCATCTGACCACAGAACGGTGTTCCACTTTGCAACAGACCATTTTAACCTCTTCACGCTGACGTAACACAAATATGCGGCCTCACAGAACTGGGTTTATTTCCGTGCGGCTGCATATTTGCATACCTATCTTTGTGCTGGAAGCACGCCGCACAAAGACTGGGGTGTCACTGAGAGCCCCGGGTCCCGTTCTAACGATTGGGACCCGGGACTCCCGATTCTGGCTCACATGATCGCTGTGATAGCCTCTGATTGGCTATCATAGTGATCAGTCACCGTGCAACCCACCCCCTTGTTTTTTTTTCTTCTCTATGAATGGAGGAGAGAGATGCATTGTATCTCTCTCTCCTTGCACAGAGGGAAAAAAAACTGTTTGTTAAAAAAAAAAAGATAGATAAATAAATATTAAAAAATAAAGAAAATTTACTTAGATCAAGGTTTGATCTAGTTCAGTGCCAGGGTTAGTGTTTGGGTCAAGGTCATGGCCAAAGGTCAGGTTTTTATTGTTTGTGTTTTTTTTTTAAATTGGTATCAGTGTCAGTTTATGTCAGTGTGGTTTAGGTAAGAAAAACAAAATGCGCACTATAGTTTCTGTACTGTACTGTGGGTACAAACAACAAATAACATACACATGTATTGTATCGCTGCGATCATCAAGAGCTGGAAAATGTATTTTGGGTTGTTCTTTGGTGGTAGGTTATGGTTATAACAAGAAACACACAGCTAAATTTAAAAAAATTTTAATTTTTTTTACTATTTTGGGCCAGTTTCCATTTGATAATAAAAAAAAATAAAAACAGGAGATATCCATTACCATTTACCACCAAATGAAAGCCCAAAACGCGGTATAATCCACCTGGATGTACAAAGTAGTTGTGATAATATGTTCGGTTTTACTAACACACGTCAACGATGCAAGATTGTGCTTCGGCTTTAAGATTTGTTTTACCCTTAGGCGTGAAGGGGTTAAATGAGCTTTGGCCCAGAGAAGATGGCGGTGTTTCTGGATCATGTTCAGATATGTCTTCTTCTTTGCACGATGAGACCTATTCCTCATTCTCAAAGCACCCCTTACCAATTTCTGGACAAGAACTTTTGGGATTAGTTGAACAGGCTGCCTCCGATGGCAAACTCTCAAAGGAGGAGAAAATATTTTTTTATACCGTGAACATTCAACCCCCGGTACTTTTACTACTTCCCAAAAGTACATAAAAATCAGACCACCCCAACTCCGCCCCATCGTAACCTCAATGGATAGTCTGGCAAGCTGATTATCAGACTGTTGATTTTTTTTTTCCAGCAAGCTGTGGTCACATGCCTACCTGCCTACATCAAGGATACTGTTCACATATTGAATATCTTTATCCATTACAATTGGGAGCCAGATTATTGCTGAGTGTCCCAAGATATTACATCTCTCCACACCTCGATACCATAGGAGGTAGGATTGAGGGCCTTGCAGTACTGTTTTGCTAAAAACAGCAATCTCAACAGTAGCCAAGTCAGCTTTTTAATTGAGGCAATGCGGTTCATACTCCATCACAAGTATTTCAATTTTTCTGGATGACTTCTTCCTTCAAAAAGTAGGCACACTTATTGGGACAAGTTGTGCCCCCAGTTTTGCCAATATCTTCATGGGTTATTGGAAAGACCTGTAGATAACATCCACCAATCCTTATGCACAGCATGTCGTCCTTCAGGCTAGGTTTACATCTCCGCCTTCCTGCGGGCTGAATTTTGCGCGGGCACAAGAGCCCATTCATTTGAAGTCTCTGCACTTCTTCGGAAAACGCAGCCCTCACAGGAACCTCAGTTCCCAGTACGGTTGCGATTTCCAGTGCGGGCGGTATGCCATTAGAACTAATGGCACCCACCCACGGGTCTGCATTCCTCTGTGTGGGTGGTGACGGATTTTTGTGCGGATCCGTAGCAGCACCACCCGCACAGATGTGAACCAGGGGTCATGGAAGATATATTGATGGCCTAATCATTATCTGGCAGGAATGTGATGAGTCTTTATTGGAATTTATTGATTTCTGTAACAGCATCTCTTTTGGGATACAATTCACATCGGTAATCAACAGAGAAGTTTTAACCTTTCTCGATGTCATGACGACGCAGGTAAGATATGTTTGAGGATACATTTCATACCAGTGGCAGGGAACTCTTATTTGCATCAGATGAGTTGCAATCACCCTGCTAGGAAACAGAATATCCCTGCCAGTCAATTCTGCAAGTTCCATAGGAATTGTACCAGTAAGGAGGATTATAGAGCACAGGGCCATATTCTAAAGGAAACATTTTTGCAGAACGACTACAGTATGATTTTGACCAGGCATTTGACAAATATCTGACCAGGTATAATGATCCTCCCCATAACCCAGTGCTTACAATGAAAGAGGTGGAGTCTAGGCCGTAGATGATTGATGTTAAGCTGAAAATTAAACCAAACGCTCTCCAAAGCATTGGAAAATTTTAAACTGTGACCCAAAACTTGGCCCATGACTACCAGATCATCCAAGGGAAGTTTTCAAGAGGTCCAAGAATGTTAAAATCTTAATAACCCCCAGCAAGTTAACCCACCATAGAGCCACTCCAGTGGGCAGAATACCTAACTTCTTATTCCTGGAGGGCATATTCCAATGTAAAAAATACTATTTCTTAATGTGCTTTTTTCCTTCATTGCCAACAGTCCTTTAAAGATCACTGAGACTTGACCTATGTCATCGACGAATTTCTGACTTGCTCCTCATTTATTACATAGCTGCTCTTGCGGTATATGGGTAGGACAATCAGATCTGTCGCTCTAGGAACATAAGTACAGTGTAGAGAGTGGTTTCCCCAGTATAGTCTATCCAGGCATTGTCGGGCACATCATGACAAGGATTCCAGTGGCCTCAGGGTACTGGCAATTGAGTCCATCTCTGTTTCCCTTCCTGAGGGGGAACAGTTCAAGACCCTCAATGCAAGGTGCAAGAGAGATATTTTGGATTTTCAAAATGGATACCACAAATGAGGAGCTAGATGTACAAACCATTTTATAATGGCTGAGCCACACTAGTCCTTTATGATCTTGATTTTTGGGTATGTTTGTCCCTTTTCACTTTACACACCTTCCAACATCCATTTTTATATATTTTGATAATATCACCATGCATTATTGTTTAGTATTACTATAATTTTTTTAACTTTTTGTTTAAGTGCATCTATATATGTGTTTGTATACACTCTTTATTTGTATAATGAAATATTTTTCTCTTTAGCTATAGAAATGTATCATTTTATTTTTTTACATAATCAAGTATTTTTCGCCCATTACACATATATATGTGTGTTTTTGTATTTTATGTAATTTTGAGTATTTTTAAAATACACTATATTGCCAAAAGTTTTGGGTTGCCTGCCTTTACATGCACATGAACTTTAATGGCATCCCAGTCTTAGTCCGTAGGGTTCAATATTGAGTTGGCCCCGCCCTTTGCAGCTATAACAGCTTCAACTCTTCTGGGAACGCTGTCCACAAGGTTTAGGAGTGTCTGTGGGAGTATTTGACCATTCTTCCCGAAGCGCATTTATGAGGTCAGGCACTGATGTTGGACAAGAAGGCCTGGCTTGCAGTCTCCACTCTTATTCATCCCAAAGGTGTTCTGTTGGGTTGAGATCAGGATTCTGTGCAGGCCAGTCATGTTTCTCCACCCCAAACTGGCTCCCCCATGTCTTTGTGGATTTTGCTTTGTGCACTGGTGCACAGTCATGTTGGAACAGGAAGGGGTCATCCCCAAACTTTTCCCACAAAGTTGGGAGCATGAAAGTGTCCAAAATGTCTTGGTATGCTGGTGCCTTAAGAGTTCCCTTCACTGTAACTAGGGGGCCAAGTCCAACCCCTGAAAAACAACCCCACACCATAATACCCCCTCCACCAAACTTTACACTTGGCACAATGCAGTCAGGCAAGTACCGTTCTCCTGGCAACCGCCAAACCCAGACACGTCCATCGGAATGCCAGATAGAGAAACATGATTTGTCACTCCTGAGTACACGTCTCCACTGCTCTAGAGTCCAGTGGCGGCGTGCTTTACACCACTGCATCCAACTCTTTGCATTGCACTTGGTGATGTAAGGCTTGCAGCTGCTCTGCCATGGAAACTCATTCCATGAAGCTCACTATGCACTGTTGTTGTGCTAATCTGAAGGCCACACCAAGTTTGGAGGTCTTTAGCTATTGACTCTGCAGACAGTTAGCGACTTCTGCGCACTGTGCGCTTCAGCATGAGCTGACCCCACTCTGTCATTTTACGTGGCCTACCACTTGGTGGCTGAGTTGCTGTTGTTCCCAGTTGCTTCCACTTTGTTATAATACCACTAAAAGTTGACTGTGGAATATTTAGTAGCCAGGAAATTTAATGGATGGACTTATTGCACAGGTGACAACCTATCACGGGACCACGCTTGAATTCACTGAGCTCCTGAGAGCGACCCATTCTTTCACAAATGTTTGTAGAAGCAGTCTGCATGCCTAGGGGCTTGATTTTATACATCTGTGGCCGTGGAGGTGATTGGGCCTGAATCCAATTATATGGAGGGCGGGCCCAATACTTTTGGCAATATAATGTATTTTTTAATAGTTTCTTTGCACACACATATGTGTCTCATCCAGTATATACTATGATATTTTTAAAATAATTATTATTATCATCGGGTTTGCAGCCCACATTTGTGTGGGATCGGCAGCCCATTCAATTCCTGTGCCCATCCAATTTCTGTGTCCGACAGGAATTCACTTTGCCTGCATTTTTCTGCATTGTTTGTACATTTTTGAAGCATGCTGATGCACATTTTAAGGTGTTTTACTGTGCTTTTCAATTCTGCGTTATTTTCTTTTCTCAATAAAAGACAAAATAGTGACTGCTAATGCATGTTATACATACTCTTGTAAATAGTCTTTTTATATTTGTATCTGATATACTGTATATGCATTTTGTGGTTTTTTTTTAAAGTCTATTAATGCTTAACTAACTGCATAGAAAGTTTGAGGTTTGATTGAAAGCCTTTACAGAGACATATTTTTCAGTCACAGTGGTCTGCCTTGCTGTATAGACACTACAGGAAGCCATTCAAAACTTAAAATAACAATTTACAAAGTGAAGCACTTCATAGTGCAAAACGTTTGTAAAATGTTAAGCCCCATAGCGTTTTGTTCTGAAAATGCATGGCGTTATTGATTTTTTAAAATGGAGTTTTTGGTCTTTTCAGAATGGATCAATATGTTCAGTAACCTTAGTGGTCGTTCACATTGGTGCAAAGTGATATCTGGTCATTCGGCCCTTTCCGTCTGTAAACACATGACTAAAAAAAATGGCAGGGATGGAGATTGGATCGGTCAGAAAAAACATCTTAGAGTTGTGTTATGCTTCTGGAATGTCCTGTTTTTTCACATAATATTACAGTGTTTCAGGTTCACAATACTGTTTTAATTGGAAACTCCCATATTTACACTGTTCCTGATTCCTGTTCATTATTTGGGAAAAAAATACAATATATATTATTTCGGCTTTTTTGGGGTTCTACTTTTGATGTTGTTTCATGTGTACCATAAAGCCTTTATAATTCTCATCCTATTTACATTATGCATAAGTAGTTCACGTTCGGCTTTTTAAAGTGTGTGTCTAGCCAGTTTAGTTTCAGATAGAGTTGGAAAGAATCAGAAAGGATCCTGTCTGGTTTTTATTGCTACCTGGGGCTCCGGAGAGATTTCCTCTCACTTCCTGTCCTGGTGACAACTATATCACCAAACAGAAACACTGCTAAGAACTGTACAGGCTCCAGGATTTACATGACTAGTCTTTGTCTGAGCCAGCCCCTCAGTCCAGGAAATACATTGCGATCCAAGATGATTCCTGCTCTTTCTGCTTCTGCTCTCTCTATTCCTCTCAAAATGTCTGAAATAGTTAATATTTTAACATTTTTCAGTGCATTCTGGGCATTTTGGAAGGTCTCCTGATGTTATCTTTAAAAACTGCTTTTAAATGCAAACGCGCATAAACGCAGTATGCAAACGCGACTAAACATACAGTACGTTTTTTAACCTGCGTTTTCCAGCTGTCAGTTTCCATCATTCAGAAGAGTTTTCAAAACATCCCGTGTACATGAGCCCTAATGCAGGCCATAGATGGGTCGTTTATCGGCCAAATGTTCGTCCGAATGAAAAATCGGCCGATATTCACACCGTTAGTGGGGCAATGTCGTCGGCCGATTTTCGCCGTTCTTCTCGTTTCTTTTTATTGGTCATGCTGGAAAATCTACAAAAAATGGCCGTTTTTCTTAGGCATTGGTGGCAGCAACGACCGATTTTTCATTTATCGGCCGACAATTCGGCCGATAAACGTCCCGTCTATGGCCTGCATTAGATTGTGTGCACCAGTTTTTACTTTCCTTGCAAAATACATGTCAAAGAGAAATTCACTTTGGATTTATACTTGTATAAGACTCTGTATCTTTCTAGGTGTAAATATTTTTTATACATTTGTATCTTGTGTATGCAGTTAGCTTTTTACAGGCAGAACGTTTATGAAAGTTTT
Organism: Staurois parvus; assembly: GCF_062004578.1. NCBI lineage: Eukaryota > Metazoa > Chordata > Amphibia > Anura > Ranidae > Staurois > Staurois parvus. Next base: position 318,386 of record NW_028318989.1, on the reverse strand, counting down.
ACTAACAGTTAAAAAAAATGGAGGTGTGTTCAAAATCCTTGTAAAAATAAAGTGTAATTATCTTGCAGTTCGCAGTAAATATACTAGAGTGTGGTTTATGGGGACATTTTTTTTTCATTCGCAGTGGTTTGCCTTGCCGTAGAGGCACTACAGGAAGCTATTCAGAGCTTTGAATAACAATTTACAGATAAGAGTACTTCACAGTGCAAAAAATAAAAAGGAACGTAAAGTTTTTGGACCCCTAGTGTCTTGTCCTGAAAATGCATGACGTTATTGATTTTTAAATGGAGTTTGCGTTATATCATACTGTTCTGCGGCCTTAGTCATCCCTAACATGCAAAAATGACTTCTTAGAGCTATGCCGTGTTCCTGGTGCGTCCCGTTTATTTCACATTGTATTCAAATGTTTCAGAATCATACTACCTTTCTGTATTGACCCCCCCAAATTAAACTGCTTTTCACATGTACATATAAAGCTGATCTGCAAACAAATTATTTTATTTAAAAAAAATATTATTTGGGGATCAAAACCATTTGTGGTTTTCTTTATTGTAGACCAGCAATGGGCAAACTACGGCCCGTGGGCCGTATACGGCCCGGCGGACCTTTTAATCCGGCCCGCGGAGCTAGGCTCCCGCTAGGCTCCTCTCACAGTCCGCCCTGAAGACCGGTGTAGCATGAAAATCTGTCTCCTATGAGGATCTGTCCCCCTCGACGTATCTGCGCATGTGCCGGAGATCGCCGATCGGCTGCTAATGCCTGAAACTGGCACATGCACAGATACGTCGAGGGGGACAGATCCTCATAGGAGACAGATTTTCATGCTACACCGGAACGGCGCGGGAACACGGCGAGAGGAACGTGCAGAGCAAAGGTAAGTGAATTGACACAGGGGGGACTTGGGGACTTAATATGGGGAATGAATTACTATAGGGGGGATGAATTACTATAGGGGGGATGAATTACTATATGGGGGATGAATTACTATAGGGGGGATGAATTACTATAGGGGGGATGAATTACTATAGGGGGGATGAATTACTATAGGGGGGTTGAATTACTATGGGGGATGAATTACTATATGGGGGATGAATTACTATATGGGGGATGAATTACTATGGGGGATGAATTACTATGGGGGATGAATTACTATGGGGGATGAATTACTATATGGGGGATGAATTACTATATGGGGGATGAATTACTATGGGGGATGAATTACTATGGGGGATGAATTACTATATGGGGGATGAATTACTATATGGGGGATTAATTACTATGCTTACTATGGGGGAATATTACTATACTTACTATGGATGACACATACACATCATTCATCTACTCTTGGTCCAGCCCCCGGGTCCAATATATGAACCCATTGCGGCCCTCAAGTCAAAAAGTTTGCCCACCCCTGTTGTAGACCCATGAAGGGCACTGGGTTAATGTCTGTGAGCAAAGAAAAGCCCCCTGATTTAGAAAGAGGCAACCACCTTCTTGTCCCTATATTTATTGCATAGCATTGTTCTGATTCCAGACATTGAGTGGGAGGAGCATGTTTTCATGAATCTCAGCTTGTATTACCACTCTGAAGCTAGACTGCTTGACAGAAGCTAATTCTTGAATATTATCGTACAGGATTTATATATTATTATTATTATACAGGATTTATAAATTATTATTATAATACAGGATTTATATATTATTATTATTATTATACAGGATTTATATAATTATTATTATACAGGATTTATATATTATTATTATTATACAGGATTTATAAATTATTATTATACAGGATTTATATATTATTATTATTATTATACAGGATTTATATAATTATTATTATACAGGATTTATATATTATTATTATTATTATTATACAGGATTTATATATTATTATTATTATACAGGATTTATATATTATTATACAGGATTTATATAATTATTATTATACAGGATTTATATATTATTATTATTATACAGGATTTATATATTATTATTATTATACAGGATTTATATATTATTATACAGGATTTATATATTATTATTATTATACAGGATTTATATATTATTATTATACAGGATTTATATATTATTATTATTATACAGGATTTATATATTATTATTATTATACAGGATTTATATATTATTATTATTATACAGGATTTATATATTATTATTATTATACAGGATTTATATATTATTATTATTATACAGGATTTATATAATTATTATTATACAGGATTTATATATAATTATTATTATACAGGATTTATATAGCGCCAACAGTTTGCTCAGCGCTTTACAATATAAAGGGAGACAATACAGCAACAATACAGTTCAATACAAGAGGGATAGGAGGGCCTGATCCTGGGAGCTTACAATCTAAGAGGTAGATATCGGAGTATAAGATAAAGAGTGTATGTGATTATTTTAGGGGAAAAAATGGTCTATTTGTGTTACATGGCGGTTTTTAGTTTCTACGGTTAAAGCAGAACTTTGCTTTCTCAATCAACATTGACTATTTTTAATCCTTACACCGCTAGCATTAGTAAATGGATAGGGTAGTAAATTATATTTGTTTGTTTCAAACTTTTTTTTTTCCTGCATTTCTTCAGTTACTTCCTGGTTTCCATGGCCTAGGCAGATGATGTCATACATCCCAGGAGTCTTCAGGAGGGGCTTTCTCATATAAGCACACCCTCCTGCCTGCACGCCTGAGCTAAGGGCAGATAGATTCCAGATAGTAAATGTTACATCCGACACAACAAACACTTTACTCCTGCACTAGGAAAGGACTCAGTAGACCCAATAGGAATGTTCTGGAATTTTCTGGAATATGCACTGCTTGCTGCCCTCAACAGACCGGGGTGGTCCAAGTACACTGGATACAAATGGAGAAACAGAAAAAGGGCGCACCGACCTAGTGCATTATCGTTTAAAATAATTTATTGAAGAAACAAAATAGGTATCATACTCACAATGGAGTACTCACAATAACACAGGCATGTCAAACTGAACAAGATGTATGATACGCGTTTCGAGGACACAACCTCTTCCTCAGAGCTAGTGGCTCTGAGGAAGAGGTTGTGTCCTCGAAACGCGTTAGCCAGTTGGTCATCCAGGGTTCCATCGTGTAGACTCAGATGTTGTTTGGATCATACATCTTGTTCAGTTTGACATGCCTGTGTTATTATGTCCATTGTGAGTATGATACCTATTTTGTTTCTTCAATAAATTATTTTAAACGATAATGCACTAGGTCGGTGCGCCCTTTTTCTGTTTCTCCATTTGTATCCAGAATAAATGTTACATGAATGTCCTGCCCTTGCATAAGATGGCCATGGCCTAAAATGCTAGGAGGTGTTTTTCAAATTAAATTTTTTTTCATAATATAGCATGAAGACATGGATGGATGGGGGAGTTTGCTTTGAATATTAAAAATGAATTAGATACCGTTTTTGGTTTGTGGTGTTCAGAGGCAGTGTAGTTCTGCTTTAAACTTTACTTTGTACGCAGTAACTACCATTGTTACCATTGTTGTACAGTACATGTTTGTTTTGGGCCAATAGCTTCATTGCTCCTGAAGTTGATATCGTGTTTTCTGAGAGATTTCACCTTTTTAAAAAGCAAAATCGTCAGTATTCGCTTCCATATTTCTAAGTTTACTTTTTGGAAAATCTCTTTGCGATCTAAAATATCAGCATGGGGTGAGCAACACAGCTGGTTCCCATGTTAGATTGTGATGTGTAAGGCTGAAATGTTTGGCATTTGATCTCATAACATGACATAAAGAATCTCACCACTGCCACCATCAGGGGCGGACTGACCATTTGGAAACTCGGGCACTGCCCGGCGGCCCGGGGTCAGTAGGGGGCCCCATGAGATGCCCCTGGTACCTTTTTCATAGGCTTTTTGAGTTTTGGCAAGGACACAGGGTCCCCATGATCCCCTATTGCTCGTGGGCCCCATGAATTGTCAGTCCGCCCCTGGCCACCATTGCAGTTTTTGGGCACCTGGACTCCTAATTCAGTGATCAAATCTTGAAGAGACCTCCAGCTGCCTGGCACTGTTCATCCTAAACTAATTTGCAGCTCCCCCAAGGAAATGCGATTTATGCGATATGTCTTTTAACGCAGTACCATATAACCAATAATATGTACAATTACAAATATTGGAAAATATTTACAAAAAACTGATACAGATGGCAGTTTACAAATACAGCAGTCTTGGGTTTCAGTGTGACCTGTCTTACACACCAGAGTGAGAGCAGTAATTCTGGGATCATCATCATCATGGTTATGCTAAACGAATGACCTGTAAAGGATTTAAAGCCCATGATCAGTTTTGGGTACCATGTTTGTCATCGCTTCACAGGTATGTATCTATTTACTTAACAAAGCCTCATCTTTAATATTTTACCAAAAAATGGGTAATATGTTATGTTTGTGTGCCCTAAAATTAACTTTAGTGTATTTTGTACTGAAAATTGATAAACAGTTGTGCTGGTATTGTGAGACATAAAATTGCAACTACCGCCATTTTATTCTCTGGGATTGCTGCTTTCAGAAAGTATTTAGTCTTTGGGGGATTTGACTAATCTTCAGGCCTTAAATGTACATTTTGTCCTGTGCAAAAATATAAAAATTGACTCTGGCAGTGAAGCATTAAAGGGGCCCCATTATGGTCCCCATCATAGTGTAAAATCAGCTTCTAAATTCAGCTTGTGCAATTATGCTTTGGCAAGAAAACCTGGAAGTTGATTAGTTTCTGTTCAGAGCTGCACCAGGTTTTGCGTTCTCCATTTTTAGTAATTCTACCCCATAGTCCCTGCAGGACACAATGTTGACATAGGGGTCATCATTAGGAAGCACAGTGGCCAGCAGAAGAACACTTAAAAATTTGGATCTGTGTTGGAGTTGCGGCACTGACCGGGGTACGATACTGCATATTTTTTGGGCCTGCCCTAAAATCAAACCCTTCTGGCAAATGGTGGCTGGCACCATTAAGGATCTGATGAGTATTGATGTGGCTTGCGACCCAGCAGCGTGCTTGCTGCAGCTTGTAGACGGCCCCATTAAAAAATATAAGGTCTCGCTAACGATTCAATTTCTAAACGGGGCCAATGCTTTTATTTCCTTGTGCTGGAGATTTGTACACCCACCTACGAGGTCCCTTTTGGTTTTCTAAAGTTAATGAGCTGCGAGACATGGAGGACCTTACAGCTTCTCTGTACGACCGAGGGGAAGTTTTTGGAGACACTTGGAGGCCATGGCAATATTTTGTGTATACTGATTCTTATCTTCAGGCACCCTCATAGCCGGTTTGAAGGGGCCCGATGTCTGGCTTGTCTTGCTTTGTTTGCTGTTCGGGGCCCCAGAATGGGAGGGCTGATTCACTCTCCTCTGCTATCTTTTTTGCCTTGTTTTTCTATTTTTCTTGGTCCTTTCTTGTCCGATCCTTCCTTGTTCCCGCTTCTCTTCCTTATCCCCTTTCTTTCTGGTTTTCTTCCCCAATTTCATCCACCCTTTTTTCTCTTGCCCTTTTCTCTTCCTTTTGTGCCCTGTTCTTACCTTTTTTTTCGTACTTCCCCTGTGTACCCATAGTTTTTTGTTTTTTTTTTGTTGATTTCTCAATTGACAGAGAATTCTTTATTGAAATAGTTTTCTCAGTTGGTTGCCTGAGATCCCTGGTGGGATCTCTATTCCACATTTCTAAGATATCTGGATGGACAGTTGTCTGTGTGGCCCATGTTGTTGGCTACTTGTATTTGGACCATTGCCATATCAGCTGGTCGGGACCACACCGTACCATGCACCTTCTTTTATTTGTTATTACCTATCTCAGTTTCTACCATGCTGTTGTTTGTTTACCTGATTATTGGTTATGTTTGACCCGTACACTGCCATTTGCTATGTAGTTTTTGTGTACTTCTTATTGTACGTTTTTTGGCTACTCTGCAAAAAAAAAAATTAAATAAAATGTATAAATAAAGGAATTAAAAAAAAAATGTGGAATATTATTAACGCTCAGAATTCTCAGAGGGAGTGAGTTTTCTGTAGACTAGGCGCCTTAAAGGTTTATGGCTCCTCAGATTCCTTTCCTTCCCCCAGACAGGGTTCCATTAAGGTTTCCATGCAAGCACTGCATCTTTCTGAAATCTGCTATGAGCTGTATTGTACATGACCAGCCGGGTAATGTTATCTCTAGAAACCATAGTGTAGTGTTATCTCTAGAAACCATTCCTATACTCATAGGAACACCTGTATGCAGTATTGGCTGCAAAGGAACAATACTAGAATATGTAGGGGAGGAGGGACTGAAGGACAGTAGAATAAAAAAAGCAGAAGAGGAATAAATGAAGATATATCTGAGAAGGAATATAAAGTATTTTCTATGTGTAAAATGGTAAGTCAGGACTTTAATAACCTCTTAGGAAAACTGTTGTACATTTACAGTAAAGGAAAAACAGTCTTGTCATTTATCACCACAGGTCTAGCATTGGGCTATGTGTCACTGATCAGCTCCTATCTACTCTGCATTTCAAGGAAACAGTCAGGGACATTATTTTATAGATTTTTCCCTGCAGGCTTCTTACATCACCTCTCGCCCCCGGCCATCACTGTTCCATCTAGCAGTGTATGCAATTAGGTGCTGCCTTCCTGAACAATTACCGCGTGATGCAAAACTCACCCCTGTCCTTGGAAGATTTAGTATTGCTTTACACAGCGGAGTCATGAAGAACCAGCTTGGAGCCCACCCCTATCGCGAATAATTGTTGTCATAATTGGCAGCGTCGCTATTTTTCCCAGAAAGCATTTGATTGTGAATATAGGATCACACTGGTTATTGTCTTTATGTGCCTGTGTGTACAGTCCTTGTGCTATTTAAATCCACCAAAACATGATTTTCCAGAATCCTGTGGATATTTTTCTTTTCCTTGGGTAGGGCAATATATTTCAGCTAAACTGATTGCAAGAAAAAAAGTAAACACATTTTTAATTATGTAAATTGTGTAAATGAATCTTCAGAATTGTATAACTGTTTTCATTATTGCTAAATATCGACTTTTCTTTATAAATAGGTAATGAAATGAAAGACAAATACATGACAAATATAAGACAAGTACATGAAAGACAAATACATAAAGATAAGTACATAAGTATGACGTCAAGCAAGTATATTTGACTAGAATAGTACCCATACTAAAATCCCAATCCTAAATGTATTTACCGTATATACTCGAGTATAAGCCGAGTTTTTCAGCACATTTTTGTGCTGAAAAACGGCCCCCTCGGCTTATACTCGAGTCAACGTCTGCAGATGACATGCCGTGCCTGTCATCTGGACACACCCCCGGGATCAATCCTCGCCGGTGATTGGCCACCGGAACTGTAGCTCAGGAGAGGCACACAGGCGCCCAATCACCGGCGAGAAGGTGGAGCTTGGAGAGGAGGAGCCGAGCGGCACCGCGAAGATCGAGTGAGTGAAGAGGAGGAGAGCGGCCGGAGAAGGAAGACATCTGACCGGTAAGTGTGTACCATGGGAGAGGGAGGGAGCGAGCGAGCCCAGGCTGGAGCAGGGGTCACCAACGATGGGGCACTATTCCTCCCCCCACTGACACCAACGATGGGGCACTATTCCTCCCCCCACTGACACCAACGATGGGGCACTATTCCTCCCCCCACTGACACCAACGATGGGGCACTATTCCTCTCCCCACTGACACCAATGATGGGGTACTATTCCTCCCCCCTCGGCTTATACTCGAGTCAATAGTTTTTCCCAGTTTTTTGTTGTAAAATTAGGTACCTTGGCTTGTATTCGGGTCGGCTTATACTCGAGTATATACGGTATTCTATAAAATTCAAGGTTAGTACAATACATAGAACCCACTATCATCCATTGCAGCCTTGATGGAGTTTACAATATAAAATCCCCACCCCAGACATACAGTTGTGTTCAAAATAATATCAGTCAGACATCACTAACCTGATCAATTTTTGTTTTTGGTAGAAATGATATTTCTACATGGCAAATAATTTACTAGCAGGTGTAGTAGAGTAATAGAAATCCAACAGACCCAACAGTCATGACATGCATGCTGCTGATTCTGTGTCATTGAATCACTAATTGAAAGGGGCATGTTCAAAATAATAGCAGTGTGGAGTTCTATTAGTGAGGTCATTCATTCTTTGAAAAACAGGTGGCAATTATTGCCCTTATTTAAGGAAGGAAGGCAGCAAATGTTGTACATGCTGGTTACAGTGCATTTCTCTCTGAAATTCTGAGGAAAATGGGTCGTTCCAGACATTGTTCAGAAGAACAGCGTACCTTGATTAAAAAGTTGATTGGAGAGGGGAAAACATATAAAGAAGTACAGAAAATGATAGGCTGCTCAGCTAAAATGATCGCAAATGCTTTAAAATGGCAACCAAAACCTGAAAGACGTGGAAGAAAGCGAAAAACTACGATTCGATTGGATAGAAGAATAGCCAAAATGGCGCGGACTCAGCCAACAATCAGCTCCAGGAAGATGAAAGAAGGTGTAAAGTTCCCTGTGAGGACTGTTACAATTAGAAGACGCCTATGTGAAGCCAAGCTATCTGCAAAAAGCCCCCGCAAAGTCCCACTGTTGAAAAAAAGACGTGCTGAAGAGGTTACAATTTTCCAAAGAGCACATTGACTGGCCTAAAGAGAAATGGCGCAACATTTTGTGGACTGATGAAAGTAAGATTGTTCTTTTTGGGTCTAGTGGCCGGAGACAGTTTGTCAGACGACCCCCAAACACTGAATTCAATCCACAGTACACTGTGAAGACAGTGAAGCATGGTGGTGCAAGCATCATGATATGGGGATGTTTCTCATACTACGGTGTTGGACCTATTTATCGCATACCAGGGATCATGGATCAGTCTGAATACATCAGAATACTTGAAGAGGTCATGCTGCCTTATGCTGAAGAGGAAATGCCCTTGAAATGGGTGTTCCAACAAGACAACGACCCCAAACACACCAGTAAACGTGCAACATCTTGGTTCCAGACCAACAAGATTGACGTTATGGAGTGGCCAGCCCAGTCCCCGGATCTTAATCCAATAGAAAACTTGTGGGGTGACATCAAAAATGCAGTTTCTGAGGCAAAACCAAGAAATAGAGAAGAACTGTGGAATATAGTCCAATCATCCTGGGCTGGAATACCTGATCACAGGGGCCAGAAGTTGGGTGACTCCATGCAACACAGATGTACAGCAGTTCTCAGAAACAGTGCGACTACAACCAAATATTCATTAAGTGATTCAAAGGAAAGCAAAATCTTCAAACATTTTTCAGTTTATATAGTGAATGTTTGAGTTTGTAAAGAAGAATACAAACACTGCTATTTTTTTGAACAGTCTAATATTCACTTTTCTTCAATTTTTTTAGAGGAACAACACAAATTTGATCTATTTTTCTTCATGTTTTGATTTGGAATAGAATGTGTCGTGTTCCCAATGCATTTGTGTGTATGGAAATAAAAGCTATTAGAAGGATTTTGAGCTTTATTCACTTTTTTCAACACACTGCTATTATTTTGAACACAACTGTACATGTACACATTTACATAATGTTTAGGGTCAGTTTGTTCAGCTGTCAGTGAATCTAGCAGGGTATGGGTTGTGACAGAAAACTGAAGTTCAAAAGGAAAGTCCACAAAATTAGCGAACATTGTTCCTGGAGAGGTGCAATCACTGAAAACTGCAAAACTGGAAAACTTCCCCCTCCCTTGATAAAAAGAATATTTGTATAGTTGTATACCTCACATTATGATAAAAGCATGTTTTCACCTTTGCCTACCCAAGGTTATTGCAGCCTTTCTTCCATTGGTACTCATTTTTCTGTAATTATGCATGCATGACAAAGCAACAGGTTCACTTTAATACAGGGGTTTGCAACCTGTGGCCCATGGACCACATGCCAAAGACGGCTATGAATGTGGCCCAACACAAAATTGTAAAGTTACTTAACCACTTGCCTACCGGGCACTTATTCCCCCTTCCTGCCCAGGCCAATTTTCAGCTTTCAGCGCTGTCGTATTTTGAATGCCAATTGCGCGGTCATGCAACACTGTACCCCTATGAATTTTTTTAAATTTTTTATCACACAAATAGAGCTTTCTTTTGGTGGTATTTAATCGCCGCTGGGTGTTTTATTTTTTGCGCTATAAACAAAGAGCAAAACATTTGAAAAAAAAATGTTTCTCTTTTGTTTCTATTATAAAATTTTGCAAACAGGCCATTTTTCTCCTTCACTGAAGCATGTTGATGAGGCTGCACAGATAGGCGGCACAGATGGGCAGCACTGATGGGAACTGATAATGCTGCATTAATATGCAACAATGATGGGCACTGATGGGTGGCACTGACTGACGGCACTGACTGTCAGCACTGATGGGTGGCACTGCTGGGTGACAATGCTGGGCACAGGTGGGTGGCACTACTAGGCACTGCTGGACACTTGTGGGCGGCGCTGCTGAGCACAGGTGGGCAGCACTGGTGGGTGGCACTGCCCTGATGATCGGTGCCAATCCGTCCTCTGACAATTGCCGGTTATCGGCAGTACTTTCCCCGCGCTGTGACAGCGCGAGGAAATTGCAGCCGATAACCGGCAATTGCATTTATCGGTGATCTGCTGTGTCATTGGACACGGCTGATCACGTGGTAAAAGGCCGCTGTGATTGGCCCCTTTCCACATCACGTGATCAGCTGTGTCCATAGGACACAGCAATCACGAAGATCGCCAGGGGTGTGCGGGAGGGCGCGTTCTGGGAGGACATCATATGACGCTCTCCCAGAACTGGACAACCGCTCTGTAGCCGTCATTCGACTATAGTGGGGTTGGCAAGTGGTTAAAAAAAAATTATTTTTCTTTGTTTTGAATTTTTTGTAAAAATGCATTTACACTTAGCAAACACATACAACCTTATTCATGTCATCAGTTTCCATCAACAGCTACAGTCAGGTCCATAAATATGGGACATCGACACAATTCTAACATTTTTGGCTCTATACAGCACCACAATGGATTTGAATTGAAACGAACAAGATGTGCTTTAACTGCAGACTGTCAGCTTTAATTTGAGGGTATTTACATCCAAATCAGGTGAACGGTGTAGGAATTACAACAGTTTGCATATGTGCCTCCCACTTGTTAAGAGACAAAAAGTAATGGGACAATTGGCTTCTCAGCTGTTCCATGGCCAGGTGTGTGTTATTCCCTCATTATCCCAATTACAATGAGCAGATAAAAGGTCCAGAGTTCATTTCAAGTGTGCTATTTGCATTTGGAATCTGTTGCTGGCAACTCTCAAGATGAGATACAAAGAGCTGTCACTATCAGTGAAGCAAGCCATTATTAGGCTGAAAAAACAAAACAAACCCATCAGAGAGATAGCAAAAACATTAGGCGTGGCCAAAACAACTGTTTGGAACATTCTTAAAAAGAAGGAACGCACCGGTGAGCTCAGCAACAGCAAAAGACCCGGAAGACCACGGAAAACAACTGTGGTGGATGAGCGAAGAATTCTTTCCCTGGTGAAGAAAACACCCTTCACAACAGTTGGCCAGATCAAGAACACTCTTCAGGAGGTAGGTGTATGTGTGTCAAAGTCAACAATCAAGAGAAGACTTCACCAGAGTGAAAACAGAGGGTTCACCACAAGATGGAAACCATTGGTGAGCCTCAAAAACAGGAAGGCCAGATTAGAGTTTGCCAAACGACATCTAAAAAAGCCTTCACAGTTCTGGAACAACATCCTATGGACAGATGAGACCGAGATCAACTTGTACCAGAGTGATGGGAAGAGAAGAGTATGGAGAAGGAAAGGAACGGCTCATGATCCTAAGCATACCACCTCATCAGTGAAGCATGGTGGTGGTAGTGTCATGGCGTGGTAGTGTCTTCAGGGAAGCCTACCCCACCCTCACCTAACTGCTGCTCTCCTTCATTCCTCCTACCACTCCATCCCCCACAGCTACTTCCTCCTGTACCACTACCCCCTCCCTCCTAGACTGTGAGCTCGAAAGAGTAGGGCCCTATAACCCCTCGTGTGCTGTTTGTAGTTGCTGTAATGTTTCATGTATTGTCCCCCCCTCTATTGTACAGCGCTGAGCAAACCCTTTGGCGCTATATAAACTCGATGTAATGTAATGCGTGGGCATGTATGGCTGCCAATGGAACTGCTTCTCTTGTATTTATTGATGATGTGACTGCTGACAAAAGCAGCAGGATGAATTCTGAAGTGTTTCGGGCAATATTATCTGCTCATATTCAGCCACATGCTTCAGAACTCATTGGACGCCGCTTCAGAGTGCAGATGGACAATGACCCAAAGCATACTGCAAAAGCAACCAAAGAGTTTTTTAAGGGAAAGAAGTGGAATGTTATGCAATGGCCAAGTCAATCACCTGACCTGAATCCGATTGAGCATGCATTTCACTTGCTGAAGACAAAACTGAAGGGAAAATGCCCCTAAAACAAGCAGGAACTGAAGACAGCTGCAGTAGAGGCCTGGCAGAGCATCACCAGGGATGAAACCCAGCGTCTGGTGATGTCTATGCGTTCCAGACTTTAGGCTGTAATTGACTGCTAAGGATTTGCAAACAAGTATTAAAAAGTGAAAGTTTGATTTATGATTTTTATTCTGTCCCATTACTTTTGATCCCTTAACAAGTGGGAGGCACATATGCAAACTGTTGTAATTCCTACACCGTTCACCTGATTTGGATGTAAATACCCTCAAATTAAAGCTGACAGTCTGCAGTTAAGGCACATCTTGTTTGTTTCATTTCAAATCCATTGTGGTGGTGTATAGGGCCACAAAATGTTAGAATTGTGTCGATGTCCCAATATTTATGGACCTGACTGTATATTTATGAGCAACTATTTTCAAGGATGAAGCACATAAAGGGCAAAATTAGGACCAAAATATCTGATGAGCACCTTGAGAATTCATTGAGAATTGCTGCTACATCCATCCAACCAGATATTGATGCGTTAGTTTATCAAAAACAGAGTCAAATATCGCACTAGTTTTATGTTGCCCTCTTTTACTTTTATAATAAAAAAATTTACAAAAAAATGCAGTGATAGGTACATTATCTATATCAGTGACTATTAACTTGTGATCTGCCCGACTTTTTATGCTCATCAGCTATTCTTATTGTTAGTGTATTTTATATGTGGCCCAAGACAATTCCTCTTCTTCCAATGTGACCCCAGAAAGTCAAAAGGTTGGACACCCCTGGTTTAATAGATGCTCTCTTTGCCGGTACCATATGTTTATTTTTTCTTCGCTTCCTTGACTCTCTGTTCAGTTGCCGGGAGTGAAGAAAAATACTCAGTACTTTTTGGTATGCGGCAGCTTGTGTCTCCATCCCACATGACAGAGCTGTGCTCGGCAATTAGCACCCGAGGCACCCAGCGCTGTCACAAGTGGGCAATGAGAGAGTCCTCAACTCTGAAAAGTTGTGACTGGAGCCTCTTAAAGGTATACTTTCTGTGCTCCTGGTGGCCTAACAGATTGGTGGGAGAACAAATGAAAAAAAAAACACACGGTAAAACCTGTGAAATAACGTTACAATATAATGTGTTGACACCACCACCCTAATAGCTACTCTCTTTGCTCATGGTGTCCTAATGGAGTGATGAGCAAGAGATGGAAAGGTCAATATATGCAACTAATGGGCTCGTGTAGGGCAAAACAGCAGGTTCACTTTAAGACAGCAATTACTGTCTGTGACTGTTCCCCTTCCTGAGCCTAACACATTGATATCCTTAGAACTTTAGGTTTTCTTGCGGTGTGAGCAATGATGAATCTAGTGTGAAACTAATTGGATGCATATGATACAGTTATACTTGTGCCTTAGGCTGGTGGAATCCAACCATTGACATTAGATAGTGATCTAATACACAATCCAACTAGTGAGCTACATAGTTTTTCAAATGCTTGTTTTATTAATATGTATTCTAGGATCAATGGATATGTAATAAGGTAGTGTATAATGACATCTGTCATGCTAAGCTGAGCTTGGCTAAAACCGGAGTGATTAGATCAAGGGTCTCCAAACTATGGCCCTCCAGCTGTTGAAGTACTACAAGTCCTATCATGCCTCTGCCTCTGGGAGTCTTGCCTGTGGCTGTCAAGAGTCTTGCAAGGCCTCATGGGTCTTGTAGTTCCTCCACACCTGGAGGGCCATAGTTTGGAGACCCCTGGATTAGATTAAAAATATCCAAGCTGGCTGGTTAAAGGTTAAAAATAAAAAGAATAATAAATGCACATTTTTTTGCAAGTAAAAAAATGTGCATTTATTTATTTTTTTTTCTTAGTAGCCTGCAGATCAGGCTCCTGCAGACTCCTAGTAGCTGTATGTCCATACCACATGTAGGGGCAGACAGTTACCGAAGAGCAGGAAGAATCAATGAACCGCGAGAGCGCTCCCCAGTGCCCTTGTAGTTCATTGAGAACTACAAGCCATTAGCCACGGTGGCAGATGTGACTGTGTGGGCATTTTCAAAATGTGACTGCAGGTGCAGGGAGAAGATCCCTTGCCCGCTTTCATTGGTGGGGATCGAGGGGTGGGGGCAGGTGCTCCTAAGAAACATGTTATGCCCTAAATATGGGTGTAACATGTTACTAAAGGGAAATTATCCTTGAACTGTTCACCCATAAATGAATGACTTTCCTTTATTTTGGGGGATTGTCACACTTATGGAACCTAATCTCTCTGCCCTTCTTTCCTCCTCAGCTGTCCCTCTATTTGATTCTGGTGTATGAACCGCTATAAACAATATACTTTTTAACTTTTAAGTGTTAAACTACATCAAAACTTTCACCCAACCTCTGAATGACTACAGTTGTTATTTTGAAAGGCCATTACCCCAAATACCCCCAAATGGCCCCTTTTTGGAAAGTACACAGTCCAAAGTATATCATAAGAGGCATGGTGAGTTTTTTGAAGTTGTAATTTTTGTCACAATGTTTTGGAAAATGAAGAAATTAAATAAACTTTGTTTTGTTTTTTCACAAAGTTGCCATTTTAACAAGTTGTTTTTTTCTCATTAATCTATACTTGGTACCTGATAATGACAAAGTAAAAACAGAATTTTAGAAATGTCTGTGAATTTATTAAAAAGAAAAAACCTGAAATATCACATGTACTTACTGTAAGTATTCAGACCCTTTACTCAGTACTTTGTTGAACCACTTTTGGCAGCAATTACAGCCTTGAGTCTTTTTAGGTATAACATGGCAAGCTTTGCATACCTGGATTGGGGGATTTTCTGCCATTCTTCTTTGCAAGTCCTCTGTAGCACAGTCAGATTGGATGGGGACTGTCAGTGGACAGCCGTTTTTAAGTCTGTCTGGAGATGTTGAATAGTGTTCAAGTCAGGGCTGTGGCTGATCCGCTCTAGGACATTCACATAGTTTTTCCTAAGCCACTCCTATGTTGTCATGGCTGTGTGCTTAGGATCGTTGTCATGTTGGAAGATGAACCTTCGGCCCAGAGGTCCTGAGCGCTGTGAAACAGGTTTTGAGGATATTTCTGTACCTGTACTTTGCTGTATTCAACGTTCCTTCATCCCTGACTATTTTCCCAGTCTGTGCTGCTGAAAAGCACCCCCACAGTATGATGGTGCCACCACCATGCTTCACTGTTGGGATGGTGTTGGGCAAGTGATGACACCATCCCACTCAGGCATCAACAGCAAGGCTCCTACTTTCCATTCATCATACATCTGCATCAGAGGCTGGTCATCAGCTCTGAGGAAAGGGATTCATCCCCGAAACGCGTCAGCCATTGACCGCACTGACAGTGAGAACACCTTGCCTGCCGTTGTGGCCATTGTCATTTTTCTATGCTTTTTAGATACATGCTTCGTCTGTGAGTATGTTTTTATTATTCTTTCACTCCTACAATAAACCTTGGATAATGCACTAGGTGTGTGCGCCACCTGTTTTTTTCTCTATCTAGTGGCTGATCTCCCCGTCTGAGGAGGGCTGCACCCCTGAAGCATTTCCTTTGGTTTTCGCTGTCCTGGTACCCTTGACTTCCCTTTTGGCTGTGCATATCCTGAGGCGCTGGAGAGTACATACGCTATCCGGTTCAAGTGATGAGCGGTGCCTGTTTTCCTCAAGACATAATGTTTAGAATGGAAGCCAAACAGTTCAATCTTGGTTTCATCAGACCAGAGAATCTTGCTTTTTTGTAAAGTCCAAGTGGGCTTTCACGTGTTTTGCACTAAGTAGAGGCTTCTGTCTAGCCACTGGCATAAAGCTGACATTGGTGGGAGGGATACAGTGATGGTTGTCCTTCTGGAACTTTGTCCCATCTGCACACAGGATCTCTGGTGCTTAGTCAGGGTGACCATCCGATTCTTGGTTAACTCTCTTACTAAAACCCTTCTTCCACGATTGCTCAGTTTGGCTGGGCGAGAAGCTCTTGAAACAATCCTGGTTGTGACAAACTTCAATTTGAGAAACATACAGTGGGGATTGAAAGTTTGGGCACCCCAGCTAAAAATTTGTATTAATGTGCATAAAGAAGCCAAGGAAAGATGGAAAAATCTCCAAAAGGCATCAAATTACAGATTAGACATTCTTATAATATGTCAACAAAAGTTAGATTTTATTTCCATCATGTACACTTTCAAAATAACAGAAAACAAAAAAATGGCATCTGCAAAAGTTTGGGCACCCTGCAGAGTTAATATCTTGTACTGCCCCCTTTGGCAAGTATCACAGCTTGTAAACGCTTTTTGTAGCCAGCCAAGAGTCTTTCAATTCTTGTTTGAGGTATCTTTGCCCATTCTTCCTTACAAAAGTCTTCCAGTTCTTTGAGATTTCTGGGCTGTGCATCAGGCTTGTCTATTCATTTGCAAAGTTCAAACGACGATTTTTGTGGTGAGGACGTAGAAGCGGTTTTCGTCTGATGACTCTTCCATGAAGACCATATTTGTACAAGTATTTCTTTATAGTGGAATAGTGTGCCACAACTCCAGTGTCTGCCAGATCTTTCTGGAGGGATCGTGCAGTCAAACGTGGGTTTTGAATTGTTTTTCTCACAATCCTGCGAGCTGTCCTGTCTGATATTTTTCTTGGTCTTCCAGATGTTGCTTTAACTTCCACTGTTCCTGATGACTGCCATTTCTTAATTACATTCCGAACAGAGGATATTGACATCTGAAAACGCTTTGCTATCTTCTTATAGCCTTCTCCAGCTTTGTGAGCGTCAACTATTTTCAGTTTCAGTTTTCTAGACAACTGCTTAGAAGAACCCATGGTGCTGATTGTTGGGGCAAGGTCAGATGAGTCTGGGCATTTAAAACCTTTGAGATTGACATCACCTGGTCTTCCCAGACGATGATTGAGAACAATCCATGACACTGGCAGGTCTCAGCTTGGCAAAGGGGGCAGTGCATGCTATAAATTCTGCAGGGTGCCCAAACTTTTGCAGACGCCATTTTTTTGTTTTCTGTTATTTTGAAAGTGTAAATGATGGAAATAAAATCTAACTTTTGTTGACATATTATAAGAATGTCTAATCTGTAATTTGATGCCTTTTGGAGATTTTTCCATCTTTCCTTGGCTTCTTTATGCACATTAATACAAATTTTTAGCTGGGGTGCCCAAACTTTCCATCCCCACTGTATAGGCTACTGTGCTCTTGGGAACATTCAGTGCAACAGAATTTTTTTGTACCCTTCCCCAGATTGATATTGCCTTGCAATAATCCTGTCTCTGAGTTCTGCAGGCAGTTCATTTGCCTCTTGGTGTTTGCTCAGATACAGTGTACATTGTCAGCTATGAGGCCTTTTATAGAGAAGTGTGTGCCTTTCCAAATCCTGTCCAATCAATTGAATTTACAACAGGTGGACTCTAGTCAAGGTGTAGAAACATCTAAGCAATGATCAAGGGAAATGGGTGGGGGGGGGGGGGTGTAACCTGAGCTAAAATTCAGGTGTTGTTGCAAAGGGTCTGAATACTAGTGCCAATGTAATATTTCAGTTTTCCTTTTTCATACATTTCAAAACATTTTTAAAATTCCATTTTCATTTTGTCATTATGGGGTACTGAGTGTAAATTAATGAGAAAAAAAATGAATTTAACTGTTGTATCAGGCTGCAACATAACAAAAGTGAAGGGGGTCTGAATACTTTATGAAAGCACTGTACCATAGTTTTGTAGACTCTATAACTTTCACAAAGACTAAATAATATACACTGATTTGGGTGCATAATTTGTCAGACATGCATTTCTTTTGAATTTTTTGTTGCTATGCTGTCTCTCAGTGTTACAATACACCTACAATTCGATTTTTAGACTGATAATTTCTTTGTGAGTGGGCAAACATTCAAAATCAGCAGGGGATCAAATACTTATTTCCTTCACTGTACTAAAATAATTGCACTGCCGTGTTCTGTGTGATACCAGATATAGTGAATGCAGGGTCCTTGGTTTAGTAACACTTTAAAGTGCTACTAAACCCACAACAGTACAATCAGTCTGTATATGCAGTGAATCATGCTTCTTATACTCACTGTGGAACCTAAGCGGTTAATCCTCTCCATTGTGTATAAACGCTGTTTGATCCTGTCTTCTATGATCCTCCCCTTCTTCCAGTGTCCCCCTCTTATCTCCTGATAAGACATATATTTGTGGAGTCACTCTGCAAATGCTCAGGGTCCTGGGTTTAGTAACATTTTTTAAGTCAGACTGAAACTTTCAGCTAAATATATTCAGGGTGCATCAAAACAAAAGGTGATTAATTTCTTGCTAAAGCAGCTACAGCTGCCACAGCAGAAAAGCATGTCCTTTCAGCAGCTGCAGCATAGAACCCTTGCTCTCTGTGTGAAAGCAGTGGTCTCATTTCAGCAGTCCGACACGCACCCTACTGAGTCAGACCTATTCAGCAAAGCTTCTGCTCCATGCTCCTGATGCTTGAAGAGGTCCAGCTCTGACTCCGTAGTTGATGTGCTGCAAAGAGGTCATTGGTTTATTACAGAGAACTGGGGTCCCTCTCTGCATCTGCTGCCAGAGGGCCGGCTTTTTTACTCAAGAGGTGGCTGACTTTTAAGGAAAACTGTAAGGTTTTGCACCTTTTATTGCTGTAATGCATCTGGAATGTATTTAGCATTTCATGTCCAAGCCTCTGATGGTTTAAAGTGCATACAGTATGTAACTTCACATGCCATATTCATAACCTTGATTGTATGAGGTTTACATTGTATAACATTTTCAATATGTGCTTTAGAAAATATAATTTTATATGAAATGCTGGGACCCTGTTAAAATAAATTTGAATAAACTCCATATTCTCAGTTGGGCTCTGCTGGTCCTTCATTGGCTAAGTGGATAAAAAAAAATAATCTTGTGGAAATGAGGCAAATTGTTATGTCATCTGTATCTTTACCCATCCTGACTGGCTAAGACAGTTTGAGGTTTTCCTCTCATATCTTTGAAAAAGCAGTACAGAAATAGTCTTTTCTTATCTTTCCTGGACAAGGAAACTTGTGCATCTTTGTGTATATTGTTGATTGACTGCTTCTCTTTCAGTTTAAAATGCCTTGTGATTGGATTCATCATGTTTTTACCTGAGTATTAGCATTTGTATGTAGGTGGAAACCTGTTTGCTAAAATCTTATATCCACTATATTGCCAAAAGTATTGGGCCAGCCCTCCAAATCATGTGATTCAGGTGTTCCAATTACCTCCATGGTCACAGGTGTATAAAATCAAGCACCTAGGCATGCAGACTGCTTCTACAAACATTTGTGAAAGAATGGGTCGCTCTCAGGAGCTCAGTGAATTCAAGCGTGGTACCGTGATAGGTTGTCACCTGTACAATAAGTCCATCCGTGACATTTCCTGGCTACTAAATATTCCACGCTCAACTGTTAGTGGTATTACAACAAAGTGGAAGCAACTGGGAACAACAGCAACTCAGCCACCAAGTGGTAGGCCACGTAAAATGACAGAGCGGGGTCAGCGCATGCTGAAGCGCACAGTGCGCAGAAGTCGCCATCTGTCTGCAGAGTCAATAGCTAAAGACCTCCAAACTTTGTGTGGCCTTCAGATTAGCACAACAACAGTGCATAGAGAGCTTCATGGAATGGGTTTCCATGGCCGAGAAGCTGCATCCAAGCCTTACATCACCAAGTGCAATGCAAAGCGTCAGAATCGGTGGTGTAAAGCACACCACCACTCAAAGTCCAGAATTTATACGGCTTGTCTGAGCTGTCAGAAAAAAGGGGCTGAGAGCTGAAATTGTACACTGCAGAGCTCAGTGAGGAGAGCTCTGAGAGCTGATTGGAGGGAAGGGACACATCTCTCTTCACACAACACACAGAAACAGAGCTGAGGCTATCAATTTACTGGAAGTGTCCCTCCCCCATCACCATTTTTCTCTTGGTGTCAGGAAAACTTGTCAGAAGTGATCCATGCTGGTAGCAGAGGAATGAGGCAGCAGACAAAAATTACATTTCGTTCTCTGGACAGAGCCAAGTACATACTATAGAGGAATATGCATTGTTCATATTTTATGTCTGAGGTTTACAATCGCTTTAAAATACCTGGTTGTCTTGATTGGGTATGTCCTGTTTTGGGTGACAACACTTTGTCCCTATCTCCCAGTTGCTATTCTGTGTTGTTCTCGGTGAGACAAGGGAGCCAACCTTGTGCAATAATATGCAGCCACAGCTGGAGCACAAGCATATAGACATAAAGAGGCTGCTATATCACTACTGAACTGCAGATAAGGATGAAAAAGGAAAAAGTATTTTCTAAAAAGAAACAAAAACTATATTAAAATATCAAATATCATCCAGGCAGGGTTTATATAAACTATAGATGTGTGCATTAAATGGAAGTAAGGCTTGTGAAAGAAAGAAAGTGTGAAAGTCTATTTGTTTTGTTGCAGGCCACCAAAGCCCACATTAAACTGAACACAAAGAAACTGTATCAGGCAGATGGATATTCTGTAAAGGAGCTGCTGAAGGTAACCACTGTCCTGTACAACGCTATGAAAACCAAAGGTATTGACACTATCCAGGCTGGGGAGGAAGACACATCCAATTTCAAGTTTGATCTGGGAAACAAGGTCAGTATTAATTTCCTATTTGTTTCTTGTTCTTTTATCATTCTTTTAAAATTTTAGCTAGTACCAGCATACCTCTGATGTCCTCTTCTCTGTGCACTGAATAGGGTCCCTGCCAGGGGCGGACTGACAACTCATGGGGCCCCGGGCAATAGGGGATCATGGGGCCCCTGTGTCCTTGCCCAAACTCAAAAAAGCCTATGAAAAAGGTACCAGGGGCATCTCATGGGGCCCCCTACTGACCCCGGGCCCTCGGGCAGTGCCCGAGTTTCCAAATGGTCAGTCCGCCCCTGGTCCCTGCCCTATATTTGGATTGGCACCTTTAGGATTCACAAGGTCTCTGCACCCAACAGTGCTTAATACTTTCAGAGTCAGTTTTCAGTGAAGACATGTATTTGCTTTCTGTGATCTTCTAGTGAACTTTTGACTATCTCAGAGATAGTCAAAAGTTCACTTCGTTCTCTGGACAGAGACAAGTACATACTATAGAGGGACTGCTCTTCTTTTGGTGTGCGAGAGCATCTGCAAGTATTAATGGTTTCACAGCCAATTTCTAAGCCAGTGTGAAGACCCAATTCCCTGATAGGATGAAGGTTGATGGTCTTACAATGCCCTCTCAAAAGGGCTCAAAGGTTGATGGTCTTGCAATGCCCTCTCAAAAGGGCTCAAAGGTTGATGGTCTTGCAATGCCCTCTCAAAAGGGCTCAAAGGTTGATGGTGAAAGTAGGTAGGTGGTCTTTTTCCTGTTCCGTGGGGGCCCCCTCAAGATACCAACGGTCACACCTGGACACAGCTACGAGATCTCGGAAAGTGAATGCACTCAAATCACCTCAGTTGCGATTGCAAACACTTCAGTTTTATTGGCATAACGTCAGGGTTATTATACTGTAGTCTTTAGGCAAACACACCCTCAGACTTTCCAATCAAATACATGTACATTATTTTACCTTAACTCAACAATTATTTGTATGAGGTTTGCATTTTCACTCTTCTGCTTTATCTATCATACCATATCTGCTCTATCGCCCAGGCCATGGCTGTAATCTGACCCAACACCCAAGTTGTGGTTAAAACTTTTCAGAAGTGAGAGTAAACCTTATCTGCTTTTTTGTAAGGGTTTGCAAAAACACTCATTTCTACATGAAGCTGAGATAGACAGTTTTGTTAGTGTGCACACATCTCATATACATATATTAAACTAGCATCTTGTATTAGTGTATACAAAATGGATTCAGTTATATTCCATTTAATCCTTTCAGATGGTCTTGCAATGCCCTCTCAAAAGGGCTCAAAGGTTGATGGTCTTGCAATGCCCTCTCAAAAGGGATCAAAGGTTGATGGTCTTGCAATGCCCTCTCAAAAGGGCTCAAAGGTTGATGGTCTTGCAATGCCCTCTCAAAAGGGATCAAAGTGTCTGAACTAGTTTACTTCAATTCATCATTTGAAAAATTAGGAGACCACAAAGGTAAACCCAAGTCTTACCCTTTCTTCCTATAGTCAATCTAGATATACCTTTAAAGGTTATGGAAGTGTAACCCCCATCCTGTCAGTAGCATGACATGTCTTCACTCCTGAGTTATGAAATTTTCTGAGGTTGTGGTCTGACATGCCTCTCTGGGGTCATGTGATTTTTCCAATGGGCACATTAAACTGGCAGGGAGGATCTAATTGTTGTCTTTTAATAGTTAGTGCCCAGCAATACTTCACGGGACCAATCTGTTGTCTTATATCAATTGGAGGATGATGATTCATATCATTAAGATTTAGATAATTGTTGTCTTATATCAATTATCCAAGAAATAAACTTTCTTGCAACAACTCGGTTCATCCAGAGAAAGACATTTTTATTTGGCTCCAGAACAGTCTAAAATATATTTGCAACAGATGACAAAAAATCAGCTGAATATTTGTAAATATTACAACGAACAACAGCTGTCAGAGTCCCATTTAAGATACTTCATATCAAACATGGAGATACTATACCGTCCAGCGTATCTCCAATCTATGATATGCACCTAGGTAGCTTCCATGCGTGCAATAATGCGAGTTGTGATCTATACCTGTGCTTCCCTTTTAATGAAAGGAAGAAGCTCCCTCTACCAAAATCGATGGTCAATCTACTGTAGTGGTGATTTTCCCACATACTGCAGGTAAACATTGTAATTCGACTTTGAAATGTTCCCATTCTGTGTTTCATTGCAGTACATACTGTGACAGAGGTAGGCTCTGTCACTGTGAGAACATAGAAACATGACACAGGATGCGCATTTAGGGTTAACGCAAAGTTCCAGATTTTCTGAGCAAAGTAAGTGGTGTTTTTGGCTTTCCCTGGATTCTGTGATTCTGGATCGAACTTTCAATCCTGTGTCCTGGTTTTGCCAGATTCCTGCAACCTGTCTGAGCGCACAGGTATGCAGGGGTCATATATAGAGCGTTCTGAGGAAAGCTCAGTGATGTGGCCAGTTTGGAGACCGTTCCCAGTGTGGGAGACAGATGGTCTCAACCTGGGGGTCAGGGGGCCCCAGCCAGGAGACACAGGGTCTCAACCAGGGGGTTAGAGGTACCCCAGCCAGAAGCCAAGAGACAGTGGATCTCACCAAGGGGTCAGAGGTGCCCCAGCCAGAAGCCAGGAGACAGCAGGTCTCAGTTACAGGAGACAGGTTGTGTCCTATCGGGGTGTCAGGAGAGCCCCAATCCATAGGCCAGAGGTGGGCAGTGCAGCTGGGCATTGCGACTACAGACTAGAGAGCCAAATGTCCCATATGGGCCAGAAAACACAGTCAAAGGGACTGGTGAGAGAAGCAGCAGTGCTGCCATCAAGTGAGCCAGGTGGCTCTGCATTTTCATCTATGTATAATGTGTGGAAGAAACCCATGCATGGACAACTGATGCACCTGTGAACTTTGTTTTCCTATGAATAAAAGTGGGCTGCCATGCCCTAAAATACAGTTTGGACTGGCGCCACTCATTGAAAACACCTACTGCTTGAGTTCATTCACCCCAATCCCACGATACTAATATTGCAGAAAATTAGTTAAGGTTTCCTATTGCACATATTTCATTGTCTTCCACTGATGGGAATTGCAGTCCCTGACAGCAGTGAGGTAACACTTGTCTCTTTGTGACATTTCTTCTGTAGATCACAGACCTGAAGATGGCCAGGCAGCTTGCATCTGAAATCACCTCCAAAGGAGCATCACTGTATGATATCTTGGGCAAAGAAGCTGATCTCCGAGTAAGTGTGAAATTATAATTAATGGTTTATATAGCAGCAATATCTCCTGTTTCTGATAAAAAGTAAGTGCTTGCGAACAACATTAAGTAATATTAGTACATAAAAATTTTTTGGAAAAGTACATAAAGCTGCATAGCAAAAAGTATGTCACAAAAAGAGAATATACTCAAAAAACAACATATAGAAGAAAAGGTAGAAAGATAAGGTGTTAAATGTAAAGTAAACGTTTAGTAGTTTTTAACATGTCTTGTCTTTCTTTAAAGTCTTTGTAAACCCTTACATTTACCCAGTGAAGTGACTGGCCTTAGGTGATACACAGAGATACAGAGAAACAAGCCCTCCTGCATAAGTTGTTCCTGTTTATCTGCAGTCTTCTCTTCTCCACCTTAATTCGGAGTGCTGAATTTTTAAAGGTTGTCTGACAGTTTGGAAAACAGGAGGCGGAGAGCTGAAATTACACTCTGCAGAGCTCGGTGAGGAGAGCTCTGAGAGCTGATAGGAGCGAAGGGACACGCCCCCCTTGGTGTCAGGAAAACTTACAATGTAGTCTGTACAGTAGAGCAAGTACTGTATTTGCTGAAACGTGGGCGTAGGCATGGCTCAATCCTATGTGTATTTTTGAAATGTAAAGTGGCTGTAAACCCCATATACTTTGTACTTGTCTCAATTTAAAAACACTAAAGATCATTTCTTTCTTCTGCTTTGTACCTATGTTAACAGCATGAGTCACTTCGGATGAGTTTTTCTGACACCAAGAGAAAAATCGTGACGGGGAGGGACCTCCAGCTGTTTGACAACCTCAGCTCTGTTGCTGTGTGAAGGGGGTGTGTCCCTTCCCTCCAATCAGCTCTCCTCACTGAGTATATCTTCAGCGCTTTGTCCCCTGCTAGAGCTGAGAGATCCTGTGTAAATTCTGCACTATGAATGGATGTAGGGGACAGACAGCCGTAGATAAATGGGTACAACATATGTAGGAGGATTTGTTTCATCTCTGTGTATCACTTGAGGTCAGTCACTTCACCAGGTATATGTAAGGATTTACAACCACTTTAAAGGAAAGTATAGTATATTTTCAAAATCTGCTCCTTCCCCAGTGCCCTATTTGAGATTATTTTTGGCAAAAAGTATGTCACACATACAGTGTGCTATGGAGATAATAGTGCCTTGAAAAAAGTATTCATACCCCTTGAAATTTTCCACATTTTGTCATGTTCCAACCAAAAATGTACATGTATTATATTGGGATTTGATGCGATAGAATAATACAAAGTGGCACATAATTGTGAAGTGGAAGGAAAATGATAAATGGTTTTCAAAATGTTCTACAAATAAATATCTTAAAAGTGTGGCATGCATTTGTATTTCGCCCTCCTGAGTCAATACTTTGTAGGACCCCCTTTCTCTGCAATTACAGCTGCAAGTCTTTTTGGGGATGTCTCTACCAGCTTTGCACATGTAGAGAGTGAATTTTTGCCCATTCTTCTTTTCAGAATAGCTCAAGCTCTGTCAGATTGCATGGAGAGCGTCTGTGAACAGCAATTTTCAAGTCTTGCCACAGATTCTCAATTGGATTTAGGTCTGGACTTTGACTGGGCCATTCTAACACAGGAATATGCTTTGATCTAAACCATTCCATTGTAGCTCTGGCTGGATGTTTCGGGTCGTTGTCCTGCTGGAAGGTGAACCTCCACCCCAGTCTCAAGTCTTTTGCAGACTCTAACAGGTTTTCTTCTAAGATTGCCCTATATTCGGCTCCACCAATCTTCCCATCAGCTCTGACGAGCTTCCCTGTCCCTGCTGAAGAAAAGCATCCCCACAACATGATGCTGCCACCACCATGTTTCACAGTGGGGATGGTGTGTTCAGGGTGATGTGCAGTGTTAGTTTTCTGCCACACATAGCATTTTGCCTTTAGGCCAAAAAAATTTAATTTTGGTCTCATCTGGCCAGAGCACCTTCTACCACGTTTGCTGTGTCCCCCACATGGCTTCTTGCAAACTGCAAATAGGACTTATGGCTTTCTTGCAACAGTGGCTTTCTTCTTGCCACTCTTCCATAAAGGCCAGATTTGGGGAGTGCACGACTAATAGTTGTCCTGTCGACAGATTCTCCCACCTGAGCTGTGGATCTCTGCAGCTCTTCCAGAGTTTCCATGGGCCTCTTGGCTGCTTCTCTGATTAATGCTCTCCTTGCCTGGCCTGTCAGTTTAGGTGGACGACCATGTCTTGGTAGGTTTGCAGTTGTACCATACTCTTTCCATTTTCAGATGATTGACTAAACAGTGCTCTCTGAGGCGTTCAAAGCTTGGGAAATTTTTTTATAACCTATCCTTGCTTTAAACTTTTTCCACAACTTTATCCCGGACCTGCCTGGTGTGTTCCCTGGTTTTCATGACGCTGTTGGTAACTAATGTTCTCTTACAAACCTCTAAAGGAGCTTCACAGGACAGCTGTGTTTATACTGAGATTAAATTATACACAGGTGGACTTTATTTACTAATTAGGTGACAATTGGTTCCACTAGATTTTAGTTAGAGGTATCAGAGTAAAGGAGGCTGAATACAAATGCACGCCACACTTTTCAGATATTTATCATTTATTTATCATTTTCCTTCCACTTCACAATTATGTGCCACTTTGTGATGGTCTATCACATAAAATCCCAATGAAATACATTTATGTTTTTGGCTGTAACATGACAAAATGTGGAAAATGTCAAGGGGTATGAATACTTTTTCAAGGCACTGTATATATTGCAGAGTAGCTCATAGCTGATTATACCCAATATTCTTAAAGCAGGCAGAATAATGAACTTTGACAACCATGTTTATTATCAACTTGCGCAGCAAGGTATATTTGACAAACATTGGTCAAAATTTTTATATTTATATGGAAATTAACAAGTCATCACCGACTATTTTTTTTTCTTTTTGCCTGGCACAGCCTGAAATCCTTTTTTTATGATCTGTAATACCAGAAAGTCTCAAAATGGTCAAAAGAGGGGTTAACTCACTGTGATTTATTACGTTTCATGAAGAGGGTCAGCCACACGCTTGTCGCTGACACAGAGATGTGTATAATTAAATGGGTGAATCTGAGATCCCAGGCAAAGCACAGCCAGGGCACACAAAGACAGCCATGAAGCTAGTGTGTGCTCATTACTCATGGCGACTAATGAATCGAATGTGATGTATTACATTACTCCTATGCACTCCTGTGCCCCCCCTCCCCAATGTAGCAAAGGGTTTTAAATAGCCAGTGCATGGCTGTACGTCACAAGAACCAATCTCCGGTGTATTCAGAGAGGTTCAGACTACAAGCCTTCTAAGTGGGAGACAACCTGCGGGGAGCATATGTTTTTTTTTTTTATGACATCATTCAGATTCTGATTTTTTTCACAACTTTCGCAACTTTTTTCATAATTACATCCAATTTTTAAAGGCAAAATGTATTCTTAGTCTGAATCAGAGGTCCCTCTCCTTTTTTTAGCAGATATACTACAAAGGAAATATAAAACTAACAAAATACTTTATAGTTCAATTTTTTTAAATAAGCTACAACCTCAATCCCAATAAAGTTAGGACGCCATCCTTTTCAAGATAATATGCTTAGATCCAGGATGTGATATTGTATTTCCTGAATTCTGCATAACAAACAGAGACACTTCTATAATGATATATCCAGGAGAAAAGGCTGTCAAATCGCTTGACGGATACAAATATACGACCCCCATTATAAAAAAGTCGGGACGCTGTGTAAAATCTACATACAAACAGAATGCATTGATTCGCAAATCTCCTAACCCCATATTTTATTCACAATAGAAAATAGAAAACATATCAAATGTTAAGTCCTCATGCACACTGGACATTTTTACAGCGGCTGTTTTCGGCTATTGACATTTTTTTCTACCACCAGTAACACCCCAGCATGTTATCCTGTGTGTCCATGCACACATAGACTGTAATCAGCATTTTTTTCTACCACCAGTAACCCCCCAGCATGTTATCCTGTGTGTCCATGCACACATAGACTGTAATCAGCGGTTTTTTCTACCACCAGTAACCCCCCAGCATGTTATCCTATGTGTCCATGCACACATAGACTGTAATCAGCATTTTTTTCTACCACCAGTAACCCCCCAGTATGTTATCCTATGTGTCCATGCATACATAGACTGTAATCAGCGTTTTTTTCTACCACCAGTAACCCCCCAGCATGTTATCCTGTATGTCCATGCACACATAGACTGTAATCAGCGGTTTTTTCTACCGCCAGTAACCCCCCAGCATGTTATCCTGTGTGTCCATGCACACATAGACTGTAATCAACGTTTTTTGTCAGGAAAACAACCCCAGGATTAGTGGGTTTCTAGAGTTTTTTTAGCATAGTTTTCTAACGCTGAAAAACGCGGTAAAACGCCACAAACTGGCCTTTTTGGACTTTTTTTGACCCCCCAAAAAATAATTAAAAAAAGAAAAAAAAAATGCAGCTAAACGCTATGCAAAAATGCTAAAAAAACTCACGTTTTTAATGTGACTTTGCACAGATAATGTTACCAGCATTATCAAAACGCCCTGTGTGCATGGAGCCTTAAATTGAGAAATGTACTGTTTTATGGGACAAAAAAGGTAGTTTTAAAAAAAAATACAGGGCCATGGTTACCACAGTGTAGCATTCCCTTTTCTTTTAACAACACTCTGTAAATGTCTGGGTACTGAGGAGACCAGTTACTGCAGTTTTGGGAGAGGAATGTTGTCCCATTCTTGCCTAATATAGGATTCTAACTGCTTAAGGCTCCATGTACACTGCAGCTGATAAACTCACATTCAGGAGCTTTTCAGTATTTTTTTTCAGCAGCCCCTGAACTCTCCCTAATGTTTTCCTATGTGTCCATGTACACATCCTCGTTTACAGGCAGTTGAGTTTACAGTCGTTTTTTTGAATGCACCAAACTTGCGTTCAGGAGTAGATTTTATCAGCGTTTCAAACGCCAAATGCTTGTAAAACGCGGCTAACAGCGTTTATAAGCATTTGCGATTGGAAATTTTTTTTAACTCTTCCATTTCCAGATGCTGTCCAGAGCCTTATTTCATCATGAAAAATGCATGCAAAGCGTTTTCCCGGTACTCAAATAGACCTGGTACACCATACTTTGAGGTTTCGCATAAAAGAAAATATGTTAGACACTGCTGCAATAATTTCTGCACAGAAATCAGCTGGAACACATCCAAACACCACAAAAAAAAAAAAAAGAACGCTAATCTCAACAAATTCTGCTCTCCCTGTGCCTACTCTTTTTTCTCTCAACAGTCTGAAATAGTTAATTATTTACCATTTTCCAGTGCGTTCTGGGCATTTGGGAGGTTCTCCTGTGCTTATCTTTAAAAAATACTTCTGAACGCAAACGCTCATAAACACGGTATGCAAATGCGGCAAAACTGATGTTCTTTAACTTGCGTTTTCCTGCTGTCAATTTCCAGCGTTCAGAAGAGTTCTCCAAATGCACCGTGTACATGGAGCCTAACAGTCCAGGGTCTTTTTTTGTCGTATTTTTCGTTTCAAGATGCCTCAAATATTCTGAGTTGGTAAATGGTCTGGACTGCAGAAAGGCAAGTTAAGCACCCAGACTCTTCTACTAAGAAGCCATGCTGTTGTCACAAATGCAGTACGTGGTTTAGCGTTGTTCTGTTAAAATATGCAAGGCCCTTCCTGAAAAAAACATGGTCTTGACAGGAGCATGTGCTGCTCTAAAACCTGGATGTATCTTTCAGCATTAATGGTGCCTCTCCAGATGTGCAAGCTGCCCATTCTGTACGCACTAATGCACCCGCATACTATCAGAGATGAAGGCTTTTTAACTAAACGCTGATAACAAGTCAGAAGGTCCCTTTCCTTTTTAGTTTGAAGGATGGGGCACCCATGCTTGCCAAAAAGAATGTAAAATTTCGATTTGTGTGACCACAGAACAGTTTTTCACTTTGCAACAGACCATTTAAATGAGCCTTGGTCCAGAGAAGATGTCGGCATTTCCGGATCACGTTTAGATATGGCTTCTTTGCATGAAAGAGCTTTACCTTACATTTTTGGATGGCATGGCAAACTGTGTTCAAGGACAGTGATTTTTAGAAATATTTCTGAGCCCATGCAGTGGCGTCACAGAATCATGGTTTTTAATGCAGTGCCAGAAAATCAGACATCTATTATTGCATTTCAGCCCTGTCCCTTGAACAGAGATTTCTCCAGATTCTCAGAATTGTTTGGTGCTCTTATGTACTGTAGATGACTATATACTGTATTTAAAGTGTTTGCAATTTTACATTGAGAAACATTATTCTGAAATTGTTTGACAATTTTTGATGCAGCTTTTCATAGATTGGTGAACCTCTGTCCATCTTTACTTCTGAGACACTCTGACTCTCTAAAATACCTTTTTTTATACTTAATCATGTTACTAAGCTGTTTCCAATTACCTATATGTTGCAAAATGTTCCTCCAGCTCTTCCTTGTTAGTACCACTTACTTAGCCAGCTTTTTGTTGCCATGTCCCAACTTTTTTGAGACGCTGCTGTCATCAATTTGAAAATTACTTTATTTTTTCTTAACCACTTGCCCTCCTGATGATTTACCCCCCCTTCCTGACCAGGCCACTTTTATGGTGCTGCGTTACTTTAACTGACAGTTGCGCAGTCATGCAACGCTGCACCCATATGAAATGTTCGTCCTTTTTTCTCTTAAATTGAGCTTTCTTTTGGTGGTATTTCAACGCCTGTGGGTTTTTTATATTTTGCGCTATAAAAAAAAAGACCGACAATTTTGAGAAAAAACAATATTTTTGATTTTTTGCTATTAAACATGTCCAGTAAAAAATTTAAAAAACAAATTTCGTCATAAATTTATGCCAAAATGTATTCTGCTACATGGCTTTGCTGAAAAAAATCCCAATACGTATAAATTAATTGGTTTACATGAAATTTATAGCGTTTACTTATGGCGGTATATATATACTGGAATTTGTTTTTTTTTTTTTTTTTATACTAGTAATGGCGACGATCAGTGATTTATTGCGGGACTGCGGTGGGCATTCTGACACTGGGGGGAACTGACTTGGTGTCACTGACATCCCCAGTGACACCAATACAGTGATCAGTGCTAAAAAAAAAAGCACTGACACTGTACTAATGGCACTGGGCAGGAAGGGGTTAACATGAGGGGCGATCAAAGGGTTAACTGTGTTCTGTGAGTGTTTTACTGAGGGGCGGTGTGTTGGTTCTTCACTGTAAGCACACTACTCTGGATGGCTGTGCTGTGCACAGCCATCCAGAGCAGTGTGCCTGAACCAACACGGAGGAGGAGTGTTAGTAAACAAAGCAGTCCTCTCTTTCGGAGATGCTCGGTAATCACCGGGTGCTGGCAGGTAATCAGCGGCCCGTTGATTAACAGACGCGGCCAAGAATGGAGTCGCGGATAGGGCGTGCATGTGGCTCATGCGCTCCCCTACCCGGAATTACAAATTCACGTGTGTGTGTGTATGTATGTATGTATATACAGTCAGGTCCATAAATATTGGGACTGCGACACAATTCTAACATTTGTGGCTCTATACACCACCACAATGGATTTGAAATGAAATGAACAAGATGTGCTTTAACTGCAGTCTGTCAGCTTTAATTTGAGGGTATTTACATCCATATCAGGTGAACGGTGTAGGAAATACAACGATTTGCATATGTGGCTCCCACTTGTTAAGGGACCACAAGTAATGGGACAGAATAATAATCATAAATCAAACTTTCACTTTTTAATACTTGGTTGCAAATCCTTTGCAGTCAATTACAGCCTGAAGTCTGGAACGCATAGACATCACCAGACGCTGGGTTTTATCCCTGGTGATGCTCTGCCAGGCCTCTACTGCAACTGTCTTCTGTTCCTGCTTGTTCTTGGGGCATTTTCCCTTCAGTTTTGTCTTCAGCAAGTGAAATGCATGCTCAATCGGATTCAGGTCAGGTGATTGACTTGGCCATTGCAGAACATTCCACTTCTTTCCCTTAAAAAACTCTTTGGTTGCTTTTGCAGTATGCTTTGGGTCATTGTCCATCTGCACTGTGAAGCGGCGTCCAATGAGTTGTGAAGCATTTGGCTGAATATGAGCAGATAATATTGCCCGAAACACTTCAGAATTCATCCTGCTGCTTTTGTCAGCAGTCACATCATCAATAAATACAAAAGAACCAGTTCCATTGGCAGCCATACATGCCCACGCCATGACACTACCACCACCATGCTTCACTGATGAGGTGGTATGCTTAGGATCATGAGCAGTTCCTTTCCTTCTCCATACTCTTCTCTTCCCATCACTCTGGTACAAGTTGATCTTGGTCTCATCTGTCCATAGGATGTTGTTCCAGAACTGTGAAGGCTTTTTTAGATGTCGTTTGACAAACTCTATTCTGGCCTTCCTGTTTTTGAGGCTCACCAATGGTTTACATCTTGTGGTGAACCCTCTGTATTCACTCTGGTGAAGTCTTCTCTTGATTGTTGACTTTGACACACATACACCTACCTCCTGAAGAGTGTTTTTGATCTGGCCAACTGTTGTGAAGGGTGTTTTCTTCACCAGGGAAAGAATTCTTCGGTCATCCACCACAGTTGTTTTCCGTGGTCTTCTGGGTCTTTTGGTGTTGCTGAGCTCACCAGGGCGTTCCTTCTTTTTAAGAATGTTCCAAACAGTTGTTTTGGCCACGCCTAATGTTTTTGCTATCTCTCTGATGGGTTTGTTTTGTTTTTTCAGCCTAATGATGGCTTGCTTCACCGATAGTGACAGCTCTTTGGATCTCATCTTGAGAGTTGACAGCAACAGATTCCAAATGCAAATAGCACACTTGAAATGAACTCTGGACCTTTTATCTGCTCATTGTAATTGGGATAATGAGGGAATAACACACACCTGGCCATGGAACAGCTGAGAAGCCATTACTTTTGGTCCCTTAACAAGTGGGAGTCACATATGCAAACTGT